>NW_027436615.1:608046-912070 GCF_031877795.1 Strix aluco | reverse complement strand
AGAATCGCTTTTGTGCAGAAAACAGTAACACTTGTTCAGAAGGAAAGAAAGCACAGAGCCCCAGATTCTATGTTGTCCTGGAGAGCTTGCAGAGCACTGGGGAAAGGCAGGCAGAGAATTCCCTGCTAGCACCTTCTCTGTGCCTGGGAAGCAGAAGTGTTCACATTGCTTCGCAAGAATCGCTTTTGTGCAGAAAACAGTAACAGTTGTTCAGAACGAAAGAAAGCACAGAGCCCCAGTTTTTATGTTGTCCTTGAGAGCTTGCAGAGCACTGGGGAAAGGCAGGCAGAGATTTCCCTGATAGCACCTTCTCTGTGCCTGTTCACATTGTTTCGCAGAATCGCTTTTGTGCAGAAAACATTAACACTTGTTCAGAACGAAAGAAAGCACAGAGCCCCAGATTCTATGTTGTCCTGGAGAGCTTGCAGAGCACTGGGGAAAGGCAGGCAGAGAATTCCCTGATAGCACCTTCTCTGTGCCTGTTCACATTGCTTCGCAGAATCGCTTTTGTGCAGAAAACAGTAACACTTGTTCAGAAGGAAAGAAAGCACAGAGCCCCAGATTCTATGTTGTCTTCGAGAGCTTGCAGAGCACTGGGGAAAGGCAGGCAGAGAATTCCCTGCTAGCACCTTCTCTGTGCCTGGGAAGCAGAAGTGTTCACATTGCTTCGCAAGAATCGCTTTTGTGCAGAAAACAGTAACACTTGTTCAGAAGGAAAGAAAGCACAGAGCCCCAGATTCTATGTTGTCCTGGAGAGCTTGCAGAGCACTGGGGAAAGGCAGGCAGAGAATTCCCTGCTAGCACCTTCTCTGTGCCTGGGAAGCAGAAGTGTTCACATTGCTTCGCAAGAATCGCTTTTGTGCAGAAAACAGTAACACTTGTTCAGAAGGAAAGAAAGCACAGAGCCCCAGATTCTATGTTGTCCTGGAGAGCTTGCAGAGCACTGGGGAAAGGCAGGCAGAGAATTCCCTGATAACACCTTCTCTGTGCCTTTTCACATTGCTTCGCAGAATCGCTTTTGTGCAGAAAACAGTAACACTTGTTCAGAAGGAAAGAAAGCACAGAGCCCCAGATTCTATGTTGTCCTGGAGAGCTTGCAGAGCACTGGGGAAAGGCAGGCAGAGAATTCCCTGATAGCACCTTCTCTGTGCCTGTTCACATTGCTTCGCAGAATCGCTTTTGTGCAGAAAACAGTAACAGTTGTTCAGAACGAAAGAAAGCACAGAGCCCCAGATTCTATGTTGTCCTGGAGAGCTTGCAGAGCACTGGGGAAAGGTAGGCAGAGAATTCCCTGCTAGCACCTTCTCTGTGCCTGGGAAGCAGAAGTGTTCACATTGCTTCGCAAGAATCGCTTTTGTGCAGAAAACAGTAACACTTGTTCAGAAGGAAAGAAAGCACAGAGCCCCAGATTTTATGTTGTCCTGGAGAGCTTGCAGAGCACTGGGGAAAGGCAGGCAGAGAATTCCCTGCTAGCACCTTCTCTGTGCCTGGGAAGCAGAAGTGTTCACATTGCTTCACAGAATCGCTTTTGTGCAGAAAACAGTAACACTTGTTCAGAAGGAAAGAAAGCACAGAGCCCCAGATTCTATGTTGTCCTGGAGAGCTTGCAGAGCACTGGGGAAAGGCAGGCAGAGAATTCCCTGATAGCACCTTCTCTGTGCCTGGGAAGCAGAAGTGTTCACATTGCTTCGCAGAATCGCTTTTGTGCAGAAAACAGTAACACTTGTTCAGAACGAAAGAAAGCACAGAGCCCCAGATTTTATGTTGTCCTGGAGAGCTTGCAGAGCACTGGGGAAAGGCAGGCAGAGAATTCCCTGATAGCACCTTCTCTGTGCCTGTTCACATTGCTTCGCAGAATCGCTTTTGTGCAGAAAACACTAACACTTGTTCAGAAGGAAAGAAAGCACAGCGCCCCAGATTCTATGTTGTCCTGGAGAGCTTGCAGAGCACTGGGGAAAGGCAGGCAGAGAATTCCCTGCTAGCACCTTCTCTGTGCCTGGGAAGCAGAAGTGTTCACATTGCTTCGCAAGAATCGCTTTTGTGCAGAAAACAGTAACAGTTGTTCAGAAGGAAAGAAAGCACAGAGCCCCAGATTTTATGTTGTCCTGGAGAGCTTGCAGAGCACTGGGGAAAGGCAGGCAGAGAATTCCCTGCTAGCACCTTCTCTGTGCCTGGGAAGCAGAAGTGTTCACATTGCTTCGCAAGAATCGCTTTTGTGCAGAAAACAGTAACAGTTGTTCAGAACGAAAGAAAGCACAGAGCCCCAGATTCTATATTGTCCTGGAGAGCTTGCAGAGCACTGGGGAAAGGCAGGCAGAGAATTCCTTGCTAGCACCTTCTCTGTGCCTGGGAAGCAGAAGTGTTCACATTGCTTCGCAGAATCGCTTTTGTGCAGAAAACAGTAACACTTGTTCAGAAGGAAAGAAAGCACAGAGCCCCAGATTCTATGTTGTCCTGGAGAGCTTGCAGAGCACTGGGGAAAGGCAGGCAGAGAATTCCCTGATAGCACCTTCTCTGTGCCTGTTCACATTGCTTCGCAGAATCGCTTTTGTGCAGAAAACAGTAACACTTGTTCAGAAGGAAAGAAAGCACAGAGCCCCAGATTCTATGTTGTCCTGGAGAGCTTGCAGAGCACTGGGGAAAGGCAGGCAGAGAATTCCCTGCTAGCACCTTCTCTGTGCCTGGGAAGCAGAAGTGTTCACATTGCTTCGCAAGAATCGCTTTTGTGCAGAAAACAGTAACACTTGTTCAGAACGAAAGAAAGCACAGAGCCCCAGATTCTATGTTGTCCTGGAGAGCTTGCAGAGCACTGGGGAAAGGCAGGCAGAGAATTCCTTGCTAGCACCTTCTCCGTGCCTGGGAAGCAAAGGTGTTCACATTGCTTCACAGAATCGCTTTTGTGCAGAAAACAGTAACACTTGTTCAGAAGGAAAGAAAGCACAGAGCCCCAGATTCTATGTTGTCCTGGAGAGCTTGCAGAGCACTGGGGAAAGGCAGGCAGAGAATTCCCTGCTAGCACCTTCTCTGTGCCTGTTCACATTGCTTCGCAGAATCGCTTTTGTGCAGAAAACAGTAACACTTGTTCAGAAGGAAAGAAAGCACAGAGCCCCAGATTCTATGTTGTCCTGGAGAGCTTGCAGAGCACTGGGGAAAGGCAGGCAGAGAATTCCCTGCTAGCACCTTCTCTGTGCCTGTTCACATTGCTTCGCAGAATCGCTTTTGTGCAGAAAACAGTAACACTTGTTCAGAAGGAAAGAAAGCACAGAGCCCCAGATTCTATGTTGTCCTGGAGAGCTTGCAGAGCACTGGGGAAAGGTAGGCAGAGAATTCCCTGCTAGCACCTTCTCTGTGCCTGGGAAGCAGAAGTGTTCACATTGCTTCGCAAGAATCGCTTTTGTGCAGAAAACAGTAACAGTTGTTCAGAACGAAAGAAAGCACAGAGCCCCAGTTTTTATGTTGTCCTTGAGAGCTTGCAGAGCACTGGGGAAAGGCAGGCAGAGATTTCCCTGATAGCACCTTCTCTGTGCCTGTTCACATTGTTTCGCAGAATCGCTTTTGTGCAGAAAACATTAACACTTGTTCAGAACGAAAGAAAGCACAGAGCCCCAGATTCTATGTTGTCCTGGAGAGCTTGCAGAGCACTGGGGAAAGGCAGGCAGAGAATTCCCTGATAGCACCTTCTCTGTGCCTGTTCACATTGCTTCGCAGAATCGCTTTTGTGCAGAAAACAGTAACACTTGTTCAGAAGGAAAGAAAGCACAGAGCCCCAGATTCTATGTTGTCTTCGAGAGCTTGCAGAGCACTGGGGAAAGGCAGGCAGAGAATTCCCTGCTAGCACCTTCTCTGTGCCTGGGAAGCAGAAGTGTTCACATTGCTTCGCAAGAATCGCTTTTGTGCAGAAAACAGTAACACTTGTTCAGAAGGAAAGAAAGCACAGAGCCCCAGATTCTATGTTGTCCTGGAGAGCTTGCAGAGCACTGGGGAAAGGCAGGCAGAGAATTCCCTGCTAGCACCTTCTCTGTGCCTGTTCACATTGCTTCGCAGAATCGCTTTTGTGCAGAAAACAGTAACAGTTGTTCAGAACGAAAGAAAGCACAGAGCCCCAGATTCTATGTTGTCCTGGAGAGCTTGCAGAGCACTGGGGAAAGGTAGGCAGAGAATTCCCTGCTAGCACCTTCTCTGTGCCTGGGAAGCAGAAGTGTTCACATTGCTTCGCAGAATCGCTTTTGTGCAGAAAACAGTAACACTTGTTCAGAAGGAAAGAAAGCACAGAGCCCCAGATTTTATGTTGTCCTGGAGAGCTTGCAGAGCACTGGGGAAAGGCAGGCAGAGAATTCCCTGCTAGCACCTTCTCTGTGCCTGGGAAGCAGAAGTGTTCACATTGCTTCACAGAATCGCTTTTGTGCAGAAAACAGTAACACTTGTTCAGAAGGAAAGAAAGCACAGAGCCCCAGATTCTATGTTGTCCTGGAGAGCTTGCAGAGCACTGGGGAAAGGCAGGCAGAGAATTCCCTGATAGCACCTTCTCTGTGCCTGGGAAGCAGAAGTGTTCACATTGCTTCGCAGAATCGCTTTTGTGCAGAAAACAGTAACAGTTGTTCAGAACGAAAGAAAGCACAGAGCCCCAGATTTTATGTTGTCCTGGAGAGCTTGCAGAGCACTGGGGAAAGGCAGGCAGAGAATTCCCTGATAGCACCTTCTCTGTGCCTGTTCACATTGCTTCGCAGAATCGCTTTTGTGCAGAAAACACTAACACTTGTTCAGAAGGAAAGAAAGCACAGCGCCCCAGATTCTATGTTGTCCTGGAGAGCTTGCAGAGCACTGGGGAAAGGCAGGCAGAGAATTCCCTGCTAGCACCTTCTCTGTGCCTGGGAAGCAGAAGTGTTCACATTGCTTCGCAAGAATCGCTTTTGTGCAGAAAACAGTAACACTTGTTCAGAAGGAAAGAAAGCACAGAGCCCCAGATTTTATGTTGTCCTGGAGAGCTTGCAGAGCACTGGGGAAAGGCAGGCAGAGAATTCCCTGCTAGCACCTTCTCTGTGCCTGGGAAGCAGAAGTGTTCACATTGCTTCGCAAGAATCGCTTTTGTGCAGAAAACAGTAACAGTTGTTCAGAACGAAAGAAAGCACAGAGCCCCAGATTCTATATTGTCCTGGAGAGCTTGCAGAGCACTGGGGAAAGGCAGGCAGAGAATTCCTTGCTAGCACCTTCTCTGTGCCTGGGAAGCAGAAGTGTTCACATTGCTTCACAGAATCGCTTTTGTGCAGAAAACAGTAACACTTGTTCAGAAGGAAAGAAAGCACAGAGCCCCAGATTCTATGTTGTCCTGGAGAGCTTGCAGAGCACTGGGGAAAGGCAGGCAGAGAATTCCCTGCTAGCACCTTCTCTGTGCCTGTTCACATTGCTTCGCAGAATCGCTTTTGTGCAGAAAACAGTAACACTTGTTCAGAAGGAAAGAAAGCACAGAGCCCCAGATTCTATGTTGTCCTGGAGAGCTTGCAGAGCACTGGGGAAAGGCAGGCAGAGAATTCCCTGCTAGCACCTTCTCTGTGCCTGGGAAGCAGAAGTGTTCACATTGCTTCGCAAGAATCGCTTTTGTGCAGAAAACAGTAACACTTGTTCAGAACGAAAGAAAGCACAGAGCCCCAGATTTGCTGTTGTCCTGGAGAGCTTGCAGAGCACTGGGGAAAGGCAGGCAGAGAATTCCTTGCTAGCACCTTCTCTGTGCCTGGGAAGCAGAAGTGTTCACATTGCTTCGCAAGAATCGCTTTTGTGCAGAAAACAGTAACACTTGTTCAGAAGGAAAGAAAGCACAGAGCCCCAGATTCTATGTTGTCCTGGAGAGCTTGCAGAGCACTGGGGAAAGGCAGGCAGAGAATTCCCTGCTAGCACCTTCTCTGTGCCTGTTCACATTGCTTCGCAGAATCGCTTTTGTGCAGAAAACAGTAACAGTTGTTCAGAACGAAAGAAAGCACAGAGCCCCAGATTCTATGTTGTCCTGGAGAGCTTGCAGAGCACTGGGGAAAGGTAGGCAGAGAATTCCCTGCTAGCACCTTCTCTGTGCCTGGGAAGCAGAAGTGTTCACATTGCTTCGCAGAATCGTTTTTGTGCAGAAAACAGTAACACTTGTTCAGAACGAAAGAAAGCACAGAGCCCCAGATTCTATGTTGTCCTGGAGAGCTTGCAGAGCACTGGGGAAAGGTAGGCAGAGAATTCCCTGCTAGCACCTTCTCTGTGCCTGGGAAGCAGAAGTGTTCACATTGCTTCGCAGAATCGTTTTTGTGCAGAAAACAGTAACACTTGTTCAGAAGGAAAGAAAGCACAGAGCCCCAGATTTGCTGTTGTCCTGGAGAGCTTGCAGAGCACTGGGGAAAGGCAGGCAGAGAATTCCCTGCTAGCACCTTCTCTGTGCCTGGGAAGCAGAAGTGTTCACATTGCTTCGCAGAATCGCTTTTGTGCAGAAAACAGTAACACTTGTTCAGAAGGAAAGAAAGCACAGCGCCCCAGATTCTATGTTGTCCTGGAGAGCTTGCAGAGCACTGGGGAAAGGCAGGCAGAGAATTCCCTGCTAGCACCTTCTCTGTGCCTGGGAAGCAGAAGTGTTCACATTGCTTCGCAAGAATCGCTTTTGTGCAGAAAACAGTAACACTTGTTCAGAAGGAAAGAAAGCACAGAGCCCCAGATTCTATGTTGTCCTGGAGAGGTGGCAGAGCACTGGGGAAAGGCAGGCAGAGAATTCCCTGCTAGCACCTTCTCTGTGCCTGGGAAGCAGAAGTGTTCACATTGCTTCGCAAGAATCGCTTTTGTGCAGAAAACAGTAACACTTGTTCAGAAGGAAAGAAAGCACAGAGCCCCAGATTTTATGTTGTCCTGGAGAGCTTGCAGAGCACTGGGGAAAGGAAGGCAGAGAATTCCCTGATAGCACCTTCTCTGTGCCTGTTCACATTGCTTCGCAGAATCGCTTTTGTGCAGAAAACAGTAACACTTGTTCAGAACGAAAGAAAGCACAGAGCCCCAGATTCTATGTTGTCCTGGAGAGCTTGCAGAGCACTGGGGAAAGGTAGGCAGAGAATTCCCTGCTAGCACCTTCTCTGTGCCTGGGAAGCAGTAGTGTTCACATTGCTTCGCAGAATCGTTTTTGTGCAGAAAACAGTAACACTTGTTCAGAAGGAAAGAAAGCACAGAGCCCCAGATTTTATGTTGTCCTGGAGAGCTTGCAGAGCACTGGGGAAAGGCAGGCAGAGAATTCCCTGCTAGCACCTTCTCTGTGCCTGGGAAGCAGAAGTGTTCACATTGCTTCGCAGAATCACTTTTGTGCAGAAAACAGTAACACTTGTTCAGAAGGAAAGAAAGCACAGAGCCCCAGATTCTATGTTGTCCTGGAGAGCTTGCAGAGCACTGGGGAAAGGCAGGCAGAGAATTCCCTGCTAGCACCTTCTCTGTGCCTGGGAAGCAGAAGTGTTCACATTGCTTCGCAAGAATCGCTTTTGTGCAGAAAACAGTAACACTTGTTCAGAAGGAAAGAAAGCACAGAGCCCCAGATTTTATGTTGTCCTGGAGAGCTTGCAGAGCACTGGGGAAAGGCAGGCAGAGAATTCCCTGCTAGCACCTTCTCTGTGCCTGGGAAGCAGAAGTGTTCACATTGCTTCGCAGAATCGCTTTTGTGCAGAAAACAGTAACACTTGTTCAGAAGGAAAGAAAGCACAGAGCCCCAGATTCTATGTTGTCCTGGAGAGCTTGCAGAGCACTGGGGAAAGGCAGGCAGAGAATTCCCTGCTAGCACCTTCTCTGTGCCTGGGAAGCAGAAGTGTTCACATTGCTTCGCAAGAATCGCTTTTGTGCAGAAAACAGTAATAGTTGTTCAGAACGAAAGAAAGCACAGAGCCCCAGTTTTTATGTTGTCCTTGAGAGCTTGCAGAGCACTGGGGAAAGGCAGGCAGAGATTTCCCTGATAGCACCTTCTCTGTGCCTGTTCACATTGTTTCGCAGAATCGCTTTTGTGCAGAAAACATTAACACTTGTTCAGAACGAAAGAAAGCACAGAGCCCCAGATTCTATGTTGTCCTGGAGAGCTTGCAGAGCACTGGGGAAAGGCAGGCAGAGAATTCCCTGATAGCACCTTCTCTGTGCCTGTTCACATTGCTTCGCAGAATCGCTTTTGTGCAGAAAACAGTAACACTTGTTCAGAAGGAAAGAAAGCACAGAGCCCCAGATTCTATGTTGTCTTCGAGAGCTTGCAGAGCACTGGGGAAAGGCAGGCAGAGAATTCCCTGCTAGCACCTTCTCTGTGCCTGGGAAGCAGAAGTGTTCACATTGCTTCGCAAGAATCGCTTTTGTGCAGAAAACAGTAACACTTGTTCAGAAGGAAAGAAAGCACAGAGCCCCAGATTCTATGTTGTCTTCGATAGCTTGCAGAGCACTGGGGAAAGGCAGGCAGAGAATTCCCTGCTAGCACCTTCTCTGTGCCTGGGAAGCAGAAGTGTTCACATTGCTTCGCAAGAATCGCTTTTGTGCAGAAAACAGTAACACTTGTTCAGAAGGAAAGAAAGCACAGAGCCCCAGATTTGCTGTTGTCCTGGAGAGCTTGCAGAGCACTGGGGAAAGGCAGGCAGAGAATTCCCTGATAACACCTTCTCTGTGCCTTTTCACATTGCTTCGCAGAATCGCTTTTGTGCAGAAAACAGTAACACTTGTTCAGAAGGAAAGAAAGCACAGAGCCCCAGATTCTATGTTGTCCTGGAGAGCTTGCAGAGCACTGGGGAAAGGCAGGCAGAGAATTCCCTGCTAGCACCTTCTCTGTGCCTGTTCACATTGCTTCGCAGAATCGCTTTTGTGCAGAAAACAGTAACAGTTGTTCAGAACGAAAGAAAGCACAGAGCCCCAGATTCTATGTTGTCCTGGAGAGCTTGCAGAGCACTGGGGAAAGGTAGGCAGAGAATTCCCTGCTAGCACCTTCTCTGTGCCTGGGAAGCAGAAGTGTTCACATTGCTTCGCAAGAATCGCTTTTGTGCAGAAAACAGTAACACTTGTTCAGAAGGAAAGAAAGCACAGAGCCCCAGATTTTATGTTGTCCTGGAGAGCTTGCAGAGCACTGGGGAAAGGCAGGCAGAGAATTCCCTGCTAGCACCTTCTCTGTGCCTGGGAAGCAGAAGTGTTCACATTGCTTCACAGAATCGCTTTTGTGCAGAAAACAGTAACACTTGTTCAGAAGGAAAGAAAGCACAGAGCCCCAGATTCTATGTTGTCCTGGAGAGCTTGCAGAGCACTGGGGAAAGGCAGGCAGAGAATTCCCTGATAGCACCTTCTCTGTGCCTGGGAAGCAGAAGTGTTCACATTGCTTCGCAGAATCGCTTTTGTGCAGAAAACAGTAACAGTTGTTCAGAACGAAAGAAAGCACAGAGCCCCAGATTTTATGTTGTCCTGGAGAGCTTGCAGAGCACTGGGGAAAGGCAGGCAGAGAATTCCCTGATAGCACCTTCTCTGTGCCTGTTCACATTGCTTCGCAGAATCGCTTTTGTGCAGAAAACACTAACACTTGTTCAGAAGGAAAGAAAGCACAGCGCCCCAGATTCTATGTTGTCCTGGAGAGCTTGCAGAGCACTGGGGAAAGGCAGGCAGAGAATTCCCTGCTAGCACCTTCTCTGTGCCTGGGAAGCAGAAGTGTTCACATTGCTTCGCAAGAATCGCTTTTGTGCAGAAAACAGTAACAGTTGTTCAGAAGGAAAGAAAGCACAGAGCCCCAGATTTTATGTTGTCCTGGAGAGCTTGCAGAGCACTGGGGAAAGGCAGGCAGAGAATTCCCTGCTAGCACCTTCTCTGTGCCTGGGAAGCAGAAGTGTTCACATTGCTTCGCAAGAATCGCTTTTGTGCAGAAAACAGTAACAGTTGTTCAGAACGAAAGAAAGCACAGAGCCCCAGATTCTATATTGTCCTGGAGAGCTTGCAGAGCACTGGGGAAAGGCAGGCAGAGAATTCCTTGCTAGCACCTTCTCTGTGCCTGGGAAGCAGAAGTGTTCACATTGCTTCGCAGAATCGCTTTTGTGCAGAAAACAGTAACACTTGTTCAGAAGGAA
The DNA here is from genome assembly GCF_031877795.1 of Strix aluco. NCBI lineage: Eukaryota > Metazoa > Chordata > Aves > Strigiformes > Strigidae > Strix > Strix aluco. The sequence continues at coordinate 901,997 of NW_027436615.1, read as the reverse complement.
AGAAAGCACAGAGCCCCAGATTCTATGTTGTCCTGGAGAGCTTGCAGAGCACTGGGGAAAGGCAGGCAGAGAATTCCCTGATAGCACCTTCTCTGTGCCTGTTCACATTGCTTCGCAGAATCGCTTTTGTGCAGAAAACAGTAACACTTGTTCAGAAGGAAAGAAAGCACAGAGCCCCAGATTCTATGTTGTCCTGGAGAGCTTGCAGAGCACTGGGGAAAGGCAGGCAGAGAATTCCCTGCTAGCACCTTCTCTGTGCCTGGGAAGCAGAAGTGTTCACATTGCTTCGCAAGAATCGCTTTTGTGCAGAAAACAGTAACACTTGTTCAGAACGAAAGAAAGCACAGAGCCCCAGATTTGCTGTTGTCCTGGAGAGCTTGCAGAGCACTGGGGAAAGGCAGGCAGAGAATTCCTTGCTAGCACCTTCTCCGTGCCTGGGAAGCAAAGGTGTTCACATTGCTTCACAGAATCGCTTTTGTGCAGAAAACAGTAACACTTGTTCAGAAGGAAAGAAAGCACAGAGCCCCAGATTCTATGTTGTCCTGGAGAGCTTGCAGAGCACTGGGGAAAGGCAGGCAGAGAATTCCCTGCTAGCACCTTCTCTGTGGCTGTTCACATTGCTTCGCAGAATCGCTTTTGTGCAGAAAACAGTAACACTTGTTCAGAAGGAAAGAAAGCACAGAGCCCCAGATTCTATGTTGTCCTGGAGAGCTTGCAGAGCACTGGGGAAAGGCAGGCAGAGAATTCCCTGCTAGCACCTTCTCTGTGCCTGTTCACATTGCTTCGCAGAATCGCTTTTGTGCAGAAAACAGTAACACTTGTTCAGAAGGAAAGAAAGCACAGAGCCCCAGATTCTATGTTGTCCTGGAGAGCTTGCAGAGCACTGGGGAAAGGTAGGCAGAGAATTCCCTGCTAGCACCTTCTCTGTGCCTGGGAAGCAGAAGTGTTCACATTGCTTCGCAAGAATCGCTTTTGTGCAGAAAACAGTAACAGTTGTTCAGAACGAAAGAAAGCACAGAGCCCCAGTTTTTATGTTGTCCTTGAGAGCTTGCAGAGCACTGGGGAAAGGCAGGCAGAGATTTCCCTGATAGCACCTTCTCTGTGCCTGTTCACATTGTTTCGCAGAATCGCTTTTGTGCAGAAAACATTAACACTTGTTCAGAACGAAAGAAAGCACAGAGCCCCAGATTCTATGTTGTCCTGGAGAGCTTGCAGAGCACTGGGGAAAGGCAGGCAGAGAATTCCCTGATAGCACCTTCTCTGTGCCTGTTCACATTGCTTCGCAGAATCGCTTTTGTGCAGAAAACAGTAACACTTGTTCAGAAGGAAAGAAAGCACAGAGCCCCAGATTCTATGTTGTCCTGGAGAGCTTGCAGAGCACTGGGGAAAGGCAGGCAGAGAATTCCCTGCTAGCACCTTCTCTGTGCCTGGGAAGCAGAAGTGTTCACATTGCTTCGCAAGAATCGCTTTTGTGCAGAAAACAGTAACACTTGTTCAGAAGGAAAGAAAGCACAGAGCCCCAGATTCTATGTTGTCCTGGAGAGCTTGCAGAGCACTGGGGAAAGGCAGGCAGAGAATTCCCTGCTAGCACCTTCTCTGTGCCTGGGAAGCAGAAGTGTTCACATTGCTTCGCAAGAATCGCTTTTGTGCAGAAAACAGTAACACTTGTTCAGAAGGAAAGAAAGCACAGAGCCCCAGATTTGCTGTTGTCCTGGAGAGCTTGCAGAGCACTGGGGAAAGGCAGGCAGAGAATTCCCTGATAACACCTTCTCTGTGCCTTTTCACATTGCTTCGCAGAATCGCTTTTGTGCAGAAAACAGTAACACTTGTTCAGAAGGAAAGAAAGCACAGAGCCCCAGATTCTATGTTGTCCTGGAGAGCTTGCAGAGCACTGGGGAAAGGCAGGCAGAGAATTCCCTGCTAGCACCTTCTCTGTGCCTGTTCACATTGCTTCGCAGAATCGCTTTTGTGCAGAAAACAGTAACACTTGTTCAGAAGGAAAGAAAGCACAGAGCCCCAGATTCTATGTTGTCCTGGAGAGCTTGCAGAGCACTGGGGAAAGGCAGGCAGAGAATTCCCTGATAGCACCTTCTCTGTGCCTGGGAAGCAGAAGTGTTCACATTGCTTCGCAGAATCGCTTTTGTGCAGAAAACAGTAACAGTTGTTCAGAACGAAAGAAAGCACAGAGCCCCAGATTTTATGTTGTCCTGGAGAGCTTGCAGAGCACTGGGGAAAGGCAGGCAGAGAATTCCCTGATAGCACCTTCTCTGTGCCTGTTCACATTGCTTCGCAGAATCGCTTTTGTGCAGAAAACAGTAACAGTTGTTCAGAACGAAAGAAAGCACAGCGCCCCAGATTCTATGTTGTCCTGGAGAGCTTGCAGAGCACTGGGGAAAGGCAGGCAGAGAATTCCCTGCTAGCACCTTCTCTGTGCCTGGGAAGCAGAAGTGTTCACATTGCTTCGCAAGAATCGCTTTTGTGCAGAAAACAGTAACAGTTGTTCAGAAGGAAAGAAAGCACAGAGCCCCAGATTTTATGTTGTCCTGGAGAGCTTGCAGAGCACTGGGGAAAGGCAGGCAGAGAATTCCCTGCTAGCACCTTCTCTGTGCCTGGGAAGCAGAAGTGTTCACATTGCTTCGCAAGAATCGCTTTTGTGCAGAAAACAGTAACAGTTGTTCAGAACGAAAGAAAGCACAGAGCCCCAGATTCTATATTGTCCTGGAGAGCTTGCAGAGCACTGGGGAAAGGCAGGCAGAGAATTCCTTGCTAGCACCTTCTCTGTGCCTGGGAAGCAGAAGTGTTCACATTGCTTCGCAGAATCGCTTTTGTGCAGAAAACAGTAACACTTGTTCAGAAGGAAAGAAAGCACAGAGCCCCAGATTCTATGTTGTCCTGGAGAGCTTGCAGAGCACTGGGGAAAGGCAGGCAGAGAATTCCCTGATAGCACCTTCTCTGTGCCTGTTCACATTGCTTCGCAGAATCGCTTTTGTGCAGAAAACAGTAACACTTGTTCAGAAGGAAAGAAAGCACAGCGCCCCAGATTCTATGTTGTCCTGGAGAGCTTGCAGAGCACTGGGGAAAGGCAGGCAGAGAATTCCCTGCTAGCACCTTCTCTGTGCCTGGGAAGCAGAAGTGTTCACATTGCTTCGCAAGAATCGCTTTTGTGCAGAAAACAGTAACACTTGTTCAGAACGAAAGAAAGCACAGAGCCCCAGATTCTATGTTGTCCTGGAGAGCTTGCAGAGCACTGGGGAAAGGCAGGCAGAGAATTCCTTGCTAGCACCTTCTCCGTGCCTGGGAAGCAAAGGTGTTCACATTGCTTCACAGAATCGCTTTTGTGCAGAAAACAGTAACACTTGTTCAGAAGGAAAGAAAGCACAGAGCCCCAGATTCTATGTTGTCCTGGAGAGCTTGCAGAGCACTGGGGAAAGGCAGGCAGAGAATTCCCTGCTAGCACCTTCTCTGTGGCTGTTCACATTGCTTCGCAGAATCGCTTTTGTGCAGAAAACAGTAACACTTGTTCAGAAGGAAAGAAAGCACAGAGCCCCAGATTCTATGTTGTCCTGGAGAGCTTGCAGAGCACTGGGGAAAGGCAGGCAGAGAATTCCCTGCTAGCACCTTCTCTGTGCCTGTTCACATTGCTTCGCAGAATCGCTTTTGTGCAGAAAACAGTAACACTTGTTCAGAAGGAAAGAAAGCACAGAGCCCCAGATTTTATGTTGTTCTGGAGAGCTTGCAGAGCACTTGGGAAAGGCAGGCAGAGAATTCCTTGCTAGCACCTTCTCTGTGCCTGGGAAGCAGAAGTGTTCACATTGCTTCGCAAGAATCGCTTTTGTGCAGAAAACAGTAACAGTTGTTCAGAACGAAAGAAAGCACAGCGCCCCAGATTCTATGTTGTCCTGGAGAGCTTGCAGAGCACTGGGGAAAGGCAGGCAGAGAATTCCCTGCTAGCACCTTCTCTGTGCCTGGGAAGCAGAAGTGTTCACATTGCTTCGCAAGAATCGCTTTTGTGCAGAAAACAGTAACAGTTGTTCAGAAGGAAAGAAAGCACAGAGCCCCAGATTTTATGTTGTCCTGGAGAGCTTGCAGAGCACTGGGGAAAGGCAGGCAGAGAATTCCCTGCTAGCACCTTCTCTGTGCCTGGGAAGCAGAAGTGTTCACATTGCTTCGCAAGAATCGCTTTTGTGCAGAAAACAGTAACAGTTGTTCAGAACGAAAGAAAGCACAGAGCCCCAGATTCTATATTGTCCTGGAGAGCTTGCAGAGCACTGGGGAAAGGCAGGCAGAGAATTCCTTGCTAGCACCTTCTCTGTGCCTGGGAAGCAGAAGTGTTCACATTGCTTCGCAGAATCGCTTTTGTGCAGAAAACAGTAACACTTGTTCAGAAGGAAAGAAAGCACAGAGCCCCAGATTCTATGTTGTCCTGGAGAGCTTGCAGAGCACTGGGGAAAGGCAGGCAGAGAATTCCCTGATAGCACCTTCTCTGTGCCTGTTCACATTGCTTCGCAGAATCGCTTTTGTGCAGAAAACAGTAACACTTGTTCAGAAGGAAAGAAAGCACAGAGCCCCAGATTCTATGTTGTCCTGGAGAGCTTGCAGAGCACTGGGGAAAGGCAGGCAGAGAATTCCCTGCTAGCACCTTCTCTGTGCCTGGGAAGCAGAAGTGTTCACATTGCTTCGCAAGAATCGCTTTTGTGCAGAAAACAGTAACACTTGTTCAGAACGAAAGAAAGCACAGAGCCCCAGATTCTATGTTGTCCTGGAGAGCTTGCAGAGCACTGGGGAAAGGCAGGCAGAGAATTCCCTGCTAGCACCTTCTCTGTGCCTGTTCACATTGCTTCGCAGAATCGCTTTTGTGCAGAAAACAGTAACACTTGTTCAGAAGGAAAGAAAGCACAGAGCCCCAGATTCTATGTTGTCCTGGAGAGCTTGCAGAGCACTGGGGAAAGGTAGGCAGAGAATTCCCTGCTAGCACCTTCTCTGTGCCTGGGAAGCAGAAGTGTTCACATTGCTTCGCAAGAATCGCTTTTGTGCAGAAAACAGTAACAGTTGTTCAGAACGAAAGAAAGCACAGAGCCCCAGTTTTTATGTTGTCCTTGAGAGCTTGCAGAGCACTGGGGAAAGGCAGGCAGAGATTTCCCTGATAGCACCTTCTCTGTGCCTGTTCACATTGTTTCGCAGAATCGCTTTTGTGCAGAAAACATTAACACTTGTTCAGAACGAAAGAAAGCACAGAGCCCCAGATTCTATGTTGTCCTGGAGAGCTTGCAGAGCACTGGGGAAAGGCAGGCAGAGAATTCCCTGATAGCACCTTCTCTGTGCCTGTTCACATTGCTTCGCAGAATCGCTTTTGTGCAGAAAACAGTAACACTTGTTCAGAAGGAAAGAAAGCACAGAGCCCCAGATTCTATGTTGTCCTGGAGAGCTTGCAGAGCACTGGGGAAAGGCAGGCAGAGAATTCCCTGCTAGCACCTTCTCTGTGCCTGGGAAGCAGAAGTGTTCACATTGCTTCGCAAGAATCGCTTTTGTGCAGAAAACAGTAACACTTGTTCAGAAGGAAAGAAAGCACAGAGCCCCAGATTCTATGTTGTCCTGGAGAGCTTGCAGAGCACTGGGGAAAGGCAGGCAGAGAATTCCCTGCTAGCACCTTCTCTGTGCCTGGGAAGCAGAAGTGTTCACATTGCTTCGCAAGAATCGCTTTTGTGCAGAAAACAGTAACACTTGTTCAGAAGGAAAGAAAGCACAGAGCCCCAGATTCTATGTTGTCCTGGAGAGCTTGCAGAGCACTGGGGAAAGGCAGGCAGAGAATTCCCTGATAGCACCTTCTCTGTGCCTGGGAAGCAGAAGTGTTCACATTGCTTCGCAGAATCGCTTTTGTGCAGAAAACAGTAACAGTTGTTCAGAACGAAAGAAAGCACAGAGCCCCAGATTTTATGTTGTCCTGGAGAGCTTGCAGAGCACTGGGGAAAGGCAGGCAGAGAATTCCCTGCTAGCACCTTCTCTGTGCCTGGGAAGCAGAAGTGTTCACATTGCTTCGCAAGAATCGCTTTTGTGCAGAAAACAGTAACAGTTGTTCAGAACGAAAGAAAGCACAGAGCCCCAGATTCTATATTGTCCTGGAGAGCTTGCAGAGCACTGGGGAAAGGCAGGCAGAGAATTCCTTGCTAGCACCTTCTCTGTGCCTGGGAAGCAGAAGTGTTCACATTGCTTCGCAGAATCGCTTTTGTGCAGAAAACTGTAACACTTGTTCAGAAGGAAAGAAAGCACAGAGCCCCAGATTCTATGTTGTCCTGGAGAGCTTGCAGAGCACTGGGGAAAGGCAGGCAGAGAATTCCCTGATAGCACCTTCTCTGTGCCTGTTCACATTGCTTCGCAGAATCGCTTTTGTGCAGAAAACAGTAACACTTGTTCAGAAGGAAAGAAAGCACAGCGCCCCAGATTCTATGTTGTCCTGGAGAGCTTGCAGAGCACTGGGGAAAGGCAGGCAGAGAATTCCCTGCTAGCACCTTCTCTGTGCCTGGGAAGCAGAAGTGTTCACATTGCTTCGCAAGAATCGCTTTTGTGCAGAAAACAGTAACACTTGTTCAGAACGAAAGAAAGCACAGAGCCCCAGATTCTATGTTGTCCTGGAGAGCTTGCAGAGCACTGGGGAAAGGCAGGCAGAGAATTCCTTGCTAGCACCTTCTCCGTGCCTGGGAAGCAAAGGTGTTCACATTGCTTCACAGAATCGCTTTTGTGCAGAAAACAGTAACACTTGTTCAGAAGGAAAGAAAGCACAGAGCCCCAGATTCTATGTTGTCCTGGAGAGCTTGCAGAGCACTGGGGAAAGGCAGGCAGAGAATTCCCTGCTAGCACCTTCTCTGTGGCTGTTCACATTGCTTCGCAGAATCGCTTTTGTGCAGAAAACAGTAACACTTGTTCAGAAGGAAAGAAAGCACAGAGCCCCAGATTCTATGTTGTCCTGGAGAGCTTGCAGAGCACTGGGGAAAGGCAGGCAGAGAATTCCCTGCTAGCACCTTCTCTGTGCCTGGGAAGCAGAAGTGTTCACATTGCTTCGCAAGAATCGCTTTTGTGCAGAAAACAGTAACAGTTGTTCAGAACGAAAGAAAGCACAGCGCCCCAGATTCTATGTTGTCCTGGAGAGCTTGCAGAGCACTGGGGAAAGGCAGGCAGAGAATTCCCTGCTAGCACCTTCTCTGTGCCTGGGAAGCAGAAGTGTTCACATTGCTTCGCAAGAATCGCTTTTGTGCAGAAAACAGTAACAGTTGTTCAGAAGGAAAGAAAGCACAGAGCCCCAGATTTTATGTTGTCCTGGAGAGCTTGCAGAGCACTGGGGAAAGGCAGGCAGAGAATTCCCTGCTAGCACCTTCTCTGTGCCTGGGAAGCAGAAGTGTTCACATTGCTTCGCAAGAATCGCTTTTGTGCAGAAAACAGTAACAGTTGTTCAGAACGAAAGAAAGCACAGAGCCCCAGATTCTATATTGTCCTGGAGAGCTTGCAGAGCACTGGGGAAAGGCAGGCAGAGAATTCCTTGCTAGCACCTTCTCTGTGCCTGGGAAGCAGAAGTGTTCACATTGCTTCGCAGAATCGCTTTTGTGCAGAAAACAGTAACACTTGTTCAGAAGGAAAGAAAGCACAGAGCCCCAGATTCTATGTTGTCCTGGAGAGCTTGCAGAGCACTGGGGAAAGGCAGGCAGAGAATTCCCTGATAGCACCTTCTCTGTGCCTGTTCACATTGCTTCGCAGAATCGCTTTTGTGCAGAAAACAGTAACACTTGTTCAGAAGGAAAGAAAGCACAGAGCCCCAGATTCTATGTTGTCCTGGAGAGCTTGCAGAGCACTGGGGAAAGGCAGGCAGAGAATTCCCTGCTAGCACCTTCTCTGTGCCTGGGAAGCAGAAGTGTTCACATTGCTTCGCAAGAATCGCTTTTGTGCAGAAAACAGTAACACTTGTTCAGAACGAAAGAAAGCACAGAGCCCCAGATTCTATGTTGTCCTGGAGAGCTTGCAGAGCACTGGGGAAAGGCAGGCAGAGAATTCCTTGCTAGCACCTTCTCCGTGCCTGGGAAGCAAAGGTGTTCACATTGCTTCACAGAATCGCTTTTGTGCAGAAAACAGTAACACTTGTTCAGAAGGAAAGAAAGCACAGAGCCCCAGATTCTATGTTGTCCTGGAGAGCTTGCAGAGCACTGGGGAAAGGCAGGCAGAGAATTCCCTGCTAGCACCTTCTCTGTGGCTGTTCACATTGCTTCGCAGAATCGCTTTTGTGCAGAAAACAGTAACACTTGTTCAGAAGGAAAGAAAGCACAGAGCCCCAGATTCTATGTTGTCCTGGAGAGCTTGCAGAGCACTGGGGAAAGGCAGGCAGAGAATTCCCTGCTAGCACCTTCTCTGTGCCTGTTCACATTGCTTCGCAGAATCGCTTTTGTGCAGAAAACAGTAACACTTGTTCAGAAGGAAAGAAAGCACAGAGCCCCAGATTCTATGTTGTCCTGGAGAGCTTGCAGAGCACTGGGGAAAGGTAGGCAGAGAATTCCCTGCTAGCACCTTCTCTGTGCCTGGGAAGCAGAAGTGTTCACATTGCTTCGCAAGAATCGCTTTTGTGCAGAAAACAGTAACAGTTGTTCAGAACGAAAGAAAGCACAGAGCCCCAGTTTTTATGTTGTCCTTGAGAGCTTGCAGAGCACTGGGGAAAGGCAGGCAGAGATTTCCCTGATAGCACCTTCTCTGTGCCTGTTCACATTGTTTCGCAGAATCGCTTTTGTGCAGAAAACATTAACACTTGTTCAGAACGAAAGAAAGCACAGAGCCCCAGATTCTATGTTGTCCTGGAGAGCTTGCAGAGCACTGGGGAAAGGCAGGCAGAGAATTCCCTGCAAGCACCTTCTCTGTGCCTGTTCACATTGTTTCGCAGAATCGCTTTTGTGCAGAAAACAGTAACACTTGTTCAGAAGGAAAGAAAGCACAGAGCCCCAGATTCTATGTTGTCTTCGAGAGCTTGCAGAGCACTGGGGAAAGGCAGGCAGAGAATTCCCTGCTAGCACCTTCTCTGTGCCTGGGAAGCAGAAGTGTTCACATTGCTTCGCAAGAATCGCTTTTGTGCAGAAAACAGTAACACTTGTTCAGAAGGAAAGAAAGCACAGAGCCCCAGATTCTATGTTGTCCTGGAGAGCTTGCAGAGCACTGGGGAAAGGCAGGCAGAGAATTCCCTGCTAGCACCTTCTCTGTGCCTGGGAAGCAGAAGTGTTCACATTGCTTCGCAAGAATCGCTTTTGTGCAGAAAACAGTAACACTTGTTCAGAAGGAAAGAAAGCACAGAGCCCCAGATTTGCTGTTGTCCTGGAGAGCTTGCAGAGCACTGGGGAAAGGCAGGCAGAGAATTCCCTGATAACACCTTCTCTGTGCCTTTTCACATTGCTTCGCAGAATCGCTTTTGTGCAGAAAACAGTAACACTTGTTCAGAAGGAAAGAAAGCACAGAGCCCCAGATTCTATGTTGTCCTGGAGAGCTTGCAGAGCACTGGGGAAAGGCAGGCAGAGAATTCCCTGCTAGCACCTTCTCTGTGCCTGTTCACATTGCTTCGCAGAATCGCTTTTGTGCAGAAAACAGTAACACTTGTTCAGAACGAAAGAAAGCACAGAGCCCCAGATTCTATGTTGTCCTGGAGAGCTTGCAGAGCACTGGGGAAAGGTAGGCAGAGAATTCCCTGCTAGCACCTTCTCTGTGCCTGGGAAGCAGAAGTGTTCACATTGCTTCGCAGAATCGCTTTTGTGCAGAAAACAGTAACACTTGTTCAGAAGGAAAGAAAGCACAGAGCCCCAGATTTTATGTTGTCCTGGAGAGCTTGCAGAGCACTGGGGAAAGGCAGGCAGAGAATTCCCTGCTAGCACCTTCTCTGTGCCTGGGAAGCAGAAGTGTTCACATTGCTTCACAGAATCGCTTTTGTGCAGAAAACAGTAACACTTGTTCAGAAGGAAAGAAAGCACAGAGCCCCAGATTCTATGTTGTCCTGGAGAGCTTGCAGAGCACTGGGGAAAGGCAGGCAGAGAATTCCCTGATAGCACCTTCTCTGTGCCTGGGAAGCAGAAGTGTTCACATTGCTTCGCAGAATCGCTTTTGTGCAGAAAACAGTAACAGTTGTTCAGAACGAAAGAAAGCACAGAGCCCCAGATTTTATGTTGTCCTGGAGAGCTTGCAGAGCACTGGGGAAAGGCAGGCAGAGAATTCCCTGATAGCACCTTCTCTGTGCCTGTTCACATTGCTTCGCAGAATCGCTTTTGTGCAGAAAACACTAACACTTGTTCAGAAGGAAAGAAAGCACAGCGCCCCAGATTCTATGTTGTCCTGGAGAGCTTGCAGAGCACTGGGGAAAGGCAGGCAGAGAATTCCCTGCTAGCACCTTCTCTGTGCCTGGGAAGCAGAAGTGTTCACATTGCTTCGCAAGAATCGCTTTTGTGCAGAAAACAGTAACAGTTGTTCAGAAGGAAAGAAAGCACAGAGCCCCAGATTTTATGTTGTCCTGGAGAGCTTGCAGAGCACTGGGGAAAGGCAGGCAGAGAATTCCCTGCTAGCACCTTCTCTGTGCCTGGGAAGCAGAAGTGTTCACATTGCTTCGCAAGAATCGCTTTTGTGCAGAAAACAGTAACAGTTGTTCAGAACGAAAGAAAGCACAGAGCCCCAGATTCTATATTGTCCTGGAGAGCTTGCAGAGCACTGGGGAAAGGCAGGCAGAGAATTCCTTGCTAGCACCTTCTCTGTGCCTGGGAAGCAGAAGTGTTCACATTGCTTCGCAGAATCGCTTTTGTGCAGAAAACAGTAACACTTGTTCAGAAGGAAAGAAAGCACAGAGCCCCAGATTCTATGTTGTCCTGGAGAGCTTGCAGAGCACTGGGGAAAGGCAGGCAGAGAATTCCCTGCTAGCACCTTCTCTGTGCCTGTTCACATTGCTTCGCAGAATCGCTTTTGTGCAGAAAACAGTAACACTTGTTCAGAAGGAAAGAAAGCACAGAGCCCCAGATTCTATGTTGTCCTGGAGAGGTGGCAGAGCACTGGGGAAAGGCAGGCAGAGAATTCCCTGCTAGCACCTTCTCTGTGCCTGGGAAGCAGAAGTGTTCACATTGCTTCGCAAGAATCGCTTTTGTGCAGAAAACAGTAACACTTGTTCAGAACGAAAGAAAGCACAGAGCCCCAGATTTGCTGTTGTCCTGGAGAGCTTGCAGAGCACTGGGGAAAGGCAGGCAGAGAATTCCTTGCTAGCACCTTCTCTGTGCCTGGGAAGCAGAAGTGTTCACATTGCTTCGCAAGAATCGCTTTTGTGCAGAAAACAGTAACACTTGTTCAGAAGGAAAGAAAGCACAGAGCCCCAGATTCTATGTTGTCCTGGAGAGCTTGCAGAGCACTGGGGAAAGGCAGGCAGAGAATTCCCTGCTAGCACCTTCTCTGTGCCTGGGAAGCAGAAGTGTTCACATTGCTTCGCAAGAATCGCTTTTGTGCAGAAAAGAGTAACACTTGTTCAGAAGGAAAGAAAGCACAGAGCCCCAGATTTTATGTTGTCCTGGAGAGCTTGCAGAGCACTGGGGAAAGGCAGGCAGAGAATTCCCTGCTAGCACCTTCTCTGTGCCTGGGAAGCAGAAGTGTTCACATTGCTTCGCAAGAATCGCTTTTGTGCAGAAAACAGTAACAGTTGTTCAGAACGAAAGAAAGCACAGAGCCCCAGATTTTATGTTGTCCTGGAGAGCTTGCAGAGCACTGGGGAAAGGCAGGCAGAGAATTCCCTGTTAGCACCTTCTCTGTGCCTGTTCACATTGCTTCGCAGAATCGCTTTTGTGCAGAAAACACTAACACTTGCTCAGAAGGAAAGAAAGCACAGCGCCCCAGATTCTATGTTGTCCTGGAGAGCTTGCAGAGCACTGGGGAAAGGCAGGCAGAGAATTCCCTGCTAGCACCTTCTCTGTGCCTGGGAAGCAGAAGTGTTTACATTGCTTCGCAAGAATCGCTTTTGTGCAGAAAACAGTAACAGTTGTTCAGAAGGAAAGAAAGCACAGAGCCCCAGATTTTATGTTGTCCTGGAGAGCTTGCAGAGCACTGGGGAAAGGCAGGCAGAGAATTCCCTGCTAGCACCTTCTCTGTGCCTGGGAAGCAGAAGTGTTCACATTGCTTCGCAAGAATCGCTTTTGTGCAGAAAACAGTAACAGTTGTTCAGAACGAAAGAAAGCACAGAGCCCCATATTCTATATTGTCCTGGAGAGCTTGCAGAGCACTGGGGAAAGGCAGGCAGAGAATTCCCTGCTAGCACCTTCTCTGTGCCTGGGAAGCAGAAGTGTTCACATTGCTTCGCAAGAATCGCTTTTGTGCAGAAAACAGTAACACTTGTTCAGAACGAAAGAAAGCACAGAGCCCCAGATTTGCTGTTGTCCTGGAGAGCTTGCAGAGCACTGGGGAAAGGCAGGCAGAGAATTCCTTGCTAGCACCTTCTCTGTGCCTGGGAAGCAGAAGTGTTCACATTGCTTCGCAAGAATCGCTTTTGTGCAGAAAACAGTAACACTTGTTCAGAAGGAAAGAAAGCACAGAGCCCCAGATTCTATGTTGTCCTGGAGAGCTTGCAGAGCACTGGGGAAAGGCAGGCAGAGAATTCCCTGCTAGCACCTTCTCTGTGCCTGGGAAGCAGAAGTGTTCACATTGCTTCGCAAGAATCGCTTTTGTGCAGAAAACAGTAACACTTGTTCAGAAGGAAAGAAAGCACAGAGCCCCAGATTTTATGTTGTCCTGGAGAGCTTGCAGAGCACTGGGGAAAGGCAGGCAGAGAATTCCCTGCTAGCACCTTCTCTGTGCCTGGGAAGCAGAAGTGTTCACATTGCTTCGCAAGAATCGCTTTTGTGCAGAAAACAGTAACACTTGTTCAGAAGGAAAGAAAGCACAGAGCCCCAGATTCTATGTTGTCCTGGAGAGCTTGCAGAGCACTGGGGAAAGGCAGGCAGAGAATTCCCTGATAGCACCTTCTCTGTGCCTGTTCACATTGCTTCGCAGAATCGCTTTTGTGCAGAAAACAGTAACACTTGTTCAGAAGGAAAGAAAGCACAGCGCCCCAGATTCTATGTTGTCCTGGAGAGCTTGCAGAGCACTGGGGAAAGGCAGGCAGAGAATTCCCTGCTAGCACCTTCTCTGTGCCTGGGAAGCAGAAGTGTTCACATTGCTTCGCAAGAATCGCTTTTGTGCAGAAAACAGTAACAGTTGTTCAGAAGGAAAGAAAGCACAGAGCCCCAGATTTTATGTTGTCCTGGAGAGCTTGCAGAGCACTGGGGAAAGGCAGGCAGAGAATTCCCTGCTAGCACCTTCTCTGTGCCTGGGAAGCAGAAGTGTTCACATTGCTTCGCAAGAATCGCTTTTGTGCAGAAAACAGTAACAGTTGTTCAGAACGAAAGAAAGCACAGAGCCCCAGATTCTATATTGTCCTGGAGAGCTTGCAGAGCACTGGGGAAAGGCAGGCAGAGAATTCCTTGCTAGCACCTTCTCTGTGCCTGGGAAGCAGAAGTGTTCACATTGCTTCGCAGAATCGCTTTTGTGCAGAAAACAGTAACACTTGTTCAGAAGGAAAGAAAGCACAGAGCCCCAGATTCTATGTTGTCCTGGAGAGCTTGCAGAGCACTGGGGAAAGGCAGGCAGAGAATTCCCTGATAGCACCTTCTCTGTGCCTGTTCACATTGCTTCGCAGAATCGCTTTTGTGCAGAAAACAGTAACACTTGTTCAGAAGGAAAGAAAGCACAGAGCCCCAGATTCTATGTTGTCCTGGAGAGCTTGCAGAGCACTGGGGAAAGGCAGGCAGAGAATTCCCTGCTAGCACCTTCTCTGTGCCTGGGAAGCAGAAGTGTTCACATTGCTTCGCAAGAATCGCTTTTGTGCAGAAAACAGTAACACTTGTTCAGAACGAAAGAAAGCACAGAGCCCCAGATTTGCTGTTGTCCTGGAGAGCTTGCAGAGCACTGGGGAAAGGCAGGCAGAGAATTCCTTGCTAGCACCTTCTCTGTGCCTGGGAAGCAGAAGTGTTCACATTGCTTCGCAAGAATCGCTTTTGTGCAGAAAACAGTAACACTTGTTCAGAAGGAAAGAAAGCACAGAGCCCCAGATTCTATGTTGTCCTGGAGAGCTTGCAGAGCACTGGGGAAAGGCAGGCAGAGAATTCCCTGCTAGCACCTTCTCTGTGCCTGGGAAGCAGAAGTGTTCACATTGCTTCGCAAGAATCGCTTTTGTGCAGAAAAGAGTAACACTTGTTCAGAAGGAAAGAAAGCACAGAGCCCCAGATTTTATGTTGTCCTGGAGAGCTTGCAGAGCACTGGGGAAAGGCAGGCAGAGAATTCCCTGCTAGCACCTTCTCTGTGCCTGGGAAGCAGAAGTGTTCACATTGCTTCGCAAGAATCGCTTTTGTGCAGAAAACAGTAACAGTTGTTCAGAACGAAAGAAAGCACAGAGCCCCAGATTTTATGTTGTCCTGGAGAGCTTGCAGAGCACTGGGGAAAGGCAGGCAGAGAATTCCCTGTTAGCACCTTCTCTGTGCCTGTTCACATTGCTTTGCAGAATCGCTTTTGTGCAGAAAACACTAACACTTGCTCAGAAGGAAAGAAAGCACAGCGCCCCAGATTCTATGTTGTCCTGGAGAGCTTGCAGAGCACTGGGGAAAGGCAGGCAGAGAATTCCCTGCTAGCACCTTCTCTGTGCCTGGGAAGCAGAAGTGTTCACATTGCTTCGCAAGAATCGCTTTTGTGCAGAAAACAGTAACAGTTGTTCAGAAGGAAAGAAAGCACAGAGCCCCAGATTTTATGTTGTCCTGGAGAGCTTGCAGAGCACTGGGGAAAGGCAGGCAGAGAATTCCCTGCTAGCACCTTCTCTGTGCCTGGGAAGCAGAAGTGTTCACATTGCTTCGCAAGAATCGCTTTTGTGCAGAAAACAGTAACAGTTGTTCAGAACGAAAGAAAGCACAGAGCCCCAGATTCTATATTGTCCTGGAGAGCTTGCAGAGCACTGGGGAAAGGCAGGCAGAGAATTCCCTGCTAGCACCTTCTCTGTGCCTGGGAAGCAGAAGTGTTCACATTGCTTCGCAAGAATCGCTTTTGTGCAGAAAACAGTAACACTTGTTCAGAACGAAAGAAAGCACAGAGCCCCAGATTTGCTGTTGTCCTGGAGAGCTTGCAGAGCACTGGGGAAAGGCAGGCAGAGAATTCCTTGCTAGCACCTTCTCTGTGCCTGGGAAGCAGAAGTGTTCACATTGCTTCGCAAGAATCGCTTTTGTGCAGAAAACAGTAACACTTGTTCAGAAGGAAAGAAAGCACAGAGCCCCAGATTCTATGTTGTCCTGGAGAGCTTGCAGAGCACTGGGGAAAGGCAGGCAGAGAATTCCCTGCTAGCACCTTCTCTGTGCCTGGGAAGCAGAAGTGTTCACATTGCTTCGCAAGAATCGCTTTTGTGCAGAAAACAGTAACACTTGTTCAGAAGGAAAGAAAGCACAGAGCCCCAGATTTTATGTTGTCCTGGAGAGCTTGCAGAGCACTGGGGAAAGGCAGGCAGAGAATTCCCTGCTAGCACCTTCTCTGTGCCTGGGAAGCAGAAGTGTTCACATTGCTTCGCAAGAATCGCTTTTGTGCAGAAAACAGTAACACTTGTTCAGAAGGAAAGAAAGCACAGAGCCCCAGATTCTATGTTGTCCTGGAGAGCTTGCAGAGCACTGGGGAAAGGCAGGCAGAGAATTCCCTGATAGCACCTTCTCTGTGCCTGTTCACATTGCTTCGCAGAATCGCTTTTGTGCAGAAAACAGTAACACTTGTTCAGAAGGAAAGAAAGCACAGAGCCCCAGATTCTATGTTGTCCTGGAGAGCTTGCAGAGCACTGGGGAAAGGCAGGCAGAGAATTCCCTGCTAGCACCTTCTCTGTGCCTGGGAAGCAGAAGTGTTCACATTGCTTCGCAGAATCGCTTTTGTGCAGAAAACAGTAACACTTGTTCAGAAGGAAAGAAAGCACAGCGCCCCAGATTCTATGTTGTCCTGGAGAGCTTGCAGAGCACTGGGGAAAGGCAGGCAGAGAATTCCTTGCTAGCACCTTCTCTGTGCCTGGGAAGCAGAAGTGTTCACATTGCTTCGCAAGAATCGCTTTTGTGCAGAAAACAGTAACACTTGTTCAGAAGGAAAGAAAGCACAGAGCCCCAGATTTTATGTTGTCCTGGAGAGCTTGCAGAGCACTGGGGAAAGGCAGGCAGAGAATTCCCTGATAGCACCTTCTCTGTGCCTGTTCACATTGCTTCGCAGAATCGCTTTTGTGCAGAAAACAGTAACACTTGTTCAGAACGAAAGAAAGCACAGAGCCCCAGATTCTATGTTGTCCTGGAGAGCTTGCAGAGCACTGGGGAAAGGCAGGCAGAGAATTCCCTGCTAGCACCTTCTCTGTGCCTGGGAAGCAGAAGTGTTCACATTGCTTCGCAGAATCGTTTTTGTGCAGAAAACAGTAACACTTGTTCAGAACGAAAGAAAGCACAGAGCCCCAGATTCTATGTTGTCCTGGAGAGCTTGCAGAGCACTGGGGAAAGGCAGGCAGAGAATTCCCTGCTAACACCTTCTCTGTGCCTGTTCACATTGCTTCGCAGAATCGCTTTTGTGCAGAAAACAGTAACACTTGTTCAGAACGAAAGAAAGCACAGAGCCCCAGATTTTATGTTGTCCTGGAGAGCTTGCAGAGCACTGGGGAAAGGCAGGCAGAGAATTCCCTGCTAGCACCTTCTCTGTGCCTGGGAAGCAGAAGTGTTCACATTGCTTCGCAAGAATCGCTTTTGTGCAGAAAACAGTAACACTTGTTCAGAAGGAAAGAAAGCACAGAGCCCCAGATTTGCTGTTGTCCTGGAGAGCTTGCAGAGCACTGGGGAAAGGAAGGCAGAGAATTCCCTGATAGCACCTTCTCTGTGCCTGTTCACATTGCTTCGCAGAATCGCTTTTGTGCAGAAAACAGTAACACTTGTTCAGAACGAAAGAAAGCACAGAGCCCCAGATTCTATGTTGTCCTGGAGAGCTTGCAGAGCACTGGGGAAAGGTAGGCAGAGAATTCCCTGCTAGCACCTTCTCTGTGCCTGGGAAGCAGTAGTGTTCACATTGCTTCGCAGAATCGTTTTTGTGCAGAAAACAGTAACACTTGTTCAGAAGGAAAGAAAGCACAGAGCCCCAGATTTTATGTTGTCCTGGAGAGCTTGCAGAGCACTGGGGAAAGGCAGGCAGAGAATTCCCTGCTAGCACCTTCTCTGTGCCTGGGAAGCAGAAGTGTTCACATTGCTTCGCAGAATCACTTTTGTGCAGAAAACAGTAACACTTGTTCAGAAGGAAAGAAAGCACAGAGCCCCAGATTCTATGTTGTCCTGGAGAGCTTGCAGAGCACTGGGGAAAGGCAGGCAGAGAATTCCCTGCTAGCACCTTCTCTGTGCCTGGGAAGCAGAAGTGTTCACATTGCTTCGCAAGAATCGCTTTTGTGCAGAAAACAGTAACACTTGTTCAGAAGGAAAGAAAGCACAGCGCCCCAGATTCTATGTTGTCCTGGAGAGCTTGCAGAGCACTGGGGAAAGGCAGGCAGAGAATTCCCTGCTAGCACCTTCTCTGTGCCTGGGAAGCAGAAGTGTTCACATTGCTTCGCAGAATCGCTTTTGTGCAGAAAACAGTAACACTTGTTCAGAAGGAAAGAAAGCACAGAGCCCCAGATTCTATGTTGTCCTGGAGAGCTTGCAGAGCACTGGGGAAAGGCAGGCAGAGAATTCCCTGCTAGCACCTTCTCTGTGCCTGGGAAGCAGAAGTGTTCACATTGCTTCGCAAGAATCGCTTTTGTGCAGAAAACAGTAACACTTGTTCAGAAGGAAAGAAAGCACAGAGCCCCAGATTCTATGTTGTCCTGGAGAGCTTGCAGAGCACTGGGGAAAGGCAGGCAGAGAATTCCCTGCTAGCACCTTCTCTGTGCCTGTTCACATTGCTTCGCAGAATCGCTTTTGTGCAGAAAACAGTAACAGTTGTTCAGAACGAAAGAAAGCACAGAGCCCCAGATTTTATGTTGTCCTGGAGAGCTTGCAGAGCACTGGGGAAAGGCAGGCAGAGAATTCCCTGCTAGCACCTTCTCTGTGCCTGGGAAGCAGAAGTGTTCACATTGCTTCGCAAGAAACGCTTTTGTGCAGAAAACAGTAACACTTGTTCAGAAGGAAAGAAAGCACAGAGCCCCAGATTCTATGTTGTCCTGGAGAGCTTGCAGAGCACTGGGGAAAGGCAGGCAGAGAATTCCCTGATAGCACCTTCTCTGTGCCTGTTCACATTGCTTCGCAGGATCGCTTTTGTGCAGAAAACAGTAACACTTGTTCAGAAGGAAAGAAAGCACAGAGCCCCAGATTCTATGTTGTCCTGGAGAGCTTGCAGAGCACTGGGGAAAGGTAGGCAGAGAATTCCCTGCTAGCACCTTCTCTGTGCCTGGGAAACAGAAGTGTTCACATTGCTTCGCAGAATCGTTTTTGTGCAGAAAACAGTAACACTTGTTCAGAAGGAAAGAAAGCACAGAGCCCCAGATTTTATGTTGTCCTGGAGAGCTTGCAGAGCACTGGGGAAAGGCAGGCAGAGAATTCCCTGCTAGCACCTTCTCTGTGCCTGGGAAGCAGAAGTGTTCACATTGCTTCGCAGAATCACTTTTGTGCAGAAAACAGTAACACTTGTTCAGAAGGAAAGAAAGCACAGAGCCCCAGATTCTATGTTGTCCTGGAGAGCTTGCAGAGCACTGGGGAAAGGCAGGCAGAGAATTCCCTGATAGCACCTTCTCTGTGCCTGTTCACATTGCTTCGCAGAATCGCTTTTGTGCAGAAAACAGTAACACTTGTTCAGAACGAAAGAAAGCACAGAGCCCCAGATTCTATGTTGTCCTGGAGAGCTTGCAGAGCACTGGGGAAAGGTAGGCAGAGAATTCCCTGCTAGCACCTTCTCTGTGCCTGGGAAGCAGAAGTGTTCACATTGCTTCGCAGAATCGTTTTTGTGCAGAAAACAGTAACACTTGTTCAGAAGGAAAGAAAGCACAGAGCCCCAGATTTTATGTTGTCCTGGAGAGCTTGCAGAGCACTGGGGAAAGGCAGGCAGAGAATTCCCTGCTAGCACCTTCTCTGTGCCTGGGAAGCAGAAGTGTTCACATTGCTTCGCAGAATCACTTTTGTGCAGAAAACAGTAACACTTGTTCAGAAGGAAAGAAAGCACAGAGCCCCAGATTTGCTGTTGTCCTGGAGAGCTTGCAGAGCACTGGGGAAAGGCAGGCAGAGAATTCCCTGCTAGCACCTTCTCTGTGCCTGGGAAGCAGAAGTGTTCACATTGCTTCGCAAGAATCGCTTTTGTGCAGAAAACAGTAACACTTGTTCAGAAGGAAAGAAAGCACAGAGCCCCAGATTTTATGTTGTCCTGGAGAGCTTGCAGAGCACTGGGGAAAGGCAGGCAGAGAATTCCCTGCTAGCACCTTCTCTGTGCCTGGGAAGCAGAAGTGTTCACATTGCTTCGCAGAATCGCTTTTGTGCAGAAAACAGTAACACTTGTTCAGAAGGAAAGAAAGCACAGAGCCCCAGATTCTATGTTGTCCTGGAGAGCTTGCAGAGCACTGGGGAAAGGCAGGCAGAGAATTCCCTGCTAGCACCTTCTCTGTGCCTGGGAAGCAGAAGTGTTCACATTGCTTCGCAAGAATCGCTTTTGTGCAGAAAACAGTAACACTTGTTCAGAAGGAAAGAAAGCACAGAGCCCCAGATTCTATGTTGTCCTGGAGAGCTTGCAGAGCACTGGGGAAAGGCAGGCAGAGAATTCCCTGCTAGCACCTTCTCTGTGCCTGTTCACATTGCTTCGCAGAATCGCTTTTGTGCAGAAAACAGTAACAGTTGTTCAGAACGAAAGAAAGCACAGAGCCCCAGATTTTATGTTGTCCTGGAGAGCTTGCAGAGCACTGGGGAAAGGCAGGCAGAGAATTCCCTGCTAGCACCTTCTCTGTGCCTGGGAAGCAGAAGTGTTCACATTGCTTCGCAAGAAACGCTTTTGTGCAGAAAACAGTAACACTTGTTCAGAAGGAAAGAAAGCACAGAGCCCCAGATTCTATGTTGTCCTGGAGAGCTTGCAGAGCACTGGGGAAAGGCAGGCAGAGAATTCCTTGCTAGCACCTTCTCTGTGCCTGGGAAGCAGAAGTGTTCACATTGCTTCGCAGAATCGCTTTTGTGCAGAAAACAGTAACACTTGTTCAGAAGGAAAGAAAGCACAGAGCCCCAGATTCTATGTTGTCCTGGAGAGCTTGCAGAGCACTGGGGAAAGGCAGGCAGAGAATTCCCTGATAGCACCTTCTCTGTGCCTGTTCACATTGCTTCGCAGAATCGCTTTTGTGCAGAAAACAGTAACACTTGTTCAGAACGAAAGAAAGCACAGAGCCCCAGATTCTATGTTGTCCTGGAGAGCTTGCAGAGCACTGGGGAAAGGCAGGCAGAGAATTCCCTGCTAGCACCTTCTCTGTGCCTGGGAAGCAGAAGTGTTCACATTGCTTCGCAAGAATCGCTTTTGTGCAGAAAACAGTAACACTTGTTCAGAAGGAAAGAAAGCACAGAGCCCCAGATTTGCTGTTGTCCTGGAGAGCTTGCAGAGCACTGGGGAAAGGCAGGCAGAGAATTCCTTGCTAGCACCTTCTCTGTGCCTGGGAAGCAGAAGTGTTCACATTGCTTCGCAAGAATCGCTTTTGTGCAGAAAACAGTAACACTTGTTCAGAAGGAAAGAAAGCACAGAGCCCCAGATTCTATGTTGTCCTGGAGAGCTTGCAGAGCACTGGGGAAAGGCAGGCAGAGAATTCCCTGCTAGCACCTTCTCTGTGCCTGGGAAGCAGAAGTGTTCACATTGCTTCGCAAGAATCGCTTTTGTGCAGAAAACAGTAACACTTGTTCAGAAGGAAAGAAAGCACAGAGCCCCAGATTCTATGTTGTCCTGGAGAGCTTGCAGAGCACTGGGGAAAGGTAGGCAGAGAATTCCCTGCTAGCACCTTCTCTGTGCCTGGGAAGCAGAAGTGTTCACATTGCTTCGCAAGAATCGCTTTTGTGCAGAAAACAGTAACAGTTGTTCAGAACGAAAGAAAGCACAGAGCCCCAGTTTTTATGTTGTCCTTGAGAGCTTGCAGAGCACTGGGGAAAGGCAGGCAGAGAATTCCCTGCTAGCACCTTCTCTGTGCCTGGGAAGCAGAAGTGTTCACATTGCTTCGCAAGAATCGCTTTTGTGCAGAAAACAGTAACACTTGTTCAGAAGGAAAGAAAGCACAGAGCCCCAGATTTGCTGTTGTCCCGGAGAGCTTGCAGAGCACTGGGGAAAGGCAGGCAGAGAATTCCCTGCTAGCACCTTCTCTGTGCCTGTTCACATTGCTTCGCAGAATCGCTTTTGTGCAGAAAACAGTAACACTTGTTCAGAAGGAAAGAAAGCACAGAGCCCCAGATTCTATGTTGTCCTGGAGAGCTTGCAGAGCACTGGGGAAAGGTAGGCAGAGAATTCCCTGCTAGCACCTTCTCTGTGCCTGGGAAGCAGAAGTGTTCACATTGCTTCGCAGAATCGTTTTTGTGCAGAAAACAGTAACACTTGTTCAGAAGGAAAGAAAGCACAGAGCCCCAGATTTTATGTTGTCCTGGAGAGCTTGCAGAGCACTGGGGAAAGGCAGGCAGAGAATTCCCTGCTAGCACCTTCTCTGTGCCTGGGAAGCAGAAGTGTTCACATTGCTTCGCAGAATCGCTTTTGTGCAGAAAACAGTAACACTTGTTCAGAAGGAAAGAAAGCACAGAGCCCCAGATTCTATGTTGTCCTGGAGAGCTTGCAGAGCACTGGGGAAAGGCAGGCAGAGAATTCCCTGCTAGCACCTTCTCTGTGCCTGGGAAGCAGAAGTGTTCACATTGCTTCGCAAGAATCGCTTTTGTGCAGAAAACAGTAACACTTGTTCAGAAGGAAAGAAAGCACAGAGCCCCAGATTTTATGTTGTCCTGGAGAGCTTGCAGAGCACTGGGGAAAGGCAGGCAGAGAATTCCCTGCTAGCACCTTCTCTGTGCCTGGGAAGCAGAAGTGTTCACATTGCTTCGCAGAATCGCTTTTGTGCAGAAAACAGTAACACTTGTTCAGAAGGAAAGAAAGCACAGAGCCCCAGATTCTATGTTGTCCTGGAGAGCTTGCAGAGCACTGGGGAAAGGCAGGCAGAGAATTCCCTGATAGCACCTTCTCTGTGCCTGGGAAGCAGAAGTGTTCACATTGCTTCGCAAGAATCGCTTTTGTGCAGAAAACAGTAACACTTGTTCAGAAGGAAAGAAAGCACAGCGCCCCAGATTCTATGTTGTCCTGGAGAGCTTGCAGAGCACTGGGGAAAGGCAGGCAGAGAATTCCCTGCTAGCACCTTCTCTGTGCCTGTTCACATTGCTTCGCAGAATCGCTTTTGTGCAGAAAACAGTAACACTTGTTCAGAAGGAAAGAAAGCACAGAGCCCCACATTTTATGTTGTCCTGGAGAGCTTGCAGAGCACTGGGGAAAGGCAGGCAGAGAATTCCCTGATAGCACCTTCTCTGTGCCTGGGAAGCAGAAGTGTTCACATTGCTTCGCAAGAAACGCTTTTGTGCAGAAAACAGTAACACTTGTTCAGAAGGAAAGAAAGCACAGAGCCCCAGATTTTATGTTGTCCTGGAGAGCTTGCAGAGCACTGGGGAAAGGCAGGCAGAGAATTCCTTGCTAGCACCTTCTCTGTGCCTGGGAAGCAGAAGTGTTCACATTGCTTCGCAGAATCGCTTTTGTGCAGAAAACAGTAACACTTGTTCAGAAGGAAAGAAAGCACAGAGCCCCAGATTCTATGTTGTCCTGGAGAGCTTGCAGAGCACTGGGGAAAGGCAGGCAGAGAATTCCCTGATAGCACCTTCTCTGTGCCTGTTCACATTGCTTCGCAGAATCGCTTTTGTGCAGAAAACAGTAACACTTGTTCAGAACGAAAGAAAGCACAGAGCCCCAGATTCTATGTTGTCCTGGAGAGCTTGCAGAGCACTGGGGAAAGGCAGGCAGAGAATTCCTTGCTAGCACCTTCTCCGTGCCTGGGAAGCAAAGGTGTTCACATTGCTTCACAGAATCGCTTTTGTGCAGAAAACAGTAACACTTGTTCAGAAGGAAAGAAAGCACAGAGCCCCAGATTCTATGTTGTCCTGGAGAGCTTGCAGAGCACTGGGGAAAGGCAGGCAGAGAATTCCCTGCTAGCACCTTCTCTGTGCCTGTTCACATTGCTTCGCAGAATCGCTTTTGTGCAGAAAACAGTAACACTTGTTCAGAACGAAAGAAAGCACAGAGCCCCAGATTCTATGTTGTCCTGGAGAGCTTGCAGAGCACTGGGGAAAGGTAGGCAGAGAATTCCCTGCTAGCACCTTCTCTGTGCCTGGGAAGCAGAAGTGTTCACATTGCTTCGCAAGAATCGCTTTTGTGCAGAAAACAGTAACAGTTGTTCAGAACGAAAGAAAGCACAGAGCCCCAGTTTTTATGTTGTCCTTGAGAGCTTGCAGAGCACTGGGGAAAGGCAGGCAGAGATTTCCCTGATAGCACCTTCTCTGTGCCTGTTCACATTGTTTCGCAGAATCGCTTTTGTGCAGAAAACATTAACACTTGTTCAGAACGAAAGAAAGCACAGAGCCCCAGATTCTATGTTGTCCTGGAGAGCTTGCAGAGCACTGGGGAAAGGCAGGCAGAGAATTCCCTGCTAGCACCTTCTCTGTGCCTGTTCACATTGCTTCGCAGAATCGCTTTTGTGCAGAAAACAGTAACACTTGTTCAGAAGGAAAGAAAGCACAGAGCCCCAGATTCTATGTTGTCTTCGAGAGCTTGCAGAGCACTGGGGAAAGGCAGGCAGAGAATTCCCTGCTAGCACCTTCTCTGTGCCTGGGAAGCAGAAGTGTTCACATTGCTTCGCAAGAATCGCTTTTGTGCAGAAAACAGTAACACTTGTTCAGAAGGAAAGAAAGCACAGAGCCCCAGATTCTATGTTGTCCTGGAGAGCTTGCAGAGCACTGGGGAAAGGCAGGCAGAGAATTCCCTGCTAGCACCTTCTCTGTGCCTGTTCACATTGCTTCGCAGAATCGCTTTTGTGCAGAAAACAGTAACAGTTGTTCAGAACGAAAGAAAGCACAGAGCCCCAGATTCTATGTTGTCCTGGAGAGCTTGCAGAGCACTGGGGAAAGGTAGGCAGAGAATTCCCTGCTAGCACCTTCTCTGTGCCTGGGAAGCAGAAGTGTTCACATTGCTTCGCAGAATCGCTTTTGTGCAGAAAACAGTAACACTTGTTCAGAAGGAAAGAAAGCACAGAGCCCCAGATTTTATGTTGTCCTGGAGAGCTTGCAGAGCACTGGGGAAAGGCAGGCAGAGAATTCCCTGCTAGCACCTTCTCTGTGCCTGGGAAGCAGAAGTGTTCACATTGCTTCACAGAATCGCTTTTGTGCAGAAAACAGTAACACTTGTTCAGAAGGAAAGAAAGCACAGAGCCCCAGATTCTATGTTGTCCTGGAGAGCTTGCAGAGCACTGGGGAAAGGCAGGCAGAGAATTCCCTGATAGCACCTTCTCTGTGCCTGGGAAGCAGAAGTGTTCACATTGCTTCGCAGAATCGCTTTTGTGCAGAAAACAGTAACAGTTGTTCAGAACGAAAGAAAGCACAGAGCCCCAGATTTTATGTTGTCCTGGAGAGCTTGCAGAGCACTGGGGAAAGGCAGGCAGAGAATTCCCTGATAGCACCTTCTCTGTGCCTGTTCACATTGCTTCGCAGAATCGCTTTTGTGCAGAAAACACTAACACTTGTTCAGAAGGAAAGAAAGCACAGCGCCCCAGATTCTATGTTGTCCTGGAGAGCTTGCAGAGCACTGGGGAAAGGCAGGCAGAGAATTCCCTGCTAGCACCTTCTCTGTGCCTGGGAAGCAGAAGTGTTCACATTGCTTCGCAAGAATCGCTTTTGTGCAGAAAACAGTAACAGTTGTTCAGAACGAAAGAAAGCACAGAGCCCCAGATTCTATATTGTCCTGGAGAGCTTGCAGAGCACTGGGGAAAGGCAGGCAGAGAATTCCTTGCTAGCACCTTCTCTGTGCCTGGGAAGCAGAAGTGTTCACATTGCTTCACAGAATCGCTTTTGTGCAGAAAACAGTAACACTTGTTCAGAAGGAAAGAAAGCACAGAGCCCCAGATTCTATGTTGTCCTGGAGAGCTTGCAGAGCACTGGGGAAAGGCAGGCAGAGAATTCCCTGATAGCACCTTCTCTGTGCCTGGGAAGCAGAAGTGTTCACATTGCTTCGCAGAATCGCTTTTGTGCAGAAAACAGTAACAGTTGTTCAGAACGAAAGAAAGCACAGAGCCCCAGATTTTATGTTGTCCTGGAGAGCTTGCAGAGCACTGGGGAAAGGCAGGCAGAGAATTCCCTGATAGCACCTTCTCTGTGCCTGTTCACATTGCTTCGCAGAATCGCTTTTGTGCAGAAAACACTAACACTTGTTCAGAAGGAAAGAAAGCACAGCGCCCCAGATTCTATGTTGTCCTGGAGAGCTTGCAGAGCACTGGGGAAAGGCAGGCAGAGAATTCCCTGCTAGCACCTTCTCTGTGCCTGGGAAGCAGAAGTGTTCACATTGCTTCGCAAGAATCGCTTTTGTGCAGAAAACAGTAACAGTTGTTCAGAAGGAAAGAAAGCACAGAGCCCCAGATTTTATGTTGTCCTGGAGAGCTTGCAGAGCACTGGGGAAAGGCAGGCAGAGAATTCCCTGCTAGCACCTTCTCTGTGCCTGGGAAGCAGAAGTGTTCACATTGCTTCGCAAGAATCGCTTTTGTGCAGAAAACAGTAACAGTTGTTCAGAACGAAAGAAAGCACAGAGCCCCAGATTCTATATTGTCCTGGAGAGCTTGCAGAGCACTGGGGAAAGGCAGGCAGAGAATTCCTTGCTAGCACCTTCTCTGTGCCTGGGAAGCAGAAGTGTTCACATTGCTTCACAGAATCGCTTTTGTGCAGAAAACATTAACACTTGTTCAGAAGGAAAGAAAGCACAGAGCCCCAGATTCTATGTTGTCCTGGAGAGCTTGCAGAGCACTGGGGAAAGGCAGGCAGAGAATTCCCTGATAGCACCTTCTCTGTGCCTGTTCACATTGCTTCGCAGAATCGCTTTTGTGCAGAAAACAGTAACACTTGTTCAGAAGGAAAGAAAGCACAGAGCCCCAGATTCTATGTTGTCCTGGAGAGCTTGCAGAGCACTGGGGAAAGGCAGGCAGAGAATTCCCTGCTAGCACCTTCTCTGTGCCTGGGAAGCAGAAGTGTTCACATTGCTTCGCAAGAATCACTTTTGTGCAGAAAACAGTAACACTTGTTCAGAACGAAAGAAAGCACAGAGCCCCAGATTCTATGTTGTCCTGGAGAGCTTGCAGAGCACTGGGGAAAGGCAGGCAGAGAATTCCTTGCTAGCACCTTCTCTGTGCCTGGGAAGCAGAAGTGTTCACATTGCTTCGCAAGAATCGCTTTTGTGCAGAAAACAGTAACACTTGTTCAGAAGGAAAGAAAGCACAGAGCCCCAGATTCTATGTTGTCCTGGAGAGCTTGCAGAGCACTGGGGAAAGGCAGGCAGAGAATTCCCTGCTAGCACCTTCTCTGTGCCTGGGAAGCAGAAGTGTTCACATTGCTTCGCAAGAATCGCTTTTGTGCAGAAAACAGTAACAGTTGTTCAGAAGGAAAGAAAGCACAGAGCCCCAGATTTGCTGTTGTCCTGGAGAGCTTGCAGAGCACTGGGGAAAGGAAGGCAGAGAATTCCCTGCTAGCACCTTCTCTGTGCCTGGGAAGCAGAAGTGTTCACATTGCTTCGCAAGAATCGCTTTTGTGCAGAAAACAGTAACACTTGTTCAGAAGGAAAGAAAGCACAGCGCCCCAGATTCTATGTTGTCCTGGAGAGCTTGCAGAGCACTGGGGAAAGGCAGGCAGAGAATTCCCTGCTAGCACCTTCTCTGTGCCTGGGAAGCAGAAGTGTTCACATTGCTTCGCAGAATCGCTTTTGTGCAGAAAACAGTAACACTTGTTCAGAAGGAAAGAAAGCACAGAGCCCCAGATTTTATGTTGTCCTGGAGAGCTTGCAGAGCACTGGGGAAAGGCAGGCAGAGAATTCCCTGCTAGCACCTTCTCTGTGCCTGGGAAGCAGAAGTGTTCACATTGCTTCGCAAGAATCGCTTTTGTGCAGAAAACAGTAACAGTTGTTCAGAACGAAAGAAAGCACAGAGCCCCAGATTCTATATTGTCCTGGAGAGCTTGCAGAGCACTGGGGAAAGGCAGGCAGAGATTTCCCTGATAGCACCTTCTCTGTGCCTGTTCACATTGTTTCGCAGAATCGCTTTTGTGCAGAAAACAGTAACACTTGTTCAGAACGAAAGAAAGCACAGAGCCCCAGATTCTATGTTGTCCTGGAGAGCTTGCAGAGCACTGGGGAAAGGCAGGCAGAGAATTCCCTGATAGCACCTTCTCTGTGCCTGTTCACATTGCTTCGCAGAATCGCTTTTGTGCAGAAAACAGTAACACTTGTTCAGAAGGAAAGAAAGCACAGAGCCCCAGATTCTATGTTGTCTTCGAGAGCTTGCAGAGCACTGGGGAAAGGCAGGCAGAGAATTCCCTGCTAGCACCTTCTCTGTGCCTGGGAAGCAGAAGTGTTCACATTGCTTCGCAAGAATCGCTTTTGTGCAGAAAACAGTAACACTTGTTCAGAAGGAAAGAAAGCACAGAGCCCCAGATTCTATGTTGTCCTGGAGAGCTTGCAGAGCACTGGGGAAAGGCAGGCAGAGAATTCCCTGCTAGCACCTTCTCTGTGCCTGGGAAGCAGAAGTGTTCACATTGCTTCGCAAGAATCGCTTTTGTGCAGAAAACAGTAACACTTGTTCAGAAGGAAAGAAAGCACAGAGCCCCAGATTTGCTGTTGTCCTGGAGAGCTTGCAGAGCACTGGGGAAAGGCAGGCAGAGAATTCCCTGATAACACCTTCTCTGTGCCTTTTCACATTGCTTCGCAGAATCGCTTTTGTGCAGAAAACAGTAACACTTGTTCAGAAGGAAAGAAAGCACAGAGCCCCAGATTCTATGTTGTCCTGGAGAGCTTGCAGAGCACTGGGGAAAGGCAGGCAGAGAATTCCCTGATAGCACCTTCTCTGTGCCTGTTCACATTGCTTCTCAGAATCGCTTTTGTGCAGAAAACAGTAACACTTGTTCAGAACGAAAGAAAGCACAGAGCCCCAGATTCTATGTTGTCCTGGAGAGCTTGCAGAGCACTGGGGAAAGGTAGGCAGAGAATTCCCTGCTAGCACCTTCTCTGTGCCTGGGAAGCAGTAGTGTTCACATTGCTTCGCACAATCGTTTTTGTGCAGAAAACAGTAACACTTGTTCAGAAGGAAAGAAAGCACAGCGCCCCAGATTTTATGTTGTCCTGGAGAGCTTGCAGAGCACTGGGGAAAGGCAGGCAGAGAATTCCCTGCTAGCACCTTCTCTGTGCCTGGGAAGCAGAAGTGTTCACATTGCTTCGCAAGAATCGCTTTTGTGCAGAAAACAGTAACACTTGTTCAGAAGGAAAGAAAGCACAGAGCCCCAGATTTTATGTTGTCCTGGAGAGCTTGCAGAGCACTGGGGAAAGGCAGGCAGAGAATTCCCTGATAGCACCTTCTCTGTGCCTGTTCACATTGCTTCGCAGAATCGCTTTTGTGCAGAAAACACTAACACTTGTTCAGAAGGAAAGAAAGCACAGCGCCCCAGATTCTATGTTGTCCTGGAGAGCTTGCAGAGCACTGGGGAAAGGCAGGCAGAGAATTCCCTGCTAGCACCTTCTCTCTGCCTGGGAAGCAGAAGTGTTCACATTGCTTCGCAAGAATCGCTTTTGTGCAGAAAACAGTAACAGTTGTTCAGAAGGAAAGAAAGCACAGAGCCCCAGATTTTATGTTGTCCTGGAGAGCTTGCAGAGCACTGGGGAAAGGCAGGCAGAGAATTCCCTGCTAGCACCTTCTCTGTGCCTGGGAAGCAGAAGTGTTCACATTGCTTCGCAAGAATCGCTTTTGTGCAGAAAACAGTAACAGTTGTTCAGAACGAAAGAAAGCACAGAGCCCCAGATTCTATATTGTCCTGGAGAGCTTGCAGAGCACTGGGGAAAGGCAGGCAGAGAATTCCTTGCTAGCACCTTCTCTGTGCCTGGGAAGCAGAAGTGTTCACATTGCTTCACAGAATCGCTTTTGTGCAGAAAACAGTAACACTTGTTCAGAAGGAAAGAAAGCACAGAGCCCCAGATTCTATGTTGTCCTGGAGAGCTTGCAGAGCACTGGGGAAAGGCAGGCAGAGAATTCCCTGATAGCACCTTCTCTGTGCCTGTTCACATTGCTTCGCAGAATCGCTTTTGTGCAGAAAACAGTAACACTTGTTCAGAAGGAAAGAAAGCACAGAGCCCCAGATTCTATGTTGTCCTGGAGAGCTTGCAGAGCACTGGGGAAAGGCAGGCAGAGAATTCCCTGCTAGCACCTTCTCTGTGCCTGGGAAGCAGAAGTGTTCACATTGCTTCGCAAGAATCGCTTTTGTGCAGAAAACAGTAACACTTGTTCAGAACGAAAGAAAGCACAGAGCCCCAGATTTGCTGTTGTCCTGGAGAGCTTGCAGAGCACTGGGGAAAGGCAGGCAGAGAATTCCCTGATAGCACCTTCTCTGTGCCTGGGAAGCAGAAGTGTTCACATTGCTTCGCAAGAAACGCTTTTGTGCAGAAAACAGTAACATTTGTTCAGAAGGAAAGAAAGCACAGAGCCCCAGATTCTATGTTGTCCTGGAGAGCTTGCAGAGCACTGGGGAAAGGCAGGCAGAGAATTCCCTGCTAGCACCTTCTCTGTGCCTGGGAAGCAGAAGTGTTCACATTGCTTCGCAAGAATCGCTTTTGTGCAGAAAACAGTAACACTTGTTCAGAAGGAAAGAAAGCACAGAGCCCCAGATTTTATGTTGTCCTGGAGAGCTTGCAGAGCACTGGGGAAAGGCAGGCAGAGAATTCCCTGCTAGCACCTTCTCTGTGCCTGGGAACCAGAAGTGTTCACATTGCTTCGCAAGAATCGCTTTTGTGCAGAAAACAGTAACACTTGTTCAGAAGGAAAGAAAGCACAGAGCCCCAGATTCTATGTTGTCCTGGAGAGCTTGCAGAGCACTGGGGAAAGGCAGGCAGAGAATTCCCTGCTAGCACCTTCTCTGTGCCTGGGAAGCAGAAGTGTTCACATTGCTTCGCAAGAATCGCTTTTGTGCAGAAAACAGTAACACTTGTTCAGAAGGAAAGAAAGCACAGAGCCCCAGATTCTATGTTGTCCTGGAGAGCTTGCAGAGCACTGGGGAAAGGCAGGCAGAGAATTCCCTGCTAGCACCTTCTCTGTGCCTGGGAAGCAGAAGTGTTCACATTGCTTCGCAAGAATCGCTTTTGTGCAGAAAACAGTAACACTTGTTCAGAAGGAAAGAAAGCACAGAGCCCCAGATTTTATGTTGTCCTGGAGAGCTTGCAGAGCACTGGGGAAAGGCAGGCAGAGAATTCCCTGCTAGCACCTTCTCTGTGCCTGGGAAGCAGAAGTGTTCACATTGCTTCGCAAGAATCGCTTTTGTGCAGAAAACAGTAACACTTGTTCAGAAGGAAAGAAAGCACAGAGCCCCAGATTTTATGTTGTCCTGGAGAGCTTGCAGAGCACTGGGGAAAGGCAGGCAGAGAATTCCCTGCAAGCACCTTCTCTGTGCCTGTTCACATTGTTTCGCAGAATCGCTTTTGTGCAGAAAACAGTAACACTTGTTCAGAAGGAAAGAAAGCACAGAGCCCCAGATTCTATGTTGTCCTGGAGAGCTTGCAGAGCACTGGGGAAAGGCAGGCAGAGAATTCCCTGATAGCACCTTCTCTGTGCCTGTTCACATTGCTTCGCAGAATCGCTTTTGTGCAGAAAACAGTAACACTTGTTCAGAACGAAAGAAAGCACAGAGCCCCAGATTCTATGTTGTCCTGGAGAGCTTGCAGAGCACTGGGGAAAGGTAGGCAGAGAATTCCCTGCTAGCACCTTCTCTGTGCCTGGGAAGCAGAAGTGTTCACATTGCTTCGCAGAATCGCTTTTGTGCAGAAAACAGTAACACTTGTTCAGAAGGAAAGAAAGCACAGAGCCCCAGATTTTATGTTGTCCTGGAGAGCTTGCAGAGCACTGGGGAAAGGCAGGCAGAGAATTCCCTGCTAGCACCTTCTCTGTGCCTGGGAAGCAGAAGTGTTCACATTGCTTCGCAAGAATCGCTTTTGTGCAGAAAACAGTAACACTTGTTCAGAAGGAAAGAAAGCACAGCGCCCCAGATTCTATGTTGTCCTGGAGAGCTTGCAGAGCACTGGTGAAAGGCAGGCAGAGAATTCCTTGCTAGCACCTTCTCTGTGCCTGGGAAGCAGAAGTGTTCACATTGCTTCGCAAGAATCGCTTTTGTGCAGAAAACAGTAACACTTGTTCAGAAGGAAAGAAAGCACAGAGCCCCAGATTTTATGTTGTCCTGGAGAGCTTGCAGAGCACTGGGGAAAGGCAGGCAGAGAATTCCCTGATAGCACCTTCTCTGTGCCTGTTCACATTGCTTCGCAGAATCGCTTTTGTGCAGAAAACAGTAACAGTTGTTCAGAACGAAAGAAAGCACAGAGCCCCAGATTCTATGTTGTCCTGGAGAGCTTGCAGAGCACTGGGGAAAGGTAGGCAGAGAATTCCCTGCTAGCACCTTCTCTGTGCCTGGGAAGCAGAAGTGTTCACATTGCTTCGCAGAATCGTTTTTGTGCAGAAAACAGTAACACTTGTTCAGAAGGAAAGAAAGCACAGAGCCCCAGATTCTATGTTGTCCTGGAGAGCTTGCAGAGCACTGGGGAAAGGTAGGCAGAGAATTCCCTGCTAGCACCTTCTCTGTGCCTGGGAAGCAGAAGTGTTCACATTGCTTCGCAGAATCGTTTTTGTGCAGAAAACAGTAACACTTGTTCAGAAGGAAAGAAAGCACAGAGCCCCAGATTTGCTGTTGTCCTGGAGAGCTTGCAGAGCACTGGGGAAAGGCAGGCAGAGAATTCCCTGCTAGCACCTTCTCTGTGCCTGGGAAGCAGAAGTGTTCACATTGTTTCGCAGAATCGCTTTTGTGCAGAAAACAGTAACACTTGTTCAGAAGGAAAGAAAGCACAGAGCCCCAGATTCTATGTTGTCCTGGAGAGCTTGCAGAGCACTGGGGAAAGGCAGGCAGAGAATTCCCTGCTAGCACCTTCTCTGTGCCTGGGAAGCAGAAGTGTTCACATTGCTTCGCAAGAATCGCTTTTGTGCAGAAAACAGTAACACTTGTTCAGAAGGAAAGAAAGCACAGAGCCCCAGATTTTATGTTGTCCTGGAGAGCTTGCAGAGCACTGGGGAAAGGCAGGCAGAGAATTCCCTGCTAACACCTTCTCTGTGCCTGTTCACATTGCTTCGCAGAATCGCTTTTGTGCAGAAAACAGTAACACTTGTTCAGAACGAAAGAAAGCACAGAGCCCCAGATTTTATGTTGTCCTGGAGAGCTTGCAGAGCACTGGGGAAAGGCAGGCAGAGAATTCCCTGCTAGCACCTTCTCTGTGCCTGGGAAGCAGAAGTGTTCACATTGCTTCGCAAGAATCGCTTTTGTGCAGAAAACAGTAACACTTGTTCAGAAGGAAAGAAAGCACAGAGCCCCAGATTTGCTGTTGTCCTGGAGAGCTTGCAGAGCACTGGGGAAAGGAAGGCAGAGAATTCCCTGATAGCACCTTCTCTGTGCCTGTTCACATTGCTTCGCAGAATCGCTTTTGTGCAGAAAACAGTAACACTTGTTCAGAACGAAAGAAAGCACAGAGCCCCAGATTCTATGTTGTCCTGGAGAGCTTGCAGAGCACTGGGGAAAGGTAGGCAGAGAATTCCCTGCTAGCACCTTCTCTGTGCCTGGGAAGCAGTAGTGTTCACATTGCTTCGCAGAATCGTTTTTGTGCAGAAAACAGTAACACTTGTTCAGAAGGAAAGAAAGCACAGAGCCCCAGATTTTATGTTGTCCTGGAGAGCTTGCAGAGCACTGGGGAAAGGCAGGCAGAGAATTCCCTGCTAGCACCTTCTCTGTGCCTGGGAAGCAGAAGTGTTCACATTGCTTCGCAGAATCACTTTTGTGCAGAAAACAGTAACACTTGTTCAGAAGGAAAGAAAGCACAGAGCCCCAGATTCTATGTTGTCCTGGAGAGCTTGCAGAGCACTGGGGAAAGGCAGGCAGAGAATTCCCTGCTAGCACCTTCTCTGTGCCTGGGAAGCAGAAGTGTTCACATTGCTTCGCAAGAATCGCTTTTGTGCAGAAAACAGTAACACTTGTTCAGAACGAAAGAAAGCACAGAGCCCCAGATTTTATGTTGTCCTGGAGAGCTTGCAGAGCACTGGGGAAAGGCAGGCAGAGAATTCCCTGCTAGCACCTTCTCTGTGCCTGGGAAGCAGAAGTGTTCACATTGCTTCGCAGAATCGCTTTTGTGCAGAAAACAGTAACACTTGTTCAGAAGGAAAGAAAGCACAGAGCCCCAGATTCTATGTTGTCCTGGAGAGCTTGCAGAGCACTGGGGAAAGGCAGGCAGAGAATTCCCTGCTAGCACCTTCTCTGTGCCTGGGAAGCAGAAGTGTTCACATTGCTTCGCAAGAATCGCTTTTGTGCAGAAAACAGTAACACTTGTTCAGAAGGAAAGAAAGCACAGAGCCCCAGATTCTATGTTGTCCTGGAGAGCTTGCAGAGCACTGGGGAAAGGCAGGCAGAGAATTCCCTGCTAGCACCTTCTCTGTGCCTGTTCACATTGCTTCGCAGAATCGCTTTTGTACAGAAAACAGTAACAGTTGTTCAGAACGAAAGAAAGCACAGAGCCCCAGATTTTATGTTGTCCTGGAGAGCTTGCAGAGCACTGGGGAAAGGCAGGCAGAGAATTCCCTGCTAGCACCTTCTCTGTGCCTGGGAAGCAGAAGTGTTCACATTGCTTCGCAAGAAACGCTTTTGTGCAGAAAACAGTAACACTTGTTCAGAAGGAAAGAAAGCACAGAGCCCCAGATTTTATGTTGTCCTGGAGAGCTTGCAGAGCACTGGGGAAAGGCAGGCAGAGAATTCCTTGCTAGCACCTTCTCTGTGCCTGGGAAGCAGAAGTGTTCACATTGCTTCGCAGAATCGCTTTTGTGCAGAAAACAGTAACACTTGTTCAGAAGGAAAGAAAGCACAGAGCCCCAGATTTTATGTTGTCCTGGAGAGCTTGCAGAGCACTGGGGAAAGGCAGGCAGAGAATTCCCTGCAAGCACCTTCTCTGTGCCTGTTCACATTGTTTCGCAGAATCGCTTTTGTGCAGAAAACAGTAACACTTGTTCAGAAGGAAAGAAAGCACAGAGCCCCAGATTCTATGTTGTCCTGGAGAGCTTGCAGAGCACTGGGGAAAGGCAGGCAGAGAATTCCCTGATAGCACCTTCTCTGTGCCTGTTCACATTGCTTCGCAGAATCGCTTTTGTGCAGAAAACAGTAACACTTGTTCAGAACGAAAGAAAGCACAGAGCCCCAGATTCTATGTTGTCCTGGAGAGCTTGCAGAGCACTGGGGAAAGGTAGGCAGAGAATTCCCTGCTAGCACCTTCTCTGTGCCTGGGAAGCAGAAGTGTTCACATTGCTTCGC
Organism: Strix aluco; assembly: GCF_031877795.1. NCBI lineage: Eukaryota > Metazoa > Chordata > Aves > Strigiformes > Strigidae > Strix > Strix aluco. Next base: position 867,273 of record NW_027436615.1, on the reverse strand, counting down.
AGAATCGCTTTTGTGCAGAAAACAGTAACACTTGTTCAGAAGGAAAGAAAGCACAGAGCCCCAGATTTTATGTTGTCCTGGAGAGCTTGCAGAGCACTGGGGAAAGGCAGGCAGAGAATTCCCTGCTAGCACCTTCTCTGTGCCTGGGAAGCAGAAGTGTTCACATTGCTTCGCAGAATCGCTTTTGTGCAGAAAACAGTAACACTTGTTCAGAAGGAAAGAAAGCACAGCGCCCCAGATTCTATGTTGTCCTGGAGAGCTTGCAGAGCACTGGGGAAAGGCAGGCAGAGAATTCCTTGCTAGCACCTTCTCTGTGCCTGGGAAGCAGAAGTGTTCACATTGCTTCGCAAGAATCGCTTTTGTGCAGAAAACAGTAACACTTGTTCAGAAGGAAAGAAAGCACAGAGCCCCAGATTTTATGTTGTCCTGGAGAGCTTGCAGAGCACTGGGGAAAGGCAGGCAGAGAATTCCCTGATAGCACCTTCTCTGTGCCTGTTCACATTGCTTCGCAGAATCGCTTTTGTGCAGAAAACAGTAACACTTGTTCAGAACGAAAGAAAGCACAGAGCCCCAGATTCTATGTTGTCCTGGAGAGCTTGCAGAGCACTGGGGAAAGGTAGGCAGAGAATTCCCTGCTAGCACCTTCTCTGTGCCTGGGAAGCAGAAGTGTTCACATTGCTTCGCAGAATCGTTTTTGTGCAGAAAACAGTAACACTTGTTCAGAAGGAAAGAAAGCACAGAGCCCCAGATTCTATGTTGTCCTGGAGAGCTTGCAGAGCACTGGGGAAAGGTAGGCAGAGAATTCCCTGCTAGCACCTTCTCTGTGCCTGGGAAGCAGAAGTGTTCACATTGCTTCGCAGAATCGTTTTTGTGCAGAAAACAGTAACACTTGTTCAGAAGGAAAGAAAGCACAGAGCCCCAGATTTGCTGTTGTCCTGGAGAGCTTGCAGAGCACTGGGGAAAGGCAGGCAGAGAATTCCCTGCTAGCACCTTCTCTGTGCCTGGGAAGCAGAAGTGTTCACATTGCTTCGCAGAATCGCTTTTGTGCAGAAAACAGTAACACTTGTTCAGAAGGAAAGAAAGCACAGAGCCCCAGATTCTATGTTGTCCTGGAGAGCTTGCAGAGCACTGGGGAAAGGCAGGCAGAGAATTCCCTGCTAGCACCTTCTCTGTGCCTGGGAAGCAGAAGTGTTCACATTGCTTCGCAAGAATCGCTTTTGTGCAGAAAACAGTAACACTTGTTCAGAAGGAAAGAAAGCACAGAGCCCCAGATTTTATGTTGTCCTGGAGAGCTTGCAGAGCACTGGGGAAAGGCAGGCAGAGAATTCCCTGCTAACACCTTCTCTGTGTCTGTTCACATTGCTTCGCAGAATCGCTTTTGTGCAGAAAACAGTAACACTTTTTCAGAACGAAAGAAAGCACAGAGCCCCAGATTTTATGTTGTCCTGGAGAGCTTGCAGAGCACTGGGGAAAGGCAGGCAGAGAATTCCCTGCTAGCACCTTCTCTGTGCCTGGGAAGCAGAAGTGTTCACATTGCTTCGCAAGAATCGCTTTTGTGCAGAAAACAGTAACAGTTGTTCAGAAGGAAAGAAAGCACAGAGCCCCAGATTTGCTGTTGTCCTGGAGAGCTTGCAGAGCACTGGGGAAAGGAAGGCAGAGAATTCCCTGATAGCACCTTCTCTGTGCCTGTTCACATTGCTTCGCAGAATCGCTTTTGTGCAGAAAACAGTAACACTTGTTCAGAACGAAAGAAAGCACAGAGCCCCAGATTCTATGTTGTCCTGGAGAGCTTGCAGAGCACTGGGGAAAGGTAGGCAGAGAATTCCCTGCTAGCACCTTCTCTGTGCCTGGGAAGCAGTAGTGTTCACATTGCTTCGCAGAATCGTTTTTGTGCAGAAAACAGTAACACTTGTTCAGAAGGAAAGAAAGCACAGAGCCCCAGATTTTATGTTGTCCTGGAGAGCTTGCAGAGCACTGGGGAAAGGCAGGCAGAGAATTCCCTGCTAGCACCTTCTCTGTGCCTGGGAAGCAGAAGTGTTCACATTGCTTCGCAGAATCACTTTTGTGCAGAAAACAGTAACACTTGTTCAGAAGGAAAGAAAGCACAGAGCCCCAGATTCTATGTTGTCCTGGAGAGCTTGCAGAGCACTGGGGAAAGGCAGGCAGAGAATTCCCTGCTAGCACCTTCTCTGTGCCTGGGAAGCAGAAGTGTTCACATTGCTTCGCAAGAATCGCTTTTGTGCAGAAAACAGTAACACTTGTTCAGAAGGAAAGAAAGCACAGAGCCCCAGATTTTATGTTGTCCTGGAGAGCTTGCAGAGCACTGGGGAAAGGCAGGCAGAGAATTCCCTGATAGCACCTTCTCTGTGCCTGGGAAGCAGAAGTGTTCACATTGCTTCGCAGAATCGCTTTTGTGCAGAAAACAGTAACACTTGTTCAGAAGGAAAGAAAGCACAGAGCCCCAGATTCTATGTTGTCCTGGAGAGCTTGCAGAGCACTGGGGAAAGGCAGGCAGAGAATTCCCTGCTAGCACCTTCTCTGTGCCTGGGAAGCAGAAGTGTTCACATTGCTTCGCAAGAATCGCTTTTGTGCAGAAAACAGTAACACTTGTTCAGAAGGAAAGAAAGCACAGAGCCCCAGATTCTATGTTGTCCTGGAGAGCTTGCAGAGCACTGGGGAAAGGCAGGCAGAGAATTCCCTGCTAGCACCTTCTCTGTGCCTGTTCACATTGCTTCGCAGAATCGCTTTTGTACAGAAAACAGTAACAGTTGTTCAGAACGAAAGAAAGCACAGAGTCCCAGATTTTATGTTGTCCTGGAGAGCTTGCAGAGCACTGGGGAAAGGCAGGCAGAGAATTCCCTGCTAGCACCTTCTCTGTGCCTGGGAAGCAGAAGTCTTCACATTGCTTCGCAAGAAACGCTTTTGTGCAGAAAACAGTAACACTTGTTCAGAAGGAAAGAAAGCACAGAGCCCCAGATTTTATGTTGTCCTGGAGAGCTTGCAGAGCACTGGGGAAAGGCAGGCAGAGAATTCCTTGCTAGCACCTTCTCTGTGCCTGGGAAGCAGCAGTGTTCACATTGCTTCGCAGAATCGCTTTTGTGCAGAAAACAGTAACACTTGTTCAGAAGGAAAGAAAGCACAGAGCCCCAGATTCTATGTTGTCCTGGAGAGCTTGCAGAGCACTGGGGAAAGGCAGGCAGAGAATTCCCTGATAGCACCTTCTCTGTGCCTGTTCACATTGCTTCGCAGAATCGCTTTTGTGCAGAAAACAGTAACACTTGTTCAGAACGAAAGAAAGCACAGAGCCCCAGATTCTATGTTGTCCTGGAGAGCTTGCAGAGCACTGGGGAAAGGCAGGCAGAGAATTCCCTGCTAGCACCTTCTCTGTGCCTGGGAAGCAGAAGTGTTCACATTGCTTCGCAAGAATCGCTTTTGTGCAGAAAACAGTAACACTTGTTCAGAAGGAAAGAAAGCACAGAGCCCCAGATTTTATGTTGTCCTGGAGAGCTTGCAGAGCACTGGGGAAAGGCAGGCAGAGAATTCCCTGCTAGCACCTTCTCTGTGCCTGGGAAGCAGAAGTGTTCACATTGCTTCGCAGAATCGCTTTTGTGCAGAAAACAGTAACACTTGTTCAGAAGGAAAGAAAGCACAGAGCCCCAGATTCTATGTTGTCCTGGAGAGCTTGCAGAGCACTGGGGAAAGGCAGGCAGAGAATTCCCTGCTAGCACCTTCTCTGTGCCTGGGAAGCAGAAGTGTTCACATTGCTTCGCAAGAATCGCTTTTATGCAGAAAACAGTAACACTTGTTCAGAAGGAAAGAAAGCACAGAGCCCCAGATTCTATGTTGTCCTGGAGAGCTTGCAGAGCACTGGGGAAAGGCAGGCAGAGAATTCCCTGCTAGCACCTTCTCTGTGCCTGTTCACATTGCTTCGCAGAATCGCTTTTGTACAGAAAACAGTAACAGTTGTTCAGAACGAAAGAAAGCACAGAGCCCCAGATTTTATGTTGTCCTGGAGAGCTTGCAGAGCACTGGGGAAAGGCAGGCAGAGAATTCCCTGCTAGCACCTTCTCTGTGCCTGGGAAGCAGAAGTGTTCACATTGCTTCGCAAGAAACGCTTTTGTGCAGAAAACAGTAACACTTGTTCAGAAGGAAAGAAAGCACAGAGCCCCAGATTTTATGTTGTCCTGGAGAGCTTGCAGAGCACTGGGGAAAGGCAGGCAGAGAATTCCTTGCTAGCACCTTCTCTGTGCCTGGGAAGCAGAAGTGTTCACATTGCTTCGCAGAATCGCTTTTGTGCAGAAAACAGTAACACTTGTTCAGAAGGAAAGAAAGCACAGAGCCCCAGATTCTATGTTGTCCTGGAGAGCTTGCAGAGCACTGGGGAAAGGCAGGCAGAGAATTCCCTGATAGCACCTTCTCTGTGCCTGTTCACATTGCTTCGCAGAATCGCTTTTGTGCAGAAAACAGTAACACTTGTTCAGAAGGAAAGAAAGCACAGAGCCCCAGATTCTATGTTGTCCTGGAGAGCTTGCAGAGCACTGGGGAAAGGCAGGCAGAGAATTCCCTGCTAGCACCTTCTCTGTGCCTGGGAAGCAGAAGTGTTCACATTGCTTCGCAAGAATCGCTTTTGTGCAGAAAACAGTAACACTTGTTCAGAAGGAAAGAAAGCACAGAGCCCCAGATTCTATGTTGTCCTGGAGAGCTTGCAGAGCACTGGGGAAAGGTAGGCAGAGAATTCCCTGCTAGCACCTTCTCTGTGCCTGGGAAGCAGAAGTGTTCACATTGCTTCGCAAGAATCGCTTTTGTGCAGAAAACAGTAACAGTTGTTCAGAACGAAAGAAAGCACAGAGCCCCAGTTTTTATGTTGTCCTTGAGAGCTTGCAGAGCACTGGGGAAAGGCAGGCAGAGAATTCCCTGCTAGCACCTTCTCTGTGCCTGGGAAGCAGAAGTGTTCACATTGCTTCGCAAGAATCGCTTTTGTGCAGAAAACAGTAACACTTGTTCAGAAGGAAAGAAAGCACAGAGCCCCAGATTCTATGTTGTCCTGTAGAGCTTGCAGAGCACTGGGGAAAGGCAGGCAGAGAATTCCCTGCTAGCACCTTCTCTGTGCCTGGGAAGCAGAAGTGTTCACATTGCTTCGCAAGAATCGCTTTTGTGCAGAAAACAGTAACACTTGTTCAGAAGGAAAGAAAGCACAGAGCCCCAGATTTTATGTTGTCCTGGAGAGCTTGCAGAGCACTGGGGAAAGGCAGGCAGAGAATTCCCTGCTAGCACCTTCTCTGTGCCTGGGAAGCAGAAGTGTTCACATTGCTTCGCAGAATCGCTTTTGTGCAGAAAACAGTAACACTTGTTCAGAAGGAAAGAAAGCACAGAGCCCCAGATTCTATGTTGTCCTGGAGAGCTTGCAGAGCACTGGGGAAAGGCAGGCAGAGAATTCCCTGCTAGCACCTTCTCTGTGCCTGGGAAGCAGAAGTGTTCACATTGCTTCGCAAGAATCGCTTTTGTGCAGAAAACAGTAACACTTGTTCAGAAGGAAAGAAAGCACAGCGCCCCAGATTCTATGTTGTCCTGGAGAGCTTGCAGAGCACTGGGGAAAGGCAGGCAGAGAATTCCCTGCTAGCACCTTCTCTGTGCCTGTTCACATTGCTTCGCAGAATCGCTTTTGTGCAGAAAACAGTAACACTTGTTCAGAAGGAAAGAAAGCACAGAGCCCCACATTTTATGTTGTCCTGGAGAGCTTGCAGAGCACTGGGGAAAGGCAGGCAGAGAATTCCCTGCTAGCACCTTCTCTGTGCCTGGAAGCAGAAGTGTTCACATTGCTTCGCAAGAAACGCTTTTGTGCAGAAAACAGTAACACTTGTTCAGAAGGAAAGAAAGCACAGAGCCCCAGATTTGCTGTTGTCCTGGAGAGCTTGCAGAGCACTGGGGAAAGGTAGGCAGAGAATTCCCTGCTAGCACCTTCTCTGTGCCTGGGAAGCAGTAGTGTTCACATTGCTTCGCAGAATCGTTTTTGTGCAGAAAACAGTAACACTTGTTCAGAAGGAAAGAAAGCACAGAGTCCCAGATTTGCTGTTGTCCCGGAGAGCTTGCAGAGCACTGGGGAAAGGCAGGCAGAGAATTCCCTGCTAGCACCTTCTCTGTGCCTGGGAAGCAGAAGTGTTCACATTGCTTCGCAGAGTCACTTTTGTGCAGAAAACAGTAACACTTGTTCAGAAGGAAAGAAAGCACAGAGCCCCAGATTCTATGTTGTCCTGGAGAGCTTGCAGAGCACTGGGGAAAGGCAGGCAGAGAATTCCCTGCTAGCACCTTCTCTGTGCCTGGGAAGCAGAAGTGTTCACATTGCTTCGCAAGAATCGCTTTTGTGCAGAAAACAGTAACACTTGTTCAGAAGGAAAGAAAGCACAGAGCCCCAGATTTTATGTTGTCCTGGAGAGCTTGCAGAGCACTGGGGAAAGGCAGGCAGAGAATTCCCTGCTAGCACCTTCTCTGTGCCTGGGAAGCAGAAGTGTTCACATTGCTTCGCAGAATCGCTTTTGTGCAGAAAACAGTAACACTTGTTCAGAAGGAAAGAAAGCACAGAGCCCCAGATTCTATGTTGTCCTGGAGAGCTTGCAGAGCACTGGGGAAAGGCAGGCAGAGAATTCCCTGCTAGCACCTTCTCTGTGCCTGGGAAGCAGAAGTGTTCACATTGCTTCGCAAGAATCGCTTTTGTGCAGAAAACAGTAACACTTGTTCAGAAGGAAAGAAAGCACAGAGCCCCAGATTCTATGTTGTCCTGGAGAGCTTGCAGAGCACTGGGGAAAGGCAGGCAGAGAATTCCCTGCTAGCACCTTCTCTGTGCCTGTTCACATTGCTTCGCAGAATCGCTTTTGTGCAGAAAACAGTAACAGTTGTTCAGAACGAAAGAAAGCACAGAGCCCCAGATTTTATGTTGTCCTGGAGAGCTTGCAGAGCACTGGGGAAAGGCAGGCAGAGAATTCCCTGCTAGCACCTTCTCTGTGCCTGGGAAGCAGAAGTGTTCACATTGCTTCGCAAGAAACGCTTTTGTGCAGAAAACAGTAACACTTGTTCAGAAGGAAAGAAAGCACAGAGCCCCAGATTTTATGTTGTCCTGGAGAGCTTGCAGAGCACTGGGGAAAGGCAGGCAGAGAATTCCTTGCTAGCACCTTCTCTGTGCCTGGGAAGCAGAAGTGTTCACATTGCTTCGCAGAATCGCTTTTGTGCAGAAAACAGTAACACTTGTTCAGAAGGAAAGAAAGCACAGAGCCCCAGATTCTATGTTGTCCTGGAGAGCTTGCAGAGCACTGGGGAAAGGCAGGCAGAGAATTCCCTGATAGCACCTTCTCTGTGCCTGTTCACATTGCTTCGCAGAATCGCTTTTGTGCAGAAAACAGTAACACTTGTTCAGAACGAAAGAAAGCACAGAGCCCCAGATTCTATGTTGTCCTGGAGAGCTTGCAGAGCACTGGGGAAAGGCAGGCAGAGAATTCCCTGCTAGCACCTTCTCTGTGCCTGGGAAGCAGAAGTGTTCACATTGCTTCGCAAGAATCGCTTTTGTGCAGAAAACAGTAACACTTGTTCAGAAGGAAAGAAAGCACAGAGCCCCAGATTTTATGTTGTCCTGGAGAGCTTGCAGAGCACTGGGGAAAGGCAGGCAGAGAATTCCTTGCTAGCAGCTTCTCTGTGCCTGGGAAGCAAAAGTGTTCACATTGCTTCACAGAATCGCTTTTGTGCAGAAAACAGTAACACTTGTTCAGAAGGAAAGAAAGCACAGAGCCCCAGATTCTATGTTGTCCTGGAGAGCTTGCAGAGCACTGGGGAAAGGCAGGCAGAGAATTCCCTGCTAGCACCTTCTCTGTGCCTGGGAAGCAGAAGTGTTCACATTGCTTCGCAAGAATCGCTTTTGTGCAGAAAACAGTAACACTTGTTCAGAAGGAAAGAAAGCACAGAGTCCCAGATTTGCTGTTGTCCCGGAGAGCTTGCAGAGCACTGGGGAAAGGCAGGCAGAGAATTCCCTGCTAGCACCTTCTCTGTGCCTGTTCACATTGCTTCGCAGAATCGCTTTTGTGCAGAAAACAGTAACACTTGTTCAGAAGGAAAGAAAGCACAGAGCCCCAGATTCTATGTTGTCCTGGAGAGCTTGCAGAGCACTGGGGAAAGGTAGGCAGAGAATTCCCTGCTAGCACCTTCTCTGTGCCTGGGAAGCAGAAGTGTTCACATTGCTTCGCAGAATCGTTTTTGTGCAGAAAACAGTAACACTTGTTCAGAAGGAAAGAAAGCACAGAGCCCCAGATTTTATGTTGTCCTGGAGAGCTTGCAGAGCACTGGGGAAAGGCAGGCAGAGAATTCCCTGCTAGCACCTTCTCTGTGCCTGGGAAGCAGAAGTGTTCACATTGCTTCGCAGAATCGCTTTTGTGCAGAAAACAGTAACACTTGTTCAGAAGGAAAGAAAGCACAGAGCCCCAGATTCTATGTTGTCCTGGAGAGCTTGCAGAGCACTGGGGAAAGGCAGGCAGAGAATTCCCTGCTAGCACCTTCTCTGTGCCTGGGAAGCAGAAGTGTTCACATTGCTTCGCAAGAATCGCTTTTATGCAGAAAACAGTAACACTTGTTCAGAAGGAAAGAAAGCACAGAGCCCCAGATTTTATGTTGTCCTGGAGAGCTTGCAGAGCACTGGGGAAAGGCAGGCAGAGAATTCCCTGCTAGCACCTTCTCTGTGCCTGGGAAGCAGAAGTGTTCACATTGCTTCGCAGAATCGCTTTTGTGCAGAAAACAGTAACACTTGTTCAGAAGGAAAGAAAGCACAGAGCCCCAGATTCTATGTTGTCCTGGAGAGCTTGCAGAGCACTGGGGAAAGGCAGGCAGAGAATTCCCTGCTAGCACCTTCTCTGTGCCTGGGAAGCAGAAGTGTTCACATTGCTTCGCAAGAATCGCTTTTGTGCAGAAAACAGTAACACTTGTTCAGAAGGAAAGAAAGCACAGAGCCCCAGATTTTATGTTGTCCTGGAGAGCTTGCAGAGCACTGGGGAAAGGCAGGCAGAGAATTCCCTGCTAACACCTTCTCTGTGCCTGTTCACATTGCTTCGCAGAATCGCTTTTGTGCAGAAAACAGTAACACTTGTTCAGAACGAAAGAAAGCACAGAGCCCCAGATTTTATGTTGTCCTGGAGAGCTTGCAGAGCACTGGGGAAAGGCAGGCAGAGAATTCCCTGCTAGCACCTTCTCTGTGCCTGGGAAGCAGAAGTGTTCACATTGCTTCGCAAGAATCGCTTTTGTGCAGAAAACAGTAACACTTGTTCAGAAGGAAAGAAAGCACAGAGCCCCAGATTTGCTGTTGTCCTGGAGAGCTTGCAGAGCACTGGGGAAAGGAAGGCAGAGAATTCCCTGATAGCACCTTCTCTGTGCCTGTTCACATTGCTTCGCAGAATCGCTTTTGTGCAGAAAACAGTAACACTTGTTCAGAACGAAAGAAAGCACAGAGCCCCAGATTCTATGTTGTCCTGGAGAGCTTGCAGAGCACTGGGGAAAGGTAGGCAGAGAATTCCCTGCTAGCACCTTCTCTGTGCCTGGGAAGCAGTAGTGTTCACATTGCTTCGCAGAATCGTTTTTGTGCAGAAAACAGTAACACTTGTTCAGAAGGAAAGAAAGCACAGAGCCCCAGATTTTATGTTGTCCTGGAGAGCTTGCAGAGCACTGGGGAAAGGCAGGCAGAGAATTCCCTGCTAGCACCTTCTCTGTGCCTGGGAAGCAGAAGTGTTCACATTGCTTCGCAGAATCACGTTTGTGCAGAAAACAGTAACACTTGTTCAGAAGGAAAGAAAGCACAGAGCCCCAGATTCTATGTTGTCCTGGAGAGCTTGCAGAGCACTGGGGAAAGGCAGGCAGAGAATTCCCTGCTAGCACCTTCTCTGTGCCTGGGAAGCAGAAGTGTTCACATTGCTTCGCAAGAATCGCTTTTGTGCAGAAAACAGTAACACTTGTTCAGAAGGAAAGAAAGCACAGAGCCCCAGATTTTATGTTGTCCTGGAGAGCTTGCAGAGCACTGGGGAAAGGCAGGCAGAGAATTCCCTGCTAGCACCTTCTCTGTGCCTGGGAAGCAGAAGTGTTCACATTGCTTCGCAGAATCGCTTTTGTGCAGAAAACAGTAACACTTGTTCAGAAGGAAAGAAAGCACAGAGCCCCAGATTCTATGTTGTCCTGGAGAGCTTGCAGAGCACTGGGGAAAGGCAGGCAGAGAATTCCCTGCTAGCACCTTCTCTGTGCCTGGGAAGCAGAAGTGTTCACATTGCTTCGCAAGAATCGCTTTTGTGCAGAAAACAGTAACACTTGTTCAGAAGGAAAGAAAGCACAGAGCCCCAGATTCTATGTTGTCCTGGAGAGCTTGCAGAGCACTGGGGAAAGGCAGGCAGAGAATTCCCTGCTAGCACCTTCTCTGTGCCTGTTCACATTGCTTCGCAGAATCGCTTTTGTGCAGAAAACAGTAACAGTTGTTCAGAACGAAAGAAAGCACAGAGCCCCAGATTTTATGTTGTCCTGGAGAGCTTGCAGAGCACTGGGGAAAGGCAGGCAGAGAATTCCCTGCTAGCACCTTCTCTGTGCCTGGGAAGCAGAAGTGTTCACATTGCTTCGCAAGAAACGCTTTTGTGCAGAAAACAGTAACACTTGTTCAGAAGGAAAGAAAGCACAGAGCCCCAGATTTTATGTTGTCCTGGAGAGCTTGCAGAGCACTGGGGAAAGGCAGGCAGAGAATTCCTTGCTAGCACCTTCTCTGTGCCTGGGAAGCAGAAGTGTTCACATTGCTTCGCAGAATCGCTTTTGTGCAGAAAACAGTAACACTTGTTCAGAAGGAAAGAAAGCACAGAGCCCCAGATTCTATGTTGTCCTGGAGAGCTTGCAGAGCACTGGGGAAAGGCAGGCAGAGAATTCCCTGATAGCACCTTCTCTGTGCCTGTTCACATTGCTTCGCAGAATCGCTTTTGTGCAGAAAACAGTAACACTTGTTCAGAACGAAAGAAAGCACAGAGCCCCAGATTCTATGTTGTCCTGGAGAGCTTGCAGAGCACTGGGGAAAGGCAGGCAGAGAATTCCCTGCTAGCACCTTCTCTGTGCCTGGGAAGCAGAAGTGTTCACATTGCTTCGCAAGAATCGCTTTTGTGCAGAAAACAGTAACACTTGTTCAGAAGGAAAGAAAGCACAGAGCCCCAGATTTTATGTTGTCCTGGAGAGCTTGCAGAGCACTGGGGAAAGGCAGGCAGAGAATTCCTTGCTAGCAGCTTCTCTGTGCCTGGGAAGCAAAAGTGTTCACATTGCTTCACAGAATCGCTTTTGTGCAGAAAACAGTAACACTTGTTCAGAAGGAAAGAAAGCACAGAGCCCCAGATTCTATGTTGTCCTGGAGAGCTTGCAGAGCACTGGGGAAAGGCAGGCAGAGAATTCCCTGCTAGCACCTTCTCTGTGCCTGGGAAGCAGAAGTGTTCACATTGCTTCGCAAGAATCGCTTTTGTGCAGAAAACAGTAACACTTGTTCAGAAGGAAAGAAAGCACAGAGCCCCAGATTCTATGTTGTCCTGGAGAGCTTGCAGAGCACTGGGGAAAGGTAGGCAGAGAATTCCCTGCTAGCACCTTCTCTGTGCCTGGGAAGCAGAAGTGTTCACATTGCTTCGCAAGAATCGCTTTTGTGCAGAAAACAGTAACAGTTGTTCAGAACGAAAGAAAGCACAGAGCCCCAGTTTTTATGTTGTCCTTGAGAGCTTGCAGAGCACTGGGGAAAGGCAGGCAGAGAATTCCCTGCTAGCACCTTCTCTGTGCCTGGGAAGCAGAAGTGTTCACATTGCTTCGCAAGAATCGCTTTTGTGCAGAAAACAGTAACACTTGTTCAGAAGGAAAGAAAGCACAGAGCCCCAGATTTGCTGTTGTCCCGGAGAGCTTGCAGAGCACTGGGGAAAGGCAGGCAGAGAATTCCCTGCTAGCACCTTCTCTGTGCCTGTTCACATTGCTTCGCAGAATCGCTTTTGTGCAGAAAACAGTAACACTTGTTCAGAAGGAAAGAAAGCACAGAGCCCCAGATTCTATGTTGTCCTGGAGAGCTTGCAGAGCACTGGGGAAAGGTAGGCAGAGAATTCCCTGCTAGCACCTTCTCTGTGCCTGGGAAGCAGAAGTGTTCACATTGCTTCGCAGAATCGTTTTTGTGCAGAAAACAGTAACACTTGTTCAGAAGGAAAGAAAGCACAGAGCCCCAGATTTTATGTTGTCCTGGAGAGCTTGCAGAGCACTGGGGAAAGGCAGGCAGAGAATTCCCTGCTAGCACCTTCTCTGTGCCTGGGAAGCAGAAGTGTTCACATTGCTTCGCAGAATCGCTTTTGTGCAGAAAACAGTAACACTTGTTCAGAAGGAAAGAAAGCACAGAGCCCCAGATTCTATGTTGTCCTGGAGAGCTTGCAGAGCACTGGGGAAAGGCAGGCAGAGAATTCCCTGCTAGCACCTTCTCTGTGCCTGGGAAGCAGAAGTGTTCACATTGCTTCGCAAGAATCGCTTTTATGCAGAAAACAGTAACACTTGTTCAGAAGGAAAGAAAGCACAGAGCCCCAGATTTTATGTTGTCCTGGAGAGCTTGCAGAGCACTGGGGAAAGGCAGGCAGAGAATTCCCTGCTAGCACCTTCTCTGTGCCTGGGAAGCAGAAGTGTTCACATTGCTTCGCAGAATCGCTTTTGTGCAGAAAACAGTAACACTTGTTCAGAAGGAAAGAAAGCACAGAGCCCCAGATTCTATGTTGTCCTGGAGAGCTTGCAGAGCACTGGGGAAAGGCAGGCAGAGAATTCCCTGCTAGCACCTTCTCTGTGCCTGGGAAGCAGAAGTGTTCACATTGCTTCGCAAGAATCGCTTTTGTGCAGAAAACAGTAACACTTGTTCAGAAGGAAAGAAAGCACAGCGCCCCAGATTCTATGTTGTCCTGGAGAGCTTGCAGAGCACTGGGGAAAGGCAGGCAGAGAATTCCCTGCTAGCACCTTCTCTGTGCCTGTTCACATTGCTTCGCAGAATCGCTTTTGTGCAGAAAACAGTAACACTTGTTCAGAAGGAAAGAAAGCACAGAGCCCCACATTTTATGTTGTCCTGGAGAGCTTGCAGAGCACTGGGGAAAGGCAGGCAGAGAATTCCCTGCTAGCACCTTCTCTGTGCCTGGGAAGCAGAAGTGTTCACATTGCTTCGCAAGAAACGCTTTTGTGCAGAAAACAGTAACACTTGTTCAGAAGGAAAGAAAGCACAGAGCCCCAGATTTGCTGTTGTCCTGGAGAGCTTGCAGAGCACTGGGGAAAGGTAGGCAGAGAATTCCCTGCTAGCACCTTCTCTGTGCCTGGGAAGCAGTAGTGTTCACATTGCTTCGCAGAATCGTTTTTGTGCAGAAAACAGTAACACTTGTTCAGAAGGAAAGAAAGCACAGAGCCCCAGATTTTATGTTGTCCTGGAGAGCTTGCAGAGCACTGGGGAAAGGCAGGCAGAGAATTCCCTGCTAGCACCTTCTCTGTGCCTGGGAAGCAGAAGTGTTCACATTGCTTCGCAGAATCACTTTTGTGCAGAAAACAGTAACACTTGTTCAGAAGGAAAGAAAGCACAGAGCCCCAGATTCTATGTTGTCCTGGAGAGCTTGCAGAGCACTGGGGAAAGGCAGGCAGAGAATTCCCTGCTAGCACCTTCTCTGTGCCTGGGAAGCAGAAGTGTTCACATTGCTTCGCAAGAATCGCTTTTGTGCAGAAAACAGTAACACTTGTTCAGAAGGAAAGAAAGCACAGAGCCCCAGATTTTATGTTGTCCTGGAGAGCTTGCAGAGCACTGGGGAAAGGCAGGCAGAGAATTCCCTGCTAGCACCTTCTCTGTGCCTGGGAAGCAGAAGTGTTCACATTGCTTCGCAGAATCGCTTTTGTGCAGAAAACAGTAACACTTGTTCAGAAGGAAAGAAAGCACAGAGCCCCAGATTCTATGTTGTCCTGGAGAGCTTGCAGAGCACTGGGGAAAGGCAGGCAGAGAATTCCCTGCTAGCACCTTCTCTGTGCCTGGGAAGCAGAAGTGTTCACATTGCTTCGCAAGAATCGCTTTTGTGCAGAAAACAGTAACACTTGTTCAGAAGGAAAGAAAGCACAGAGCCCCAGATTCTATGTTGTCCTGGAGAGCTTGCAGAGCACTGGGGAAAGGCAGGCAGAGAATTCCCTGCTAGCACCTTCTCTGTGCCTGTTCACATTGCTTCGCAGAATCGCTTTTGTGCAGAAAACAGTAACAGTTGTTCAGAACGAAAGAAAGCACAGAGCCCCAGATTTTATGTTGTCCTGGAGAGCTTGCAGAGCACTGGGGAAAGGCAGGCAGAGAATTCCCTGCTAGCACCTTCTCTGTGCCTGGGAAGCAGAAGTGTTCACATTGCTTCGCAAGAAACGCTTTTGTGCAGAAAACAGTAACACTTGTTCAGAAGGAAAGAAAGCACAGAGCCCCAGATTTTATGTTGTCCTGGAGAGCTTGCAGAGCACTGGGGAAAGGCAGGCAGAGAATTCCTTGCTAGCACCTTCTCTGTGCCTGGGAAGCAGAAGTGTTCACATTGCTTCGCAGAATCGCTTTTGTGCAGAAAACAGTAACACTTGTTCAGAAGGAAAGAAAGCACAGAGCCCCAGATTCTATGTTGTCCTGGAGAGCTTGCAGAGCACTGGGGAAAGGCAGGCAGAGAATTCCCTGCTAGCACCTTCTCTGTGCCTGTTCACATTGCTTCGCAGAATCGCTTTTGTGCAGAAAACAGTAACACTTGTTCAGAAGGAAAGAAAGCACAGAGCCCCAGATTCTATGTTGTCCTGGAGAGCTTGCAGAGCACTGGGGAAAGGTAGGCAGAGAATTCCCTGCTAGCACCTTCTCTGTGCCTGGGAAGCAGAAGTGTTCACATTGCTTCGCAGAATCGTTTTTGTGCAGAAAACAGTAACACTTGTTCAGAAGGAAAGAAAGCACAGAGCCCCAGATTTTATGTTGTCCTGGAGAGCTTGCAGAGCACTGGGGAAAGGCAGGCAGAGAATTCCCTGCTAGCACCTTCTCTGTGCCTGGGAAGCAGAAGTGTTCACATTGCTTCGCAGAATCGCTTTTGTGCAGAAAACAGTAACACTTGTTCAGAACGAAAGAAAGCACAGAGCCCCAGATTTTATGTTGTCCTGGAGAGCTTGCAGAGCACTGGGGAAAGGCAGGCAGAGAATTCCCTGCTAGCACCTTCTCTGTGCCTGGGAAGCAGAAGTGTTCACATTGCTTCGCAAGAAACGCTTTTGTGCAGAAAACAGTAACACTTGTTCAGAAGGAAAGAAAGCACAGAGCCCCAGATTTTATGTTGTCCTGGAGAGCTTGCAGAGCACTGGGGAAAGGCAGGCAGAGAATTCCTTGCTAGCACCTTCTCTGTGCCTGGGAAGCAGAAGTGTTCACATTGCTTCGCAGAATCGCTTTTGTGCAGAAAACAGTAACACTTGTTCAGAAGGAAAGAAAGCACAGAGCCCCAGATTTTATGTTGTCCTGGAGAGCTTGCAGAGCACTGGGGAAAGGCAGGCAGAGAATTCCCTGATAGCACCTTCTCTGTGCCTGTTCACATTGCTTCGCAGAATCGCTTTTGTGCAGAAAACAGTAACACTTGTTCAGAACGAAAGAAAGCACAGAGCCCCAGATTCTATGTTGTCCTGGAGAGCTTGCAGAGCACTGGGGAAAGGCAGGCAGAGAATTCCCTGCTAGCACCTTCTCTGTGCCTGGGAAGCAGAAGTGTTCACATTGCTTCGCAAGAATCGCTTTTGTGCAGAAAACAGTAACACTTGTTCAGAAGGAAAGAAAGCACAGAGCCCCAGATTTTATGTTGTCCTGGAGAGCTTGCAGAGCACTGGGGAAAGGCAGGCAGAGAATTCCTTGCTAGCAGCTTCTCTGTGCCTGGGAAGCAAAAGTGTTCACATTGCTTCACAGAATCGCTTTTGTGCAGAAAACAGTAACACTTGTTCAGAAGGAAAGAAAGCACAGAGCCCCAGATTTTATGTTGTCCTGGAGAGCTTGCAGAGCACTGGGGAAAGGCAGGCAGAGAATTCCCTGCTAGCACCTTCTCTGTGCCTGGGAAGCAGAAGTGTTCACATTGCTTCGCAAGAATCGCTTTTGTGCAGAAAACAGTAACACTTGTTCAGAAGGAAAGAAAGCACAGAGCCCCAGATTCTATGTTGTCCTGGAGAGCTTGCAGAGCACTGGGGAAAGGTAGGCAGAGAATTCCCTGCTAGCACCTTCTCTGTGCCTGGGAAGCAGAAGTGTTCACATTGCTTCGCAAGAATCGCTTTTGTGCAGAAAACAGTAACAGTTGTTCAGAACGAAAGAAAGCACAGAGCCCCAGTTTTTATGTTGTCCTTGAGAGCTTGCAGAGCACTGGGGAAAGGCAGGCAGAGAATTCCCTGCTAGCACCTTCTCTGTGCCTGGGAAGCAGAAGTGTTCACATTGCTTCGCAAGAATCGCTTTTGTGCAGAAAACAGTAACACTTGTTCAGAAGGAAAGAAAGCACAGAGCCCCAGATTTGCTGTTGTCCCGGAGAGCTTGCAGAGCACTGGGGAAAGGCAGGCAGAGAATTCCCTGCTAGCACCTTCTCTGTGCCTGTTCACATTGCTTCGCAGAATCGCTTTTGTGCAGAAAACAGTAACACTTGTTCAGAAGGAAAGAAAGCACAGAGCCCCAGATTCTATGTTGTCCTGGAGAGCTTGCAGAGCACTGGGGAAAGGTAGGCAGAGAATTCCCTGCTAGCACCTTCTCTGTGCCTGGGAAGCAGAAGTGTTCACATTGCTTCGCAGAATCGTTTTTGTGCAGAAAACAGTAACACTTGTTCAGAAGGAAAGAAAGCACAGAGCCCCAGATTTTATGTTGTCCTGGAGAGCTTGCAGAGCACTGGGGAAAGGCAGGCAGAGAATTCCCTGCTAGCACCTTCTCTGTGCCTGGGAAGCAGAAGTGTTCACATTGCTTCGCAGAATCGCTTTTGTGCAGAAAACAGTAACACTTGTTCAGAAGGAAAGAAAGCACAGAGCCCCAGATTCTATGTTGTCCTGGAGAGCTTGCAGAGCACTGGGGAAAGGCAGGCAGAGAATTCCCTGCTAGCACCTTCTCTGTGCCTGGGAAGCAGAAGTGTTCACATTGCTTCGCAAGAATCGCTTTTGTGCAGAAAACAGTAACACTTGTTCAGAAGGAAAGAAAGCACAGCGCCCCAGATTCTATGTTGTCCTGGAGAGCTTGCAGAGCACTGGGGAAAGGCAGGCAGAGAATTCCCTGCTAGCACCTTCTCTGTGCCTGTTCACATTGCTTCGCAGAATCGCTTTTGTGCAGAAAACAGTAACACTTGTTCAGAAGGAAAGAAAGCACAGAGCCCCACATTTTATGTTGTCCTGGAGAGCTTGCAGAGCACTGGGGAAAGGCAGGCAGAGAATTCCCTGCTAGCACCTTCTCTGTGCCTGGGAAGCAGAAGTGTTCACATTGCTTCGCAAGAAACGCTTTTGTGCAGAAAACAGTAACACTTGTTCAGAAGGAAAGAAAGCACAGAGCCCCAGATTTGCTGTTGTCCTGGAGAGCTTGCAGAGCACTGGGGAAAGGTAGGCAGAGAATTCCCTGCTAGCACCTTCTCTGTGCCTGGGAAGCAGTAGTGTTCACATTGCTTCGCAGAATCGTTTTTGTGCAGAAAACAGTAACACTTGTTCAGAAGGAAAGAAAGCACAGAGCCCCAGATTTTATGTTGTCCTGGAGAGCTTGCAGAGCACTGGGGAAAGGCAGGCAGAGAATTCCCTGCTAGCACCTTCTCTGTGCCTGGGAAGCAGAAGTGTTCACATTGCTTCGCAGAATCACTTTTGTGCAGAAAACAGTAACACTTGTTCAGAAGGAAAGAAAGCACAGAGCCCCAGATTCTATGTTGTCCTGGAGAGCTTGCAGAGCACTGGGGAAAGGCAGGCAGAGAATTCCCTGCTAGCACCTTCTCTGTGCCTGGGAAGCAGAAGTGTTCACATTGCTTCGCAAGAATCGCTTTTGTGCAGAAAACAGTAACACTTGTTCAGAAGGAAAGAAAGCACAGAGCCCCAGATTTTATGTTGTCCTGGAGAGCTTGCAGAGCACTGGGGAAAGGCAGGCAGAGAATTCCCTGCTAGCACCTTCTCTGTGCCTGGGAAGCAGAAGTGTTCACATTGCTTCGCAGAATCGCTTTTGTGCAGAAAACAGTAACACTTGTTCAGAAGGAAAGAAAGCACAGAGCCCCAGATTCTATGTTGTCCTGGAGAGCTTGCAGAGCACTGGGGAAAGGCAGGCAGAGAATTCCCTGCTAGCACCTTCTCTGTGCCTGGGAAGCAGAAGTGTTCACATTGCTTCGCAAGAATCGCTTTTGTGCAGAAAACAGTAACACTTGTTCAGAAGGAAAGAAAGCACAGAGCCCCAGATTCTATGTTGTCCTGGAGAGCTTGCAGAGCACTGGGGAAAGGCAGGCAGAGAATTCCCTGATAGCACCTTCTCTGTGCCTGTTCACATTGCTTCGCAGAATCGCTTTTGTGCAGAAAACAGTAACACTTGTTCAGAAGGAAAGAAAGCACAGAGCCCCAGATTTTATGTTGTCCTGGAGAGCTTGCAGAGCACTGGGGAAAGGCAGGCAGAGAATTCCCTGCTAGCACCTTCTCTGTGCCTGGGAAGCAGAAGTGTTCACATTGCTTCGCAAGAAACGCTTTTGTGCAGAAAACAGTAACACTTGTTCAGAAGGAAAGAAAGCACAGAGCCCCAGATTTTATGTTGTCCTGGAGAGCTTGCAGAGCACTGGGGAAAGGCAGGCAGAGAATTCCTTGCTAGCACCTTCTCTGTGCCTGGGAAGCAGAAGTGTTCACATTGCTTCGCAGAATCGCTTTTGTGCAGAAAACAGTAACACTTGTTCAGAAGGAAAGAAAGCACAGAGCCCCAGATTCTATGTTGTCCTGGAGAGCTTGCAGAGCACTGGGGAAAGGCAGGCAGAGAATTCCCTGATAGCACCTTCTCTGTGCCTGTTCACATTGCTTCGCAGAATCGCTTTTGTGCAGAAAACAGTAACACTTGTTCAGAACGAAAGAAAGCACAGAGCCCCAGATTCTATGTTGTCCTGGAGAGCTTGCAGAGCACTGGGGAAAGGCAGGCAGAGAATTCCCTGATAGCACCTTCTCTGTGCCTGTTCACATTGCTTCGCAGAATCGCTTTTGTGCAGAAAACAGTAACAGTTGTTCAGAACGAAAGAAAGCACAGAGCCCCAGATTCTATGTTGTCCTGGAGAGCTTGCAGAGCACTGGGGAAAGGTAGGCAGAGAATTCCCTGCTAGCACCTTCTCTGTGCCTGGGAAGCAGAAGTGTTCACATTGCTTCGCAGAATCGTTTTTGTGCAGAAAACAGTAACACTTGTTCAGAAGGAAAGAAAGCACAGAGCCCCAGATTCTATGTTGTCCTGGAGAGCTTGCAGAGCACTGGGGAAAGGTAGGCAGAGAATTCCCTGCTAGCACCTTCTCTGTGCCTGGGAAGCAGAAGTGTTCACATTGCTTCGCAGAATCGTTTTTGTGCAGAAAACAGTAACACTTGTTCAGAAGGAAAGAAAGCACAGAGCCCCAGATTTGCTGTTGTCCTGGAGAGCTTGCAGAGCACTGGGGAAAGGCAGGCAGAGAATTCCCTGCTAGCACCTTCTCTGTGCCTGGGAAGCAGAAGTGTTCACATTGTTTCGCAGAATCGCTTTTGTGCAGAAAACAGTAACACTTGTTCAGAAGGAAAGAAAGCACAGAGCCCCAGATTCTATGTTGTCCTGGAGAGCTTGCAGAGCACTGGGGAAAGGCAGGCAGAGAATTCCCTGCTAGCACCTTCTCTGTGCCTGGGAAGCAGAAGTGTTCACATTGCTTCGCAAGAATCGCTTTTGTGCAGAAAACAGTAACACTTGTTCAGAAGGAAAGAAAGCACAGAGCCCCAGATTTTATGTTGTCCTGGAGAGCTTGCAGAGCACTGGGGAAAGGCAGGCAGAGAATTCCCTGCTAACACCTTCTCTGTGCCTGTTCACATTGCTTCGCAGAATCGCTTTTGTGCAGAAAACAGTAACACTTGTTCAGAACGAAAGAAAGCACAGAGCCCCAGATTTTATGTTGTCCTGGAGAGCTTGCAGAGCACTGGGGAAAGGCAGGCAGAGAATTCCCTGCTAGCACCTTCTCTGTGCCTGGGAAGCAGAAGTGTTCACATTGCTTCGCAAGAATCGCTTTTGTGCAGAAAACAGTAACACTTGTTCAGAAGGAAAGAAAGCACAGAGCCCCAGATTTGCTGTTGTCCTGGAGAGCTTGCAGAGCACTGGGGAAAGGAAGGCAGAGAATTCCCTGATAGCACCTTCTCTGTGCCTGTTCACATTGCTTCGCAGAATCGCTTTTGTGCAGAAAACAGTAACACTTGTTCAGAACGAAAGAAAGCACAGAGCCCCAGATTCTATGTTGTCCTGGAGAGCTTGCAGAGCACTGGGGAAAGGTAGGCAGAGAATTCCCTGCTAGCACCTTCTCTGTGCCTGGGAAGCAGAAGTGTTCACATTGCTTCGCAGAATCGTTTTTGTGCAGAAAACAGTAACACTTGTTCAGAAGGAAAGAAAGCACAGAGCCCCAGATTTTATGTTGTCCTGGAGAGCTTGCAGAGCACTGGGGAAAGGCAGGCAGAGAATTCCCTGCTAGCACCTTCTCTGTGCCTGGGAAGCAGAAGTGTTCACATTGCTTCGCAGAATCACTTTTGTGCAGAAAACAGTAACACTTGTTCAGAAGGAAAGAAAGCACAGAGCCCCAGATTCTATGTTGTCCTGGAGAGCTTGCAGAGCACTGGGGAAAGGCAGGCAGAGAATTCCCTGCTAGCACCTTCTCTGTGCCTGGGAAGCAGAAGTGTTCACATTGCTTCGCAAGAATCGCTTTTGTGCAGAAAACAGTAACACTTGTTCAGAACGAAAGAAAGCACAGAGCCCCAGATTTTATGTTGTCCTGGAGAGCTTGCAGAGCACTGGGGAAAGGCAGGCAGAGAATTCCCTGCTAGCACCTTCTCTGTGCCTGGGAAGCAGAAGTGTTCACATTGCTTCGCAGAATCGCTTTTGTGCAGAAAACAGTAACACTTGTTCAGAAGGAAAGAAAGCACAGAGCCCCAGATTCTATGTTGTCCTGGAGAGCTTGCAGAGCACTGGGGAAAGGCAGGCAGAGAATTCCCTGCTAGCACCTTCTCTGTGCCTGGGAAGCAGAAGTGTTCACATTGCTTCGCAAGAATCGCTTTTGTGCAGAAAACAGTAACACTTGTTCAGAAGGAAAGAAAGCACAGAGCCCCAGATTCTATGTTGTCCTGGAGAGCTTGCAGAGCACTGGGGAAAGGCAGGCAGAGAATTCCCTGCTAGCACCTTCTCTGTGCCTGTTCACATTGCTTCGCAGAATCGCTTTTGTACAGAAAACAGTAACAGTTGTTCAGAACGAAAGAAAGCACAGAGCCCCAGATTTTATGTTGTCCTGGAGAGCTTGCAGAGCACTGGGGAAAGGCAGGCAGAGAATTCCCTGCTAGCACCTTCTCTGTGCCTGGGAAGCAGAAGTGTTCACATTGCTTCGCAAGAAACGCTTTTGTGCAGAAAACAGTAACACTTGTTCAGAAGGAAAGAAAGCACAGAGCCCCAGATTTTATGTTGTCCTGGAGAGCTTGCAGAGCACTGGGGAAAGGCAGGCAGAGAATTCCTTGCTAGCACCTTCTCTGTGCCTGGGAAGCAGAAGTGTTCACATTGCTTCGCAGAATCGCTTTTGTGCAGAAAACAGTAACACTTGTTCAGAAGGAAAGAAAGCACAGAGCCCCAGATTTTATGTTGTCCTGGAGAGCTTGCAGAGCACTGGGGAAAGGCAGGCAGAGAATTCCCTGCAAGCACCTTCTCTGTGCCTGTTCACATTGTTTCGCAGAATCGCTTTTGTGCAGAAAACAGTAACACTTGTTCAGAACGAAAGAAAGCACAGAGCCCCAGATTCTATGTTGTCCTGGAGAGCTTGCAGAGCACTGGGGAAAGGCAGGCAGAGAATTCCCTGATAGCACCTTCTCTGTGCCTGTTCACATTGCTTCGCAGAATCGCTTTTGTGCAGAAAACAGTAACACTTGTTCAGAACGAAAGAAAGCACAGAGCCCCAGATTCTATGTTGTCCTGGAGAGCTTGCAGAGCACTGGGGAAAGGTAGGCAGAGAATTCCCTGCTAGCACCTTCTCTGTGCCTGGGAAGCAGAAGTGTTCACATTGCTTCGCAGAATCGCTTTTGTGCAGAAAACAGTAACACTTGTTCAGAAGGAAAGAAAGCACAGAGCCCCAGATTTTATGTTGTCCTGGAGAGCTTGCAGAGCACTGGGGAAAGGCAGGCAGAGAATTCCCTGCTAGCACCTTCTCTGTGCCTGGGAAGCAGAAGTGTTCACATTGCTTCGCAGAATCGCTTTTGTGCAGAAAACAGTAACACTTGTTCAGAAGGAAAGAAAGCACAGCGCCCCAGATTCTATGTTGTCCTGGAGAGCTTGCAGAGCACTGGGGAAAGGCAGGCAGAGAATTCCTTGCTAGCACCTTCTCTGTGCCTGGGAAGCAGAAGTGTTCACATTGCTTCGCAAGAATCGCTTTTGTGCAGAAAACAGTAACACTTGTTCAGAAGGAAAGAAAGCACAGAGCCCCAGATTTTATGTTGTCCTGGAGAGCTTGCAGAGCACTGGGGAAAGGCAGGCAGAGAATTCCCTGATAGCACCTTCTCTGTGCCTGTTCACATTGCTTCGCAGAATCGCTTTTGTGCAGAAAACAGTAACACTTGTTCAGAACGAAAGAAAGCACAGAGCCCCAGATTCTATGTTGTCCTGGAGAGCTTGCAGAGCACTGGGGAAAGGTAGGCAGAGAATTCCCTGCTAGCACCTTCTCTGTGCCTGGGAAGCAGAAGTGTTCACATTGCTTCGCAGAATCGTTTTTGTGCAGAAAACAGTAACACTTGTTCAGAACGAAAGAAAGCACAGAGCCCCAGATTCTATGTTGTCCTGGAGAGCTTGCAGAGCACTGGGGAAAGGTAGGCAGAGAATTCCCTGCTAGCACCTTCTCTGTGCCTGGGAAGCAGAAGTGTTCACATTGCTTCGCAGAATCGTTTTTGTGCAGAAAACAGTAACACTTGTTCAGAAGGAAAGAAAGCACAGAGCCCCAGATTTGCTGTTGTCCTGGAGAGCTTGCAGAGCACTGGGGAAAGGCAGGCAGAGAATTCCCTGCTAGCACCTTCTCTGTGCCTGGGAAGCAGAAGTGTTCACATTGCTTCGCAGAATCGCTTTTGTGCAGAAAACAGTAACACTTGTTCAGAAGGAAAGAAAGCACAGAGCCCCAGATTCTATGTTGTCCTGGAGAGCTTGCAGAGCACTGGGGAAAGGCAGGCAGAGAATTCCCTGCTAGCACCTTCTCTGTGCCTGGGAAGCAGAAGTGTTCACATTGCTTCGCAAGAATCGCTTTTGTGCAGAAAACAGTAACACTTGTTCAGAAGGAAAGAAAGCACAGAGCCCCAGATTTTATGTTGTCCTGGAGAGCTTGCAGAGCACTGGGGAAAGGCAGGCAGAGAATTCCCTGCTAACACCTTCTCTGTGTCTGTTCACATTGCTTCGCAGAATCGCTTTTGTGCAGAAAACAGTAACACTTTTTCAGAACGAAAGAAAGCACAGAGCCCCAGATTCTATGTTGTCCTGGAGAGCTTGCAGAGCACTGGGGAAAGGCAGGCAGAGAATTCCCTGCTAGCACCTTCTCTGTGCCTGGGAAGCAGAAGTGTTCACATTGCTTCGCAAGAATCGCTTTTGTGCAGAAAACAGTAACAGTTGTTCAGAAGGAAAGAAAGCACAGAGCCCCAGATTTGCTGTTGTCCTGGAGAGCTTGCAGAGCACTGGGGAAAGGCAGGCAGAGAATTCCCTGCTAGCACCTTCTCTGTGCCTGGGAAGCAGAAGTGTTCACATTGCTTCGCAGAATCGCTTTTGTGCAGAAAACAGTAACACTTGTTCAGAAGGAAAGAAAGCACAGAGCCCCAGATTCTATGTTGTCCTGGAGAGCTTGCAGAGCACTGGGGAAAGGCAGGCAGAGAATTCCCTGCTAGCACCTTCTCTGTGCCTGGGAAGCAGAAGTGTTCACATTGCTTCGCAAGAATCGCTTTTATGCAGAAAACAGTAACACTTGTTCAGAAGGAAAGAAAGCACAGAGCCCCAGATTTTATGTTGTCCTGGAGAGCTTGCAGAGCACTGGGGAAAGGCAGGCAGAGAATTCCCTGCTAGCACCTTCTCTGTGCCTGGGAAGCAGAAGTGTTCACATTGCTTCGCAGAATCGCTTTTGTGCAGAAAACAGTAACACTTGTTCAGAACGAAAGAAAGCACAGAGCCCCAGATTCTATGTTGTCCTGGAGAGCTTGCAGAGCACTGGGGAAAGGCAGGCAGAGAATTCCCTGCTAGCACCTTCTCTGTGCCTGGGAAGCAGAAGTGTTCACATTGCTTCGCAAGAATCGCTTTTGTGCAGAAAACAGTAACACTTGTTCAGAAGGAAAGAAAGCACAGCGCCCCAGATTCTATGTTGTCCTGGAGAGCTTGCAGAGCACTGGGGAAAGGCAGGCAGAGAATTCCCTGCTAGCACCTTCTCTGTGCCTGTTCACATTGCTTCGCAGAATCGCTTTTGTGCAGAAAACAGTAACACTTGTTCAGAAGGAAAGAAAGCACAGAGCCCCACATTTTATGTTGTCCTGGAGAGCTTGCAGAGCACTGGGGAAAGGCAGGCAGAGAATTCCCTGCTAGCACCTTCTCTGTGCCTGGGAAGCAGAAGTGTTCACATTGCTTCGCAAGAAACGCTTTTGTGCAGAAAACAGTAACACTTGTTCAGAAGGAAAGAAAGCACAGAGCCCCAGATTTGCTGTTGTCCTGGAGAGCTTGCAGAGCACTGGGGAAAGGTAGGCAGAGAATTCCCTGCTAGCACCTTCTCTGTGCCTGGGAAGCAGTAGTGTTCACATTGCTTCGCAGAATCGTTTTTGTGCAGAAAACAGTAACACTTGTTCAGAAGGAAAGAAAGCACAGAGCCCCAGATTTTATGTTGTCCTGGAGAGCTTGCAGAGCACTGGGGAAAGGCAGGCAGAGAATTCCCTGCTAGCACCTTCTCTGTGCCTGGGAAGCAGAAGTGTTCACATTGCTTCGCAGAATCACTTTTGTGCAGAAAACAGTAACACTTGTTCAGAAGGAAAGAAAGCACAGAGCCCCAGATTCTATGTTGTCCTGGAGAGCTTGCAGAGCACTGGGGAAAGGCAGGCAGAGAATTCCCTGCTAGCACCTTCTCTGTGCCTGGGAAGCAGAAGTGTTCACATTGCTTCGCAAGAATCGCTTTTGTGCAGAAAACAGTAACACTTGTTCAGAAGGAAAGAAAGCACAGAGCCCCAGATTTTATGTTGTCCTGGAGAGCTTGCAGAGCACTGGGGAAAGGCAGGCAGAGAATTCCCTGCTAGCACCTTCTCTGTGCCTGGGAAGCAGAAGTGTTCACATTGCTTCGCAGAATCGCTTTTGTGCAGAAAACAGTAACACTTGTTCAGAAGGAAAGAAAGCACAGAGCCCCAGATTCTATGTTGTCCTGGAGAGCTTGCAGAGCACTGGGGAAAGGCAGGCAGAGAATTCCCTGCTAGCACCTTCTCTGTGCCTGGGAAGCAGAAGTGTTCACATTGCTTCGCAAGAATCGCTTTTGTGCAGAAAACAGTAACACTTGTTCAGAAGGAAAGAAAGCACAGAGCCCCAGATTCTATGTTGTCCTGGAGAGCTTGCAGAGCACTGGGGAAAGGCAGGCAGAGAATTCCCTGATAGCACCTTCTCTGTGCCTGTTCACATTGCTTCGCAGAATCGCTTTTGTGCAGAAAACAGTAACACTTGTTCAGAAGGAAAGAAAGCACAGAGCCCCAGATTTTATGTTGTCCTGGAGAGCTTGCAGAGCACTGGGGAAAGGCAGGCAGAGAATTCCCTGCTAGCACCTTCTCTGTGCCTGGGAAGCAGAAGTGTTCACATTGCTTCGCAAGAAACGCTTTTGTGCAGAAAACAGTAACACTTGTTCAGAAGGAAAGAAAGCACAGAGCCCCAGATTTTATGTTGTCCTGGAGAGCTTGCAGAGCACTGGGGAAAGGCAGGCAGAGAATTCCTTGCTAGCACCTTCTCTGTGCCTGGGAAGCAGAAGTGTTCACATTGCTTCGCAGAATCGCTTTTGTGCAGAAAACAGTAACACTTGTTCAGAAGGAAAGAAAGCACAGAGCCCCAGATTCTATGTTGTCCTGGAGAGCTTGCAGAGCACTGGGGAAAGGCAGGCAGAGAATTCCCTGATAGCACCTTCTCTGTGCCTGTTCACATTGCTTCGCAGAATCGCTTTTGTGCAGAAAACAGTAACACTTGTTCAGAACGAAAGAAAGCACAGAGCCCCAGATTCTATGTTGTCCTGGAGAGCTTGCAGAGCACTGGGGAAAGGCAGGCAGAGAATTCCCTGATAGCACCTTCTCTGTGCCTGGGAAGCAGAAGTGTTCACATTGCTTCGCAGAATCGTTTTTGTGCAGAAAACAGTAACACTTGTTCAGAAGGAAAGAAAGCACAGAGCCCCAGATTTGCTGTTGTCCTGGAGAGCTTGCAGAGCACTGGGGAAAGGCAGGCAGAGAATTCCCTGCTAGCACCTTCTCTGTGCCTGGGAAGCAGAAGTGTTCACATTGTTTCGCAGAATCGCTTTTGTGCAGAAAACAGTAACACTTGTTCAGAAGGAAAGAAAGCACAGAGCCCCAGATTCTATGTTGTCCTGGAGAGCTTGCAGAGCACTGGGGAAAGGCAGGCAGAGAATTCCCTGCTAGCACCTTCTCTGTGCCTGGGAAGCAGAAGTGTTCACATTGCTTCGCAAGAATCGCTTTTGTGCAGAAAACAGTAACACTTGTTCAGAAGGAAAGAAAGCACAGAGCCCCAGATTTTATGTTGTCCTGGAGAGCTTGCAGAGCACTGGGGAAAGGCAGGCAGAGAATTCCCTGCTAACACCTTCTCTGTGCCTGTTCACATTGCTTCGCAGAATCGCTTTTGTGCAGAAAACAGTAACACTTGTTCAGAACGAAAGAAAGCACAGAGCCCCAGATTTTATGTTGTCCTGGAGAGCTTGCAGAGCACTGGGGAAAGGCAGGCAGAGAATTCCCTGCTAGCACCTTCTCTGTGCCTGGGAAGCAGAAGTGTTCACATTGCTTCGCAAGAATCGCTTTTGTGCAGAAAACAGTAACACTTGTTCAGAAGGAAAGAAAGCACAGAGCCCCAGATTTGCTGTTGTCCTGGAGAGCTTGCAGAGCACTGGGGAAAGGAAGGCAGAGAATTCCCTGATAGCACCTTCTCTGTGCCTGTTCACATTGCTTCGCAGAATCGCTTTTGTGCAGAAAACAGTAACACTTGTTCAGAACGAAAGAAAGCACAGAGCCCCAGATTCTATGTTGTCCTGGAGAGCTTGCAGAGCACTGGGGAAAGGTAGGCAGAGAATTCCCTGCTAGCACCTTCTCTGTGCCTGGGAAGCAGAAGTGTTCACATTGCTTCGCAGAATCGTTTTTGTGCAGAAAACAGTAACACTTGTTCAGAAGGAAAGAAAGCACAGAGCCCCAGATTTTATGTTGTCCTGGAGAGCTTGCAGAGCACTGGGGAAAGGCAGGCAGAGAATTCCCTGCTAGCACCTTCTCTGTGCCTGGGAAGCAGAAGTGTTCACATTGCTTCGCAGAATCACTTTTGTGCAGAAAACAGTAACACTTGTTCAGAAGGAAAGAAAGCACAGAGCCCCAGATTCTATGTTGTCCTGGAGAGCTTGCAGAGCACTGGGGAAAGGCAGGCAGAGAATTCCCTGCTAGCACCTTCTCTGTGCCTGGGAAGCAGAAGTGTTCACATTGCTTCGCAAGAATCGCTTTTGTGCAGAAAACAGTAACACTTGTTCAGAACGAAAGAAAGCACAGAGCCCCAGATTTTATGTTGTCCTGGAGAGCTTGCAGAGCACTGGGGAAAGGCAGGCAGAGAATTCCCTGCTAGCACCTTCTCTGTGCCTGGGAAGCAGAAGTGTTCACATTGCTTCGCAGAATCGCTTTTGTGCAGAAAACAGTAACACTTGTTCAGAAGGAAAGAAAGCACAGAGCCCCAGATTCTATGTTGTCCTGGAGAGCTTGCAGAGCACTGGGGAAAGGCAGGCAGAGAATTCCCTGCTAGCACCTTCTCTGTGCCTGGGAAGCAGAAGTGTTCACATTGCTTCGCAAGAATCGCTTTTGTGCAGAAAACAGTAACACTTGTTCAGAAGGAAAGAAAGCACAGAGCCCCAGATTCTATGTTGTCCTGGAGAGCTTGCAGAGCACTGGGGAAAGGCAGGCAGAGAATTCCCTGCTAGCACCTTCTCTGTGCCTGTTCACATTGCTTCGCAGAATCGCTTTTGTACAGAAAACAGTAACAGTTGTTCAGAACGAAAGAAAGCACAGAGCCCCAGATTTTATGTTGTCCTGGAGAGCTTGCAGAGCACTGGGGAAAGGCAGGCAGAGAATTCCCTGCTAGCACCTTCTCTGTGCCTGGGAAGCAGAAGTGTTCACATTGCTTCGCAAGAAACGCTTTTGTGCAGAAAACAGTAACACTTGTTCAGAAGGAAAGAAAGCACAGAGCCCCAGATTTTATGTTGTCCTGGAGAGCTTGCAGAGCACTGGGGAAAGGCAGGCAGAGAATTCCTTGCTAGCACCTTCTCTGTGCCTGGGAAGCAGAAGTGTTCACATTGCTTCGCAGAATCGCTTTTGTGCAGAAAACAGTAACACTTGTTCAGAAGGAAAGAAAGCACAGAGCCCCAGATTTTATGTTGTCCTGGAGAGCTTGCAGAGCACTGGGGAAAGGCAGGCAGAGAATTCCCTGCAAGCACCTTCTCTGTGCCTGTTCACATTGTTTCGCAGAATCGCTTTTGTGCAGAAAACAGTAACACTTGTTCAGAACGAAAGAAAGCACAGAGCCCCAGATTCTATGTTGTCCTGGAGAGCTTGCAGAGCACTGGGGAAAGGCAGGCAGAGAATTCCCTGATAGCACCTTCTCTGTGCCTGTTCACATTGCTTCGCAGAATCGCTTTTGTGCAGAAAACAGTAACACTTGTTCAGAAGGAAAGAAAGCACAGAGCCCCAGATTTTATGTTGTCCTGGAGAGCTTGCAGAGCACTGGGGAAAGGCAGGCAGAGAATTCCCTGCTAGCACCTTCTCTGTGCCTGGGAAGCAGAAGTGTTCACATTGCTTCGCAGAATCGCTTTTGTGCAGAAAACAGTAACACTTGTTCAGAAGGAAAGAAAGCACAGCGCCCCAGATTCTATGTTGTCCTGGAGAGCTTGCAGAGCACTGGGGAAAGGCAGGCAGAGAATTCCTTGCTAGCACCTTCTCTGTGCCTGGGAAGCAGAAGTGTTCACATTGCTTCGCAAGAATCGCTTTTGTGCAGAAAACAGTAACACTTGTTCAGAAGGAAAGAAAGCACAGAGCCCCAGATTTTATGTTGTCCTGGAGAGCTTGCAGAGCACTGGGGAAAGGCAGGCAGAGAATTCCCTGATAGCACCTTCTCTGTGCCTGTTCACATTGCTTCGCAGAATCGCTTTTGTGCAGAAAACAGTAACACTTGTTCAGAACGAAAGAAAGCACAGAGCCCCAGATTCTATGTTGTCCTGGAGAGCTTGCAGAGCACTGGGGAAAGGTAGGCAGAGAATTCCCTGCTAGCACCTTCTCTGTGCCTGGGAAGCAGAAGTGTTCACATTGCTTCGCAGAATCGTTTTTGTGCAGAAAACAGTAACACTTGTTCAGAACGAAAGAAAGCACAGAGCCCCAGATTCTATGTTGTCCTGGAGAGCTTGCAGAGCACTGGGGAAAGGTAGGCAGAGAATTCCCTGCTAGCACCTTCTCTGTGCCTGGGAAGCAGAAGTGTTCACATTGCTTCGCAGAATCGTTTTTGTGCAGAAAACAGTAACACTTGTTCAGAAGGAAAGAAAGCACAGAGCCCCAGATTTGCTGTTGTCCTGGAGAGCTTGCAGAGCACTGGGGAAAGGCAGGCAGAGAATTCCCTGCTAGCACCTTCTCTGTGCCTGGGAAGCAGAAGTGTTCACATTGCTTCGCAGAATCGCTTTTGTGCAGAAAACAGTAACACTTGTTCAGAAGGAAAGAAAGCACAGAGCCCCAGATTCTATGTTGTCCTGGAGAGCTTGCAGAGCACTGGGGAAAGGCAGGCAGAGAATTCCCTGCTAGCACCTTCTCTGTGCCTGGGAAGCAGAAGTGTTCACATTGCTTCGCAAGAATCGCTTTTGTGCAGAAAACAGTAACACTTGTTCAGAAGGAAAGAAAGCACAGAGCCCCAGATTTTATGTTGTCCTGGAGAGCTTGCAGAGCACTGGGGAAAGGCAGGCAGAGAATTCCCTGCTAACACCTTCTCTGTGTCTGTTCACATTGCTTCGCAGAATCGCTTTTGTGCAGAAAACAGTAACACTTTTTCAGAACGAAAGAAAGCACAGAGCCCCAGATTTTATGTTGTCCTGGAGAGCTTGCAGAGCACTGGGGAAAGGCAGGCAGAGAATTCCCTGCTAGCACCTTCTCTGTGCCTGGGAAGCAGAAGTGTTCACATTGCTTCGCAAGAATCGCTTTTGTGCAGAAAACAGTAACAGTTGTTCAGAAGGAAAGAAAGCACAGAGCCCCAGATTTGCTGTTGTCCTGGAGAGCTTGCAGAGCACTGGGGAAAGGCAGGCAGAGAATTCCCTGCTAGCACCTTCTCTGTGCCTGGGAAGCAGAAGTGTTCACATTGCTTCGCAGAATCGCTTTTGTGCAGAAAACAGTAACACTTGTTCAGAAGGAAAGAAAGCACAGAGCCCCAGATTCTATGTTGTCCTGGAGAGCTTGCAGAGCACTGGGGAAAGGCAGGCAGAGAATTCCCTGCTAGCACCTTCTCTGTGCCTGGGAAGCAGAAGTGTTCACATTGCTTCGCAAGAATCGCTTTTATGCAGAAAACAGTAACACTTGTTCAGAAGGAAAGAAAGCACAGAGCCCCAGATTTTATGTTGTCCTGGAGAGCTTGCAGAGCACTGGGGAAAGGCAGGCAGAGAATTCCCTGCTAGCACCTTCTCTGTGCCTGGGAAGCAGAAGTGTTCACATTGCTTCGCAGAATCGCTTTTGTGCAGAAAACAGTAACACTTGTTCAGAAGGAAAGAAAGCACAGAGCCCCAGATTCTATGTTGTCCTGGAGAGCTTGCAGAGCACTGGGGAAAGGCAGGCAGAGAATTCCCTGCTAGCACCTTCTCTGTGCCTGGGAAGCAGAAGTGTTCACATTGCTTCGCAAGAATCGCTTTTGTGCAGAAAACAGTAACACTTGTTCAGAAGGAAAGAAAGCACAGCGCCCCAGATTCTATGTTGTCCTGGAGAGCTTGCAGAGCACTGGGGAAAGGCAGGCAGAGAATTCCCTGCTAGCACCTTCTCTGTGCCTGTTCACATTGCTTCGCAGAATCGCTTTTGTGCAGAAAACAGTAACACTTGTTCAGAAGGAAAGAAAGCACAGAGCCCCACATTTTATGTTGTCCTGGAGAGCTTGCAGAGCACTGGGGAAAGGCAGGCAGAGAATTCCCTGCTAGCACCTTCTCTGTGCCTGGGAAGCAGAAGTGTTCACATTGCTTCGCAAGAAACGCTTTTGTGCAGAAAACAGTAACACTTGTTCAGAAGGAAAGAAAGCACAGAGCCCCAGATTTGCTGTTGTCCTGGAGAGCTTGCAGAGCACTGGGGAAAGGTAGGCAGAGAATTCCCTGCTAGCACCTTCTCTGTGCCTGGGAAGCAGTAGTGTTCACATTGCTTCGCAGAATCGTTTTTGTGCAGAAAACAGTAACACTTGTTCAGAAGGAAAGAAAGCACAGAGCCCCAGATTTTATGTTGTCCTGGAGAGCTTGCAGAGCACTGGGGAAAGGCAGGCAGAGAATTCCCTGCTAGCACCTTCTCTGTGCCTGGGAAGCAGAAGTGTTCACATTGCTTCGCAGAATCACTTTTGTGCAGAAAACAGTAACACTTGTTCAGAAGGAAAGAAAGCACAGAGCCCCAGATTCTATGTTGTCCTGGAGAGCTTGCAGAGCACTGGGGAAAGGCAGGCAGAGAATTCCCTGCTAGCACCTTCTCTGTGCCTGGGAAGCAGAAGTGTTCACATTGCTTCGCAAGAATCGCTTTTGTGCAGAAAACAGTAACACTTGTTCAGAAGGAAAGAAAGCACAGAGCCCCAGATTTTATGTTGTCCTGGAGAGCTTGCAGAGCACTGGGGAAAGGCAGGCAGAGAATTCCCTGCTAGCACCTTCTCTGTGCCTGGGAAGCAGAAGTGTTCACATTGCTTCGCAGAATCGCTTTTGTGCAGAAAACAGTAACACTTGTTCAGAAGGAAAGAAAGCACAGAGCCCCAGATTCTATGTTGTCCTGGAGAGCTTGCAGAGCACTGGGGAAAGGCAGGCAGAGAATTCCCTGCTAGCACCTTCTCTGTGCCTGGGAAGCAGAAGTGTTCACATTGCTTCGCAAGAATCGCTTTTGTGCAGAAAACAGTAACACTTGTTCAGAAGGAAAGAAAGCACAGAGCCCCAGATTCTATGTTGTCCTGGAGAGCTTGCAGAGCACTGGGGAAAGGCAGGCAGAGAATTCCCTGATAGCACCTTCTCTGTGCCTGTTCACATTGCTTCGCAGAATCGCTTTTGTGCAGAAAACAGTAACACTTGTTCAGAAGGAAAGAAAGCACAGAGCCCCAGATTTTATGTTGTCCTGGAGAGCTTGCAGAGCACTGGGGAAAGGCAGGCAGAGAATTCCCTGCTAGCACCTTCTCTGTGCCTGGGAAGCAGAAGTGTTCACATTGCTTCGCAAGAAACGCTTTTGTGCAGAAAACAGTAACACTTGTTCAGAAGGAAAGAAAGCACAGAGCCCCAGATTTTATGTTGTCCTGGAGAGCTTGCAGAGCACTGGGGAAAGGCAGGCAGAGAATTCCTTGCTAGCACCTTCTCTGTGCCTGGGAAGCAGAAGTGTTCACATTGCTTCGCAGAATCGCTTTTGTGCAGAAAACAGTAACACTTGTTCAGAAGGAAAGAAAGCACAGAGCCCCAGATTCTATGTTGTCCTGGAGAGCTTGCAGAGCACTGGGGAAAGGCAGGCAGAGAATTCCCTGATAGCACCTTCTCTGTGCCTGTTCACATTGCTTCGCAGAATCGCTTTTGTGCAGAAAACAGTAACACTTGTTCAGAACGAAAGAAAGCACAGAGCCCCAGATTCTATGTTGTCCTGGAGAGCTTGCAGAGCACTGGGGAAAGGCAGGCAGAGAATTCCCTGATAGCACCTTCTCTGTGCCTGTTCACATTGCTTCGCAGAATCGCTTTTGTGCAGAAAACAGTAACAGTTGTTCAGAACGAAAGAAAGCACAGAGCCCCAGATTCTATGTTGTCCTGGAGAGCTTGCAGAGCACTGGGGAAAGGTAGGCAGAGAATTCCCTGCTAGCACCTTCTCTGTGCCTGGGAAGCAGAAGTGTTCACATTGCTTCGCAGAATCGTTTTTGTGCAGAAAACAGTAACACTTGTTCAGAAGGAAAGAAAGCACAGAGCCCCAGATTCTATGTTGTCCTGGAGAGCTTGCAGAGCACTGGGGAAAGGTAGGCAGAGAATTCCCTGCTAGCACCTTCTCTGTGCCTGGGAAGCAGAAGTGTTCACATTGCTTCGCAGAATCGTTTTTGTGCAGAAAACAGTAACACTTGTTCAGAAGGAAAGAAAGCACAGAGCCCCAGATTTGCTGTTGTCCTGGAGAGCTTGCAGAGCACTGGGGAAAGGCAGGCAGAGAATTCCCTGCTAGCACCTTCTCTGTGCCTGGGAAGCAGAAGTGTTCACATTGTTTCGCAGAATCGCTTTTGTGCAGAAAACAGTAACACTTGTTCAGAAGGAAAGAAAGCACAGAGCCCCAGATTCTATGTTGTCCTGGAGAGCTTGCAGAGCACTGGGGAAAGGCAGGCAGAGAATTCCCTGCTAGCACCTTCTCTGTGCCTGGGAAGCAGAAGTGTTCACATTGCTTCGCAAGAATCGCTTTTGTGCAGAAAACAGTAACACTTGTTCAGAAGGAAAGAAAGCACAGAGCCCCAGATTTTATGTTGTCCTGGAGAGCTTGCAGAGCACTGGGGAAAGGCAGGCAGAGAATTCCCTGCTAACACCTTCTCTGTGCCTGTTCACATTGCTTCGCAGAATCGCTTTTGTGCAGAAAACAGTAACACTTGTTCAGAACGAAAGAAAGCACAGAGCCCCAGATTTTATGTTGTCCTGGAGAGCTTGCAGAGCACTGGGGAAAGGCAGGCAGAGAATTCCCTGCTAGCACCTTCTCTGTGCCTGGGAAGCAGAAGTGTTCACATTGCTTCGCAAGAATCGCTTTTGTGCAGAAAACAGTAACACTTGTTCAGAAGGAAAGAAAGCACAGAGCCCCAGATTTGCTGTTGTCCTGGAGAGCTTGCAGAGCACTGGGGAAAGGAAGGCAGAGAATTCCCTGATAGCACCTTCTCTGTGCCTGTTCACATTGCTTCGCAGAATCGCTTTTGTGCAGAAAACAGTAACACTTGTTCAGAACGAAAGAAAGCACAGAGCCCCAGATTCTATGTTGTCCTGGAGAGCTTGCAGAGCACTGGGGAAAGGTAGGCAGAGAATTCCCTGCTAGCACCTTCTC
Source organism: Strix aluco (assembly GCF_031877795.1). Classification (NCBI taxonomy): domain Eukaryota; kingdom Metazoa; phylum Chordata; class Aves; order Strigiformes; family Strigidae; genus Strix; species Strix aluco. The sequence continues at coordinate 832,536 of NW_027436615.1, read as the reverse complement.
TGTGCCTGGGAAGCAGTAGTGTTCACATTGCTTCGCAGAATCGTTTTTGTGCAGAAAACAGTAACACTTGTTCAGAAGGAAAGAAAGCACAGAGCCCCAGATTTTATGTTGTCCTGGAGAGCTTGCAGAGCACTGGGGAAAGGCAGGCAGAGAATTCCCTGCTAGCACCTTCTCTGTGCCTGGGAAGCAGAAGTGTTCACATTGCTTCGCAGAATCACTTTTGTGCAGAAAACAGTAACACTTGTTCAGAAGGAAAGAAAGCACAGAGCCCCAGATTCTATGTTGTCCTGGAGAGCTTGCAGAGCACTGGGGAAAGGCAGGCAGAGAATTCCCTGCTAGCACCTTCTCTGTGCCTGGGAAGCAGAAGTGTTCACATTGCTTCGCAAGAATCGCTTTTGTGCAGAAAACAGTAACACTTGTTCAGAACGAAAGAAAGCACAGAGCCCCAGATTTTATGTTGTCCTGGAGAGCTTGCAGAGCACTGGGGAAAGGCAGGCAGAGAATTCCCTGCTAGCACCTTCTCTGTGCCTGGGAAGCAGAAGTGTTCACATTGCTTCGCAGAATCGCTTTTGTGCAGAAAACAGTAACACTTGTTCAGAAGGAAAGAAAGCACAGAGCCCCAGATTCTATGTTGTCCTGGAGAGCTTGCAGAGCACTGGGGAAAGGCAGGCAGAGAATTCCCTGCTAGCACCTTCTCTGTGCCTGGGAAGCAGAAGTGTTCACATTGCTTCGCAAGAATCGCTTTTGTGCAGAAAACAGTAACACTTGTTCAGAAGGAAAGAAAGCACAGAGCCCCAGATTCTATGTTGTCCTGGAGAGCTTGCAGAGCACTGGGGAAAGGCAGGCAGAGAATTCCCTGCTAGCACCTTCTCTGTGCCTGTTCACATTGCTTCGCAGAATCGCTTTTGTACAGAAAACAGTAACACTTGTTCAGAAGGAAAGAAAGCACAGAGCCCCAGATTTTATGTTGTCCTGGAGAGCTTGCAGAGCACTGGGGAAAGGCAGGCAGAGAATTCCCTGCTAGCACCTTCTCTGTGCCTGGGAAGCAGAAGTGTTCACATTGCTTCGCAAGAAACGCTTTTGTGCAGAAAACAGTAACACTTGTTCAGAAGGAAAGAAAGCACAGAGCCCCAGATTTTATGTTGTCCTGGAGAGCTTGCAGAGCACTGGGGAAAGGCAGGCAGAGAATTCCTTGCTAGCACCTTCTCTGTGCCTGGGAAGCAGAAGTGTTCACATTGCTTCGCAGAATCGCTTTTGTGCAGAAAACAGTAACACTTGTTCAGAAGGAAAGAAAGCACAGAGCCCCAGATTTTATGTTGTCCTGGAGAGCTTGCAGAGCACTGGGGAAAGGCAGGCAGAGAATTCCCTGCAAGCACCTTCTCTGTGCCTGTTCACATTGTTTCGCAGAATCGCTTTTGTGCAGAAAACAGTAACACTTGTTCAGAACGAAAGAAAGCACAGAGCCCCAGATTCTATGTTGTCCTGGAGAGCTTGCAGAGCACTGGGGAAAGGCAGGCAGAGAATTCCCTGATAGCACCTTCTCTGTGCCTGTTCACATTGCTTCGCAGAATCGCTTTTGTGCAGAAAACAGTAACACTTGTTCAGAACGAAAGAAAGCACAGAGCCCCAGATTCTATGTTGTCCTGGAGAGCTTGCAGAGCACTGGGGAAAGGTAGGCAGAGAATTCCCTGCTAGCACCTTCTCTGTGCCTGGGAAGCAGAAGTGTTCACATTGCTTCGCAGAATCGCTTTTGTGCAGAAAACAGTAACACTTGTTCAGAAGGAAAGAAAGCACAGAGCCCCAGATTTTATGTTGTCCTGGAGAGCTTGCAGAGCACTGGGGAAAGGCAGGCAGAGAATTCCCTGCTAGCACCTTCTCTGTGCCTGGGAAGCAGAAGTGTTCACATTGCTTCGCAGAATCGCTTTTGTGCAGAAAACAGTAACACTTGTTCAGAAGGAAAGAAAGCACAGAGCCCCAGATTCTATGTTGTCCTGGAGAGCTTGCAGAGCACTGGGGAAAGGCAGGCAGAGAATTCCTTGCTAGCACCTTCTCTGTGCCTGGGAAGCAGAAGTGTTCACATTGCTTCGCAAGAATCGCTTTTGTGCAGAAAACAGTAACACTTGTTCAGAAGGAAAGAAAGCACAGAGCCCCAGATTTTATGTTGTCCTGGAGAGCTTGCAGAGCACTGGGGAAAGGCAGGCAGAGAATTCCCTGATAGCACCTTCTCTGTGCCTGTTCACATTGCTTCGCAGAATCGCTTTTGTGCAGAAAACAGTAACACTTGTTCAGAACGAAAGAAAGCACAGAGCCCCAGATTCTATGTTGTCCTGGAGAGCTTGCAGAGCACTGGGGAAAGGTAGGCAGAGAATTCCCTGCTAGCACCTTCTCTGTGCCTGGGAAGCAGAAGTGTTCACATTGCTTCGCAGAATCGTTTTTGTGCAGAAAACAGTAACACTTGTTCAGAACGAAAGAAAGCACAGAGCCCCAGATTCTATGTTGTCCTGGAGAGCTTGCAGAGCACTGGGGAAAGGTAGGCAGAGAATTCCCTGCTAGCACCTTCTCTGTGCCTGGGAAGCAGAAGTGTTCACATTGCTTCGCAGAATCGTTTTTGTGCAGAAAACAGTAACACTTGTTCAGAAGGAAAGAAAGCACAGAGCCCCAGATTTGCTGTTGTCCTGGAGAGCTTGCAGAGCACTGGGGAAAGGCAGGCAGAGAATTCCCTGCTAGCACCTTCTCTGTGCCTGGGAAGCAGAAGTGTTCACATTGCTTCGCAGAATCGCTTTTGTGCAGAAAACAGTAACACTTGTTCAGAAGGAAAGAAAGCACAGAGCCCCAGATTCTATGTTGTCCTGGAGAGCTTGCAGAGCACTGGGGAAAGGCAGGCAGAGAATTCCCTGCTAGCACCTTCTCTGTGCCTGGGAAGCAGAAGTGTTCACATTGCTTCGCAAGAATCGCTTTTGTGCAGAAAACAGTAACACTTGTTCAGAAGGAAAGAAAGCACAGAGCCCCAGATTTTATGTTGTCCTGGAGAGCTTGCAGAGCACTGGGGAAAGGCAGGCAGAGAATTCCCTGCTAACACCTTCTCTGTGTCTGTTCACATTGCTTCGCAGAATCGCTTTTGTGCAGAAAACAGTAACACTTTTTCAGAACGAAAGAAAGCACAGAGCCCCAGATTTTATGTTGTCCTGGAGAGCTTGCAGAGCACTGGGGAAAGGCAGGCAGAGAATTCCCTGCTAGCACCTTCTCTGTGCCTGGGAAGCAGAAGTGTTCACATTGCTTCGCAAGAATCGCTTTTGTGCAGAAAACAGTAACAGTTGTTCAGAAGGAAAGAAAGCACAGAGCCCCAGATTTGCTGTTGTCCTGGAGAGCTTGCAGAGCACTGGGGAAAGGAAGGCAGAGAATTCCCTGATAGCACCTTCTCTGTGCCTGTTCACATTGCTTCGCAGAATCGCTTTTGTGCAGAAAACAGTAACACTTGTTCAGAACGAAAGAAAGCACAGAGCCCCAGATTCTATGTTGTCCTGGAGAGCTTGCAGAGCACTGGGGAAAGGTAGGCAGAGAATTCCCTGCTAGCACCTTCTCTGTGCCTGGGAAGCAGTAGTGTTCACATTGCTTCGCAGAATCGTTTTTGTGCAGAAAACAGTAACACTTGTTCAGAAGGAAAGAAAGCACAGAGCCCCAGATTTTATGTTGTCCTGGAGAGCTTGCAGAGCACTGGGGAAAGGCAGGCAGAGAATTCCCTGCTAGCACCTTCTCTGTGCCTGGGAAGCAGAAGTGTTCACATTGCTTCGCAGAATCACTTTTGTGCAGAAAACAGTAACACTTGTTCAGAAGGAAAGAAAGCACAGAGCCCCAGATTCTATGTTGTCCTGGAGAGCTTGCAGAGCACTGGGGAAAGGCAGGCAGAGAATTCCCTGCTAGCACCTTCTCTGTGCCTGGGAAGCAGAAGTGTTCACATTGCTTCGCAAGAATCGCTTTTGTGCAGAAAACAGTAACACTTGTTCAGAAGGAAAGAAAGCACAGAGCCCCAGATTTTATGTTGTCCTGGAGAGCTTGCAGAGCACTGGGGAAAGGCAGGCAGAGAATTCCCTGATAGCACCTTCTCTGTGCCTGGGAAGCAGAAGTGTTCACATTGCTTCGCAGAATCGCTTTTGTGCAGAAAACAGTAACACTTGTTCAGAACGAAAGAAAGCACAGAGCCCCAGATTCTATGTTGTCCTGGAGAGCTTGCAGAGCACTGGGGAAAGGCAGGCAGAGAATTCCCTGCTAGCACCTTCTCTGTGCCTGGGAAGCAGAAGTGTTCACATTGCTTCGCAAGAATCGCTTTTGTGCAGAAAACAGTAACACTTGTTCAGAAGGAAAGAAAGCACAGAGCCCCAGATTCTATGTTGTCCTGGAGAGCTTGCAGAGCACTGGGGAAAGGCAGGCAGAGAATTCCCTGCTAGCACCTTCTCTGTGCCTGTTCACATTGCTTCGCAGAATCGCTTTTGTACAGAAAACAGTAACAGTTGTTCAGAACGAAAGAAAGCACAGAGTCCCAGATTTTATGTTGTCCTGGAGAGCTTGCAGAGCACTGGGGAAAGGCAGGCAGAGAATTCCCTGCTAGCACCTTCTCTGTGCCTGGGAAGCAGAAGTGTTCACATTGCTTCGCAAGAAACGCTTTTGTGCAGAAAACAGTAACACTTGTTCAGAAGGAAAGAAAGCACAGAGCCCCAGATTTTATGTTGTCCTGGAGAGCTTGCAGAGCACTGGGGAAAGGCAGGCAGAGAATTCCTTGCTAGCACCTTCTCTGTGCCTGGGAAGCAGCAGTGTTCACATTGCTTCGCAGAATCGCTTTTGTGCAGAAAACAGTAACACTTGTTCAGAAGGAAAGAAAGCACAGAGCCCCAGATTCTATGTTGTCCTGGAGAGCTTGCAGAGCACTGGGGAAAGGCAGGCAGAGAATTCCCTGATAGCACCTTCTCTGTGCCTGTTCACATTGCTTCGCAGAATCGCTTTTGTGCAGAAAACAGTAACACTTGTTCAGAACGAAAGAAAGCACAGAGCCCCAGATTCTATGTTGTCCTGGAGAGCTTGCAGAGCACTGGGGAAAGGCAGGCAGAGAATTCCCTGCTAGCACCTTCTCTGTGCCTGGGAAGCAGAAGTGTTCACATTGCTTCGCAAGAATCGCTTTTGTGCAGAAAACAGTAACACTTGTTCAGAAGGAAAGAAAGCACAGAGCCCCAGATTTTATGTTGTCCTGGAGAGCTTGCAGAGCACTGGGGAAAGGCAGGCAGAGAATTCCCTGCTAGCACCTTCTCTGTGCCTGGGAAGCAGAAGTGTTCACATTGCTTCGCAGAATCGCTTTTGTGCAGAAAACAGTAACACTTGTTCAGAAGGAAAGAAAGCACAGAGCCCCAGATTCTATGTTGTCCTGGAGAGCTTGCAGAGCACTGGGGAAAGGCAGGCAGAGAATTCCCTGCTAGCACCTTCTCTGTGCCTGGGAAGCAGAAGTGTTCACATTGCTTCGCAAGAATCGCTTTTATGCAGAAAACAGTAACACTTGTTCAGAAGGAAAGAAAGCACAGAGCCCCAGATTCTATGTTGTCCTGGAGAGCTTGCAGAGCACTGGGGAAAGGCAGGCAGAGAATTCCCTGCTAGCACCTTCTCTGTGCCTGTTCACATTGCTTCGCAGAATCGCTTTTGTACAGAAAACAGTAACAGTTGTTCAGAACGAAAGAAAGCACAGAGCCCCAGATTTTATGTTGTCCTGGAGAGCTTGCAGAGCACTGGGGAAAGGCAGGCAGAGAATTCCCTGCTAGCACCTTCTCTGTGCCTGGGAAGCAGAAGTGTTCACATTGCTTCGCAAGAAACGCTTTTGTGCAGAAAACAGTAACACTTGTTCAGAAGGAAAGAAAGCACAGAGCCCCAGATTTTATGTTGTCCTGGAGAGCTTGCAGAGCACTGGGGAAAGGCAGGCAGAGAATTCCTTGCTAGCACCTTCTCTGTGCCTGGGAAGCAGAAGTGTTCACATTGCTTCGCAGAATCGCTTTTGTGCAGAAAACAGTAACACTTGTTCAGAAGGAAAGAAAGCACAGAGCCCCAGATTCTATGTTGTCCTGGAGAGCTTGCAGAGCACTGGGGAAAGGCAGGCAGAGAATTCCCTGATAGCACCTTCTCTGTGCCTGTTCACATTGCTTCGCAGAATCGCTTTTGTGCAGAAAACAGTAACACTTGTTCAGAACGAAAGAAAGCACAGAGCCCCAGATTCTATGTTGTCCTGGAGAGCTTGCAGAGCACTGGGGAAAGGCAGGCAGAGAATTCCCTGCTAGCACCTTCTCTGTGCCTGGGAAGCAGAAGTGTTCACATTGCTTCGCAAGAATCGCTTTTGTGCAGAAAACAGTAACACTTGTTCAGAAGGAAAGAAAGCACAGAGCCCCAGATTCTATGTTGTCCTGGAGAGCTTGCAGAGCACTGGGGAAAGGTAGGCAGAGAATTCCCTGCTAGCACCTTCTCTGTGCCTGGGAAGCAGTAGTGTTCACATTGCTTCGCAAGAATCGCTTTTGTGCAGAAAACAGTAACAGTTGTTCAGAACGAAAGAAAGCACAGAGCCCCAGTTTTTATGTTGTCCTTGAGAGCTTGCAGAGCACTGGGGAAAGGCAGGCAGAGAATTCCCTGCTAGCACCTTCTCTGTGCCTGGGAAGCAGAAGTGTTCACATTGCTTCGCAAGAATCGCTTTTGTGCAGAAAACAGTAACACTTGTTCAGAAGGAAAGAAAGCACAGAGCCCCAGATTCTATGTTGTCCTGTAGAGCTTGCAGAGCACTGGGGAAAGGCAGGCAGAGAATTCCCTGCTAGCACCTTCTCTGTGCCTGGGAAGCAGAAGTGTTCACATTGCTTCGCAAGAATCGCTTTTGTGCAGAAAACAGTAACACTTGTTCAGAAGGAAAGAAAGCACAGAGCCCCAGATTTTATGTTGTCCTGGAGAGCTTGCAGAGCACTGGGGAAAGGCAGGCAGAGAATTCCCTGCTAGCACCTTCTCTGTGCCTGGGAAGCAGAAGTGTTCACATTGCTTCGCAGAATCGCTTTTGTGCAGAAAACAGTAACACTTGTTCAGAAGGAAAGAAAGCACAGAGCCCCAGATTCTATGTTGTCCTGGAGAGCTTGCAGAGCACTGGGGAAAGGCAGGCAGAGAATTCCCTGCTAGCACCTTCTCTGTGCCTGGGAAGCAGAAGTGTTCACATTGCTTCGCAAGAATCGCTTTTGTGCAGAAAACAGTAACACTTGTTCAGAAGGAAAGAAAGCACAGCGCCCCAGATTCTATGTTGTCCTGGAGAGCTTGCAGAGCACTGGGGAAAGGCAGGCAGAGAATTCCTTGCTAGCACCTTCTCTGTGCCTGGGAAGCAGAAGTGTTCACATTGCTTCGCAAGAATCGCTTTTGTGCAGAAAACAGTAACACTTGTTCAGAAGGAAAGAAAGCACAGAGCCCCAGATTTTATGTTGTCCTGGAGAGCTTGCAGAGCACTGGGGAAAGGCAGGCAGAGAATTCCCTGATAGCACCTTCTCTGTGCCTGTTCACATTGCTTCGCAGAATCGCTTTTGTGCAGAAAACAGTAACACTTGTTCAGAACGAAAGAAAGCACAGAGCCCCAGATTCTATGTTGTCCTGGAGAGCTTGCAGAGCACTGGGGAAAGGTAGGCAGAGAATTCCCTGCTAGCACCTTCTCTGTGCCTGGGAAGCAGAAGTGTTCACATTGCTTCGCAGAATCGTTTTTGTGCAGAAAACAGTAACACTTGTTCAGAACGAAAGAAAGCACAGAGCCCCAGATTCTATGTTGTCCTGGAGAGCTTGCAGAGCACTGGGGAAAGGTAGGCAGAGAATTCCCTGCTAGCACCTTCTCTGTGCCTGGGAAGCAGAAGTGTTCACATTGCTTCGCAGAATCGTTTTTGTGCAGAAAACAGTAACACTTGTTCAGAAGGAAAGAAAGCACAGAGCCCCAGATTTGCTGTTGTCCTGGAGAGCTTGCAGAGCACTGGGGAAAGGCAGGCAGAGAATTCCCTGCTAGCACCTTCTCTGTGCCTGGGAAGCAGAAGTGTTCACATTGCTTCGCAGAATCGCTTTTGTGCAGAAAACAGTAACACTTGTTCAGAAGGAAAGAAAGCACAGAGCCCCAGATTCTATGTTGTCCTGGAGAGCTTGCAGAGCACTGGGGAAAGGCAGGCAGAGAATTCCCTGCTAGCACCTTCTCTGTGCCTGGGAAGCAGAAGTGTTCACATTGCTTCGCAAGAATCGCTTTTGTGCAGAAAACAGTAACACTTGTTCAGAAGGAAAGAAAGCACAGAGCCCCAGATTTTATGTTGTCCTGGAGAGCTTGCAGAGCACTGGGGAAAGGCAGGCAGAGAATTCCCTGCTAACACCTTCTCTGTGTCTGTTCACATTGCTTCGCAGAATCGCTTTTGTGCAGAAAACAGTAACACTTTTTCAGAACGAAAGAAAGCACAGAGCCCCAGATTTTATGTTGTCCTGGAGAGCTTGCAGAGCACTGGGGAAAGGCAGGCAGAGAATTCCCTGCTAGCACCTTCTCTGTGCCTGGGAAGCAGAAGTGTTCACATTGCTTCGCAAGAATCGCTTTTGTGCAGAAAACAGTAACAGTTGTTCAGAAGGAAAGAAAGCACAGAGCCCCAGATTTGCTGTTGTCCTGGAGAGCTTGCAGAGCACTGGGGAAAGGCAGGCAGAGAATTCCCTGCTAGCACCTTCTCTGTGCCTGGGAAGCAGAAGTGTTCACATTGCTTCGCAGAATCGCTTTTGTGCAGAAAACAGTAACACTTGTTCAGAAGGAAAGAAAGCACAGAGCCCCAGATTCTATGTTGTCCTGGAGAGCTTGCAGAGCACTGGGGAAAGGCAGGCAGAGAATTCCCTGCTAGCACCTTCTCTGTGCCTGGGAAGCAGAAGTGTTCACATTGCTTCGCAAGAATCGCTTTTGTGCAGAAAACAGTAACACTTGTTCAGAAGGAAAGAAAGCACAGAGCCCCAGATTCTATGTTGTCCTGGAGAGCTTGCAGAGCACTGGGGAAAGGCAGGCAGAGAATTCCCTGATAGCACCTTCTCTGTGCCTGTTCACATTGCTTCGCAGAATCGCTTTTGTGCAGAAAACAGTAACACTTGTTCAGAAGGAAAGAAAGCACAGAGCCCCAGATTTTATGTTGTCCTGGAGAGCTTGCAGAGCACTGGGGAAAGGCAGGCAGAGAATTCCCTGCTAGCACCTTCTCTGTGCCTGGGAAGCAGAAGTGTTCACATTGCTTCGCAAGAAACGCTTTTGTGCAGAAAACAGTAACACTTGTTCAGAAGGAAAGAAAGCACAGAGCCCCAGATTTTATGTTGTCCTGGAGAGCTTGCAGAGCACTGGGGAAAGGCAGGCAGAGAATTCCTTGCTAGCACCTTCTCTGTGCCTGGGAAGCAGAAGTGTTCACATTGCTTCGCAGAATCGCTTTTGTGCAGAAAACAGTAACACTTGTTCAGAAGGAAAGAAAGCACAGAGCCCCAGATTCTATGTTGTCCTGGAGAGCTTGCAGAGCACTGGGGAAAGGCAGGCAGAGAATTCCCTGATAGCACCTTCTCTGTGCCTGTTCACATTGCTTCGCAGAATCGCTTTTGTGCAGAAAACAGTAACACTTGTTCAGAACGAAAGAAAGCACAGAGCCCCAGATTCTATGTTGTCCTGGAGAGCTTGCAGAGCACTGGGGAAAGGCAGGCAGAGAATTCCCTGATAGCACCTTCTCTGTGCCTGTTCACATTGCTTCGCAGAATCGCTTTTGTGCAGAAAACAGTAACAGTTGTTCAGAACGAAAGAAAGCACAGAGCCCCAGATTCTATGTTGTCCTGGAGAGCTTGCAGAGCACTGGGGAAAGGTAGGCAGAGAATTCCCTGCTAGCACCTTCTCTGTGCCTGGGAAGCAGAAGTGTTCACATTGCTTCGCAGAATCGTTTTTGTGCAGAAAACAGTAACACTTGTTCAGAAGGAAAGAAAGCACAGAGCCCCAGATTCTATGTTGTCCTGGAGAGCTTGCAGAGCACTGGGGAAAGGTAGGCAGAGAATTCCCTGCTAGCACCTTCTCTGTGCCTGGGAAGCAGAAGTGTTCACATTGCTTCGCAGAATCGTTTTTGTGCAGAAAACAGTAACACTTGTTCAGAAGGAAAGAAAGCACAGAGCCCCAGATTTGCTGTTGTCCTGGAGAGCTTGCAGAGCACTGGGGAAAGGCAGGCAGAGAATTCCCTGCTAGCACCTTCTCTGTGCCTGGGAAGCAGAAGTGTTCACATTGTTTCGCAGAATCGCTTTTGTGCAGAAAACAGTAACACTTGTTCAGAAGGAAAGAAAGCACAGAGCCCCAGATTCTATGTTGTCCTGGAGAGCTTGCAGAGCACTGGGGAAAGGCAGGCAGAGAATTCCCTGCTAGCACCTTCTCTGTGCCTGGGAAGCAGAAGTGTTCACATTGCTTCGCAAGAATCGCTTTTGTGCAGAAAACAGTAACACTTGTTCAGAAGGAAAGAAAGCACAGAGCCCCAGATTTTATGTTGTCCTGGAGAGCTTGCAGAGCACTGGGGAAAGGCAGGCAGAGAATTCCCTGCTAACACCTTCTCTGTGCCTGTTCACATTGCTTCGCAGAATCGCTTTTGTGCAGAAAACAGTAACACTTGTTCAGAACGAAAGAAAGCACAGAGCCCCAGATTTTATGTTGTCCTGGAGAGCTTGCAGAGCACTGGGGAAAGGCAGGCAGAGAATTCCCTGCTAGCACCTTCTCTGTGCCTGGGAAGCAGAAGTGTTCACATTGCTTCGCAAGAATCGCTTTTGTGCAGAAAACAGTAACACTTGTTCAGAAGGAAAGAAAGCACAGAGCCCCAGATTTGCTGTTGTCCTGGAGAGCTTGCAGAGCACTGGGGAAAGGAAGGCAGAGAATTCCCTGATAGCACCTTCTCTGTGCCTGTTCACATTGCTTCGCAGAATCGCTTTTGTGCAGAAAACAGTAACACTTGTTCAGAACGAAAGAAAGCACAGAGCCCCAGATTCTATGTTGTCCTGGAGAGCTTGCAGAGCACTGGGGAAAGGTAGGCAGAGAATTCCCTGCTAGCACCTTCTCTGTGCCTGGGAAGCAGTAGTGTTCACATTGCTTCGCAGAATCGTTTTTGTGCAGAAAACAGTAACACTTGTTCAGAAGGAAAGAAAGCACAGAGCCCCAGATTTTATGTTGTCCTGGAGAGCTTGCAGAGCACTGGGGAAAGGCAGGCAGAGAATTCCCTGCTAGCACCTTCTCTGTGCCTGGGAAGCAGAAGTGTTCACATTGCTTCGCAGAATCACTTTTGTGCAGAAAACAGTAACACTTGTTCAGAAGGAAAGAAAGCACAGAGCCCCAGATTCTATGTTGTCCTGGAGAGCTTGCAGAGCACTGGGGAAAGGCAGGCAGAGAATTCCCTGCTAGCACCTTCTCTGTGCCTGGGAAGCAGAAGTGTTCACATTGCTTCGCAAGAATCGCTTTTGTGCAGAAAACAGTAACACTTGTTCAGAACGAAAGAAAGCACAGAGCCCCAGATTTTATGTTGTCCTGGAGAGCTTGCAGAGCACTGGGGAAAGGCAGGCAGAGAATTCCCTGCTAGCACCTTCTCTGTGCCTGGGAAGCAGAAGTGTTCACATTGCTTCGCAGAATCGCTTTTGTGCAGAAAACAGTAACACTTGTTCAGAAGGAAAGAAAGCACAGAGCCCCAGATTCTATGTTGTCCTGGAGAGCTTGCAGAGCACTGGGGAAAGGCAGGCAGAGAATTCCCTGCTAGCACCTTCTCTGTGCCTGGGAAGCAGAAGTGTTCACATTGCTTCGCAAGAATCGCTTTTGTGCAGAAAACAGTAACACTTGTTCAGAAGGAAAGAAAGCACAGAGCCCCAGATTCTATGTTGTCCTGGAGAGCTTGCAGAGCACTGGGGAAAGGCAGGCAGAGAATTCCCTGCTAGCACCTTCTCTGTGCCTGTTCACATTGCTTCGCAGAATCGCTTTTGTACAGAAAACAGTAACACTTGTTCAGAAGGAAAGAAAGCACAGAGCCCCAGATTTTATGTTGTCCTGGAGAGCTTGCAGAGCACTGGGGAAAGGCAGGCAGAGAATTCCCTGCTAGCACCTTCTCTGTGCCTGGGAAGCAGAAGTGTTCACATTGCTTCGCAAGAAACGCTTTTGTGCAGAAAACAGTAACACTTGTTCAGAAGGAAAGAAAGCACAGAGCCCCAGATTTTATGTTGTCCTGGAGAGCTTGCAGAGCACTGGGGAAAGGCAGGCAGAGAATTCCTTGCTAGCACCTTCTCTGTGCCTGGGAAGCAGAAGTGTTCACATTGCTTCGCAGAATCGCTTTTGTGCAGAAAACAGTAACACTTGTTCAGAAGGAAAGAAAGCACAGAGCCCCAGATTTTATGTTGTCCTGGAGAGCTTGCAGAGCACTGGGGAAAGGCAGGCAGAGAATTCCCTGCAAGCACCTTCTCTGTGCCTGTTCACATTGTTTCGCAGAATCGCTTTTGTGCAGAAAACAGTAACACTTGTTCAGAACGAAAGAAAGCACAGAGCCCCAGATTCTATGTTGTCCTGGAGAGCTTGCAGAGCACTGGGGAAAGGCAGGCAGAGAATTCCCTGATAGCACCTTCTCTGTGCCTGTTCACATTGCTTCGCAGAATCGCTTTTGTGCAGAAAACAGTAACACTTGTTCAGAACGAAAGAAAGCACAGAGCCCCAGATTCTATGTTGTCCTGGAGAGCTTGCAGAGCACTGGGGAAAGGTAGGCAGAGAATTCCCTGCTAGCACCTTCTCTGTGCCTGGGAAGCAGAAGTGTTCACATTGCTTCGCAGAATCGCTTTTGTGCAGAAAACAGTAACACTTGTTCAGAAGGAAAGAAAGCACAGAGCCCCAGATTTTATGTTGTCCTGGAGAGCTTGCAGAGCACTGGGGAAAGGCAGGCAGAGAATTCCCTGCTAGCACCTTCTCTGTGCCTGGGAAGCAGAAGTGTTCACATTGCTTCGCAGAATCGCTTTTGTGCAGAAAACAGTAACACTTGTTCAGAAGGAAAGAAAGCACAGAGCCCCAGATTCTATGTTGTCCTGGAGAGCTTGCAGAGCACTGGGGAAAGGCAGGCAGAGAATTCCTTGCTAGCACCTTCTCTGTGCCTGGGAAGCAGAAGTGTTCACATTGCTTCGCAAGAATCGCTTTTGTGCAGAAAACAGTAACACTTGTTCAGAAGGAAAGAAAGCACAGAGCCCCAGATTTTATGTTGTCCTGGAGAGCTTGCAGAGCACTGGGGAAAGGCAGGCAGAGAATTCCCTGATAGCACCTTCTCTGTGCCTGTTCACATTGCTTCGCAGAATCGCTTTTGTGCAGAAAACAGTAACACTTGTTCAGAACGAAAGAAAGCACAGAGCCCCAGATTCTATGTTGTCCTGGAGAGCTTGCAGAGCACTGGGGAAAGGTAGGCAGAGAATTCCCTGCTAGCACCTTCTCTGTGCCTGGGAAGCAGAAGTGTTCACATTGCTTCGCAGAATCGTTTTTGTGCAGAAAACAGTAACACTTGTTCAGAACGAAAGAAAGCACAGAGCCCCAGATTCTATGTTGTCCTGGAGAGCTTGCAGAGCACTGGGGAAAGGTAGGCAGAGAATTCCCTGCTAGCACCTTCTCTGTGCCTGGGAAGCAGAAGTGTTCACATTGCTTCGCAGAATCGTTTTTGTGCAGAAAACAGTAACACTTGTTCAGAAGGAAAGAAAGCACAGAGCCCCAGATTTGCTGTTGTCCTGGAGAGCTTGCAGAGCACTGGGGAAAGGCAGGCAGAGAATTCCCTGCTAGCACCTTCTCTGTGCCTGGGAAGCAGAAGTGTTCACATTGCTTCGCAGAATCGCTTTTGTGCAGAAAACAGTAACACTTGTTCAGAAGGAAAGAAAGCACAGAGCCCCAGATTCTATGTTGTCCTGGAGAGCTTGCAGAGCACTGGGGAAAGGCAGGCAGAGAATTCCCTGCTAGCACCTTCTCTGTGCCTGGGAAGCAGAAGTGTTCACATTGCTTCGCAAGAATCGCTTTTGTGCAGAAAACAGTAACACTTGTTCAGAAGGAAAGAAAGCACAGAGCCCCAGATTTTATGTTGTCCTGGAGAGCTTGCAGAGCACTGGGGAAAGGCAGGCAGAGAATTCCCTGCTAACACCTTCTCTGTGTCTGTTCACATTGCTTCGCAGAATCGCTTTTGTGCAGAAAACAGTAACACTTTTTCAGAACGAAAGAAAGCACAGAGCCCCAGATTTTATGTTGTCCTGGAGAGCTTGCAGAGCACTGGGGAAAGGCAGGCAGAGAATTCCCTGCTAGCACCTTCTCTGTGCCTGGGAAGCAGAAGTGTTCACATTGCTTCGCAAGAATCGCTTTTGTGCAGAAAACAGTAACAGTTGTTCAGAAGGAAAGAAAGCACAGAGCCCCAGATTTGCTGTTGTCCTGGAGAGCTTGCAGAGCACTGGGGAAAGGAAGGCAGAGAATTCCCTGATAGCACCTTCTCTGTGCCTGTTCACATTGCTTCGCAGAATCGCTTTTGTGCAGAAAACAGTAACACTTGTTCAGAACGAAAGAAAGCACAGAGCCCCAGATTCTATGTTGTCCTGGAGAGCTTGCAGAGCACTGGGGAAAGGCAGGCAGAGAATTCCCTGCTAGCACCTTCTCTGTGCCTGGGAAGCAGAAGTGTTCACATTGCTTCGCAGAATCACTTTTGTGCAGAAAACAGTAACACTTGTTCAGAAGGAAAGAAAGCACAGAGCCCCAGATTCTATGTTGTCCTGGAGAGCTTGCAGAGCACTGGGGAAAGGCAGGCAGAGAATTCCCTGCTAGCACCTTCTCTGTGCCTGGGAAGCAGAAGTGTTCACATTGCTTCGCAAGAATCGCTTTTGTGCAGAAAACAGTAACACTTGTTCAGAAGGAAAGAAAGCACAGAGCCCCAGATTTTATGTTGTCCTGGAGAGCTTGCAGAGCACTGGGGAAAGGCAGGCAGAGAATTCCCTGATAGCACCTTCTCTGTGCCTGGGAAGCAGAAGTGTTCACATTGCTTCGCAGAATCGCTTTTGTGCAGAAAACAGTAACACTTGTTCAGAACGAAAGAAAGCACAGAGCCCCAGATTCTATGTTGTCCTGGAGAGCTTGCAGAGCACTGGGGAAAGGCAGGCAGAGAATTCCCTGCTAGCACCTTCTCTGTGCCTGGGAAGCAGAAGTGTTCACATTGCTTCGCAAGAATCGCTTTTGTGCAGAAAACAGTAACACTTGTTCAGAAGGAAAGAAAGCACAGAGCCCCAGATTCTATGTTGTCCTGGAGAGCTTGCAGAGCACTGGGGAAAGGCAGGCAGAGAATTCCCTGCTAGCACCTTCTCTGTGCCTGTTCACATTGCTTCGCAGAATCGCTTTTGTACAGAAAACAGTAACAGTTGTTCAGAACGAAAGAAAGCACAGAGTCCCAGATTTTATGTTGTCCTGGAGAGCTTGCAGAGCACTGGGGAAAGGCAGGCAGAGAATTCCCTGCTAGCACCTTCTCTGTGCCTGGGAAGCAGAAGTGTTCACATTGCTTCGCAAGAAACGCTTTTGTGCAGAAAACAGTAACACTTGTTCAGAAGGAAAGAAAGCACAGAGCCCCAGATTTTATGTTGTCCTGGAGAGCTTGCAGAGCACTGGGGAAAGGCAGGCAGAGAATTCCTTGCTAGCACCTTCTCTGTGCCTGGGAAGCAGCAGTGTTCACATTGCTTCGCAGAATCGCTTTTGTGCAGAAAACAGTAACACTTGTTCAGAAGGAAAGAAAGCACAGAGCCCCAGATTCTATGTTGTCCTGGAGAGCTTGCAGAGCACTGGGGAAAGGCAGGCAGAGAATTCCCTGATAGCACCTTCTCTGTGCCTGTTCACATTGCTTCGCAGAATCGCTTTTGTGCAGAAAACAGTAACACTTGTTCAGAACGAAAGAAAGCACAGAGCCCCAGATTCTATGTTGTCCTGGAGAGCTTGCAGAGCACTGGGGAAAGGCAGGCAGAGAATTCCCTGCTAGCACCTTCTCTGTGCCTGGGAAGCAGAAGTGTTCACATTGCTTCGCAAGAATCGCTTTTGTGCAGAAAACAGTAACACTTGTTCAGAAGGAAAGAAAGCACAGAGCCCCAGATTTTATGTTGTCCTGGAGAGCTTGCAGAGCACTGGGGAAAGGCAGGCAGAGAATTCCCTGCTAGCACCTTCTCTGTGCCTGGGAAGCAGAAGTGTTCACATTGCTTCGCAGAATCGCTTTTGTGCAGAAAACAGTAACACTTGTTCAGAAGGAAAGAAAGCACAGAGCCCCAGATTCTATGTTGTCCTGGAGAGCTTGCAGAGCACTGGGGAAAGGCAGGCAGAGAATTCCCTGCTAGCACCTTCTCTGTGCCTGGGAAGCAGAAGTGTTCACATTGCTTCGCAAGAATCGCTTTTATGCAGAAAACAGTAACACTTGTTCAGAAGGAAAGAAAGCACAGAGCCCCAGATTCTATGTTGTCCTGGAGAGCTTGCAGAGCACTGGGGAAAGGCAGGCAGAGAATTCCCTGCTAGCACCTTCTCTGTGCCTGTTCACATTGCTTCGCAGAATCGCTTTTGTACAGAAAACAGTAACAGTTGTTCAGAACGAAAGAAAGCACAGAGCCCCAGATTTTATGTTGTCCTGGAGAGCTTGCAGAGCACTGGGGAAAGGCAGGCAGAGAATTCCCTGCTAGCACCTTCTCTGTGCCTGGGAAGCAGAAGTGTTCACATTGCTTCGCAAGAAACGCTTTTGTGCAGAAAACAGTAACACTTGTTCAGAAGGAAAGAAAGCACAGAGCCCCAGATTTTATGTTGTCCTGGAGAGCTTGCAGAGCACTGGGGAAAGGCAGGCAGAGAATTCCTTGCTAGCACCTTCTCTGTGCCTGGGAAGCAGAAGTGTTCACATTGCTTCGCAGAATCGCTTTTGTGCAGAAAACAGTAACACTTGTTCAGAAGGAAAGAAAGCACAGAGCCCCAGATTCTATGTTGTCCTGGAGAGCTTGCAGAGCACTGGGGAAAGGCAGGCAGAGAATTCCCTGATAGCACCTTCTCTGTGCCTGTTCACATTGCTTCGCAGAATCGCTTTTGTGCAGAAAACAGTAACACTTGTTCAGAACGAAAGAAAGCACAGAGCCCCAGATTCTATGTTGTCCTGGAGAGCTTGCAGAGCACTGGGGAAAGGCAGGCAGAGAATTCCCTGCTAGCACCTTCTCTGTGCCTGGGAAGCAGAAGTGTTCACATTGCTTCGCAAGAATCGCTTTTGTGCAGAAAACAGTAACACTTGTTCAGAAGGAAAGAAAGCACAGAGCCCCAGATTCTATGTTGTCCTGGAGAGCTTGCAGAGCACTGGGGAAAGGTAGGCAGAGAATTCCCTGCTAGCACCTTCTCTGTGCCTGGGAAGCAGAAGTGTTCACATTGCTTCGCAAGAATCGCTTTTGTGCAGAAAACAGTAACAGTTGTTCAGAACGAAAGAAAGCACAGAGCCCCAGTTTTTATGTTGTCCTTGAGAGCTTGCAGAGCACTGGGGAAAGGCAGGCAGAGAATTCCCTGCTAGCACCTTCTCTGTGCCTGGGAAGCAGAAGTGTTCACATTGCTTCGCAAGAATCGCTTTTGTGCAGAAAACAGTAACACTTGTTCAGAAGGAAAGAAAGCACAGAGCCCCAGATTCTATGTTGTCCTGTAGAGCTTGCAGAGCACTGGGGAAAGGCAGGCAGAGAATTCCCTGCTAGCACCTTCTCTGTGCCTGGGAAGCAGAAGTGTTCACATTGCTTCGCAAGAATCGCTTTTGTGCAGAAAACAGTAACACTTGTTCAGAAGGAAAGAAAGCACAGAGCCCCAGATTTTATGTTGTCCTGGAGAGCTTGCAGAGCACTGGGGAAAGGCAGGCAGAGAATTCCCTGCTAGCACCTTCTCTGTGCCTGGGAAGCAGAAGTGTTCACATTGCTTCGCAGAATCGCTTTTGTGCAGAAAACAGTAACACTTGTTCAGAAGGAAAGAAAGCACAGAGCCCCAGATTCTATGTTGTCCTGGAGAGCTTGCAGAGCACTGGGGAAAGGCAGGCAGAGAATTCCCTGCTAGCACCTTCTCTGTGCCTGGGAAGCAGAAGTGTTCACATTGCTTCGCAAGAATCGCTTTTGTGCAGAAAACAGTAACACTTGTTCAGAAGGAAAGAAAGCACAGCGCCCCAGATTCTATGTTGTCCTGGAGAGCTTGCAGAGCACTGGGGAAAGGCAGGCAGAGAATTCCTTGCTAGCACCTTCTCTGTGCCTGGGAAGCAGAAGTGTTCACATTGCTTCGCAAGAATCGCTTTTGTGCAGAAAACAGTAACACTTGTTCAGAAGGAAAGAAAGCACAGAGCCCCAGATTTTATGTTGTCCTGGAGAGCTTGCAGAGCACTGGGGAAAGGCAGGCAGAGAATTCCCTGATAGCACCTTCTCTGTGCCTGTTCACATTGCTTCGCAGAATCGCTTTTGTGCAGAAAACAGTAACACTTGTTCAGAACGAAAGAAAGCACAGAGCCCCAGATTCTATGTTGTCCTGGAGAGCTTGCAGAGCACTGGGGAAAGGTAGGCAGAGAATTCCCTGCTAGCACCTTCTCTGTGCCTGGGAAGCAGAAGTGTTCACATTGCTTCGCAGAATCGTTTTTGTGCAGAAAACAGTAACACTTGTTCAGAACGAAAGAAAGCACAGAGCCCCAGATTCTATGTTGTCCTGGAGAGCTTGCAGAGCACTGGGGAAAGGTAGGCAGAGAATTCCCTGCTAGCACCTTCTCTGTGCCTGGGAAGCAGAAGTGTTCACATTGCTTCGCAGAATCGTTTTTGTGCAGAAAACAGTAACACTTGTTCAGAAGGAAAGAAAGCACAGAGCCCCAGATTTGCTGTTGTCCTGGAGAGCTTGCAGAGCACTGGGGAAAGGCAGGCAGAGAATTCCCTGCTAGCACCTTCTCTGTGCCTGGGAAGCAGAAGTGTTCACATTGCTTCGCAGAATCGCTTTTGTGCAGAAAACAGTAACACTTGTTCAGAAGGAAAGAAAGCACAGAGCCCCAGATTCTATGTTGTCCTGGAGAGCTTGCAGAGCACTGGGGAAAGGCAGGCAGAGAATTCCCTGCTAGCACCTTCTCTGTGCCTGGGAAGCAGAAGTGTTCACATTGCTTCGCAAGAATCGCTTTTGTGCAGAAAACAGTAACACTTGTTCAGAAGGAAAGAAAGCACAGAGCCCCAGATTTTATGTTGTCCTGGAGAGCTTGCAGAGCACTGGGGAAAGGCAGGCAGAGAATTCCCTGCTAACACCTTCTCTGTGTCTGTTCACATTGCTTCGCAGAATCGCTTTTGTGCAGAAAACAGTAACACTTTTTCAGAACGAAAGAAAGCACAGAGCCCCAGATTTTATGTTGTCCTGGAGAGCTTGCAGAGCACTGGGGAAAGGCAGGCAGAGAATTCCCTGCTAGCACCTTCTCTGTGCCTGGGAAGCAGAAGTGTTCACATTGCTTCGCAAGAATCGCTTTTGTGCAGAAAACAGTAACAGTTGTTCAGAAGGAAAGAAAGCACAGAGCCCCAGATTTGCTGTTGTCCTGGAGAGCTTGCAGAGCACTGGGGAAAGGCAGGCAGAGAATTCCCTGCTAGCACCTTCTCTGTGCCTGGGAAGCAGAAGTGTTCACATTGCTTCGCAGAATCGCTTTTGTGCAGAAAACAGTAACACTTGTTCAGAAGGAAAGAAAGCACAGAGCCCCAGATTCTATGTTGTCCTGGAGAGCTTGCAGAGCACTGGGGAAAGGCAGGCAGAGAATTCCCTGCTAGCACCTTCTCTGTGCCTGGGAAGCAGAAGTGTTCACATTGCTTCGCAAGAATCGCTTTTGTGCAGAAAACAGTAACACTTGTTCAGAAGGAAAGAAAGCACAGAGCCCCAGATTTTATGTTGTCCTGGAGAGCTTGCAGAGCACTGGGGAAAGGCAGGCAGAGAATTCCCTGCTAGCACCTTCTCTGTGCCTGGGAAGCAGAAGTGTTCACATTGCTTCGCAGAATCGCTTTTGTGCAGAAAACAGTAACACTTGTTCAGAAGGAAAGAAAGCACAGAGCCCCAGATTCTATGTTGTCCTGGAGAGCTTGCAGAGCACTGGGGAAAGGCAGGCAGAGAATTCCCTGCTAGCACCTTCTCTGTGCCTGGGAAGCAGAAGTGTTCACATTGCTTCGCAAGAATCGCTTTTGTGCAGAAAACAGTAACACTTGTTCAGAAGGAAAGAAAGCACAGCGCCCCAGATTCTATGTTGTCCTGGAGAGCTTGCAGAGCACTGGGGAAAGGCAGGCAGAGAATTCCCTGCTAGCACCTTCTCTGTGCCTGTTCACATTGCTTCGCAGAATCGCTTTTGTGCAGAAAACAGTAACACTTGTTCAGAAGGAAAGAAAGCACAGAGCCCCACATTTTATGTTGTCCTGGAGAGCTTGCAGAGCACTGGGGAAAGGCAGGCAGAGAATTCCCTGCTAGCACCTTCTCTGTGCCTGGGAAGCAGAAGTGTTCACATTGCTTCGCAAGAAACGCTTTTGTGCAGAAAACAGTAACACTTGTTCAGAAGGAAAGAAAGCACAGAGCCCCAGATTTGCTGTTGTCCTGGAGAGCTTGCAGAGCACTGGGGAAAGGTAGGCAGAGAATTCCCTGCTAGCACCTTCTCTGTGCCTGGGAAGCAGTAGTGTTCACATTGCTTCGCAGAATCGTTTTTGTGCAGAAAACAGTAACACTTGTTCAGAAGGAAAGAAAGCACAGAGCCCCAGATTTTATGTTGTCCTGGAGAGCTTGCAGAGCACTGGGGAAAGGCAGGCAGAGAATTCCCTGCTAGCACCTTCTCTGTGCCTGGGAAGCAGAAGTGTTCACATTGCTTCGCAGAATCACTTTTGTGCAGAAAACAGTAACACTTGTTCAGAAGGAAAGAAAGCACAGAGCCCCAGATTCTATGTTGTCCTGGAGAGCTTGCAGAGCACTGGGGAAAGGCAGGCAGAGAATTCCCTGCTAGCACCTTCTCTGTGCCTGGGAAGCAGAAGTGTTCACATTGCTTCGCAAGAATCGCTTTTGTGCAGAAAACAGTAACACTTGTTCAGAAGGAAAGAAAGCACAGAGCCCCAGATTTTATGTTGTCCTGGAGAGCTTGCAGAGCACTGGGGAAAGGCAGGCAGAGAATTCCCTGCTAGCACCTTCTCTGTGCCTGGGAAGCAGAAGTGTTCACATTGCTTCGCAGAATCGCTTTTGTGCAGAAAACAGTAACACTTGTTCAGAAGGAAAGAAAGCACAGAGCCCCAGATTCTATGTTGTCCTGGAGAGCTTGCAGAGCACTGGGGAAAGGCAGGCAGAGAATTCCCTGCTAGCACCTTCTCTGTGCCTGGGAAGCAGAAGTGTTCACATTGCTTCGCAAGAATCGCTTTTGTGCAGAAAACAGTAACACTTGTTCAGAAGGAAAGAAAGCACAGAGCCCCAGATTCTATGTTGTCCTGGAGAGCTTGCAGAGCACTGGGGAAAGGCAGGCAGAGAATTCCCTGATAGCACCTTCTCTGTGCCTGTTCACATTGCTTCGCAGAATCGCTTTTGTGCAGAAAACAGTAACACTTGTTCAGAAGGAAAGAAAGCACAGAGCCCCAGATTTTATGTTGTCCTGGAGAGCTTGCAGAGCACTGGGGAAAGGCAGGCAGAGAATTCCCTGCTAGCACCTTCTCTGTGCCTGGGAAGCAGAAGTGTTCACATTGCTTCGCAAGAAACGCTTTTGTGCAGAAAACAGTAACACTTGTTCAGAAGGAAAGAAAGCACAGAGCCCCAGATTTTATGTTGTCCTGGAGAGCTTGCAGAGCACTGGGGAAAGGCAGGCAGAGAATTCCTTGCTAGCACCTTCTCTGTGCCTGGGAAGC
Organism: Strix aluco; assembly: GCF_031877795.1. Classification (NCBI taxonomy): domain Eukaryota; kingdom Metazoa; phylum Chordata; class Aves; order Strigiformes; family Strigidae; genus Strix; species Strix aluco. Next base: position 810,603 of record NW_027436615.1, on the reverse strand, counting down.
AGAAGTGTTCACATTGCTTCGCAGAATCGCTTTTGTGCAGAAAACAGTAACACTTGTTCAGAAGGAAAGAAAGCACAGAGCCCCAGATTCTATGTTGTCCTGGAGAGCTTGCAGAGCACTGGGGAAAGGCAGGCAGAGAATTCCCTGATAGCACCTTCTCTGTGCCTGTTCACATTGCTTCGCAGAATCGCTTTTGTGCAGAAAACAGTAACACTTGTTCAGAACGAAAGAAAGCACAGAGCCCCAGATTCTATGTTGTCCTGGAGAGCTTGCAGAGCACTGGGGAAAGGCAGGCAGAGAATTCCCTGATAGCACCTTCTCTGTGCCTGTTCACATTGCTTCGCAGAATCGCTTTTGTGCAGAAAACAGTAACAGTTGTTCAGAACGAAAGAAAGCACAGAGCCCCAGATTCTATGTTGTCCTGGAGAGCTTGCAGAGCACTGGGGAAAGGTAGGCAGAGAATTCCCTGCTAGCACCTTCTCTGTGCCTGGGAAGCAGAAGTGTTCACATTGCTTCGCAGAATCGTTTTTGTGCAGAAAACAGTAACACTTGTTCAGAAGGAAAGAAAGCACAGAGCCCCAGATTCTATGTTGTCCTGGAGAGCTTGCAGAGCACTGGGGAAAGGTAGGCAGAGAATTCCCTGCTAGCACCTTCTCTGTGCCTGGGAAGCAGAAGTGTTCACATTGCTTCGCAGAATCGTTTTTGTGCAGAAAACAGTAACACTTGTTCAGAAGGAAAGAAAGCACAGAGCCCCAGATTTGCTGTTGTCCTGGAGAGCTTGCAGAGCACTGGGGAAAGGCAGGCAGAGAATTCCCTGCTAGCACCTTCTCTGTGCCTGGGAAGCAGAAGTGTTCACATTGTTTCGCAGAATCGCTTTTGTGCAGAAAACAGTAACACTTGTTCAGAAGGAAAGAAAGCACAGAGCCCCAGATTCTATGTTGTCCTGGAGAGCTTGCAGAGCACTGGGGAAAGGCAGGCAGAGAATTCCCTGCTAGCACCTTCTCTGTGCCTGGGAAGCAGAAGTGTTCACATTGCTTCGCAAGAATCGCTTTTGTGCAGAAAACAGTAACACTTGTTCAGAAGGAAAGAAAGCACAGAGCCCCAGATTTTATGTTGTCCTGGAGAGCTTGCAGAGCACTGGGGAAAGGCAGGCAGAGAATTCCCTGCTAACACCTTCTCTGTGCCTGTTCACATTGTTTCGCAGAATCGCTTTTGTGCAGAAAACAGTAACACTTGTTCAGAACGAAAGAAAGCACAGAGCCCCAGATTTTATGTTGTCCTGGAGAGCTTGCAGAGCACTGGGGAAAGGCAGGCAGAGAATTCCCTGCTAGCACCTTCTCTGTGCCTGGGAAGCAGAAGTGTTCACATTGCTTCGCAAGAATCGCTTTTGTGCACAAAACAGTAACACTTGTTCAGAAGGAAAGAAAGCACAGAGCCCCAGATTTGCTGTTGTCCTGGAGAGCTTGCAGAGCACTGGGGAAAGGAAGGCAGAGAATTCCCTGATAGCACCTTCTCTGTGCCTGTTCACATTGCTTCGCAGAATCGCTTTTGTGCAGAAAACAGTAACACTTGTTCAGAACGAAAGAAAGCACAGAGCCCCAGATTCTATGTTGTCCTGGAGAGCTTGCAGAGCACTGGGGAAAGGTAGGCAGAGAATTCCCTGCTAGCACCTTCTCTGTGCCTGGGAAGCAGTAGTGTTCACATTGCTTCGCAGAATCGTTTTTGTGCAGAAAACAGTAACACTTGTTCAGAAGGAAAGAAAGCACAGAGCCCCAGATTTTATGTTGTCCTGGAGAGCTTGCAGAGCACTGGGGAAAGGCAGGCAGAGAATTCCCTGCTAGCACCTTCTCTGTGCCTGGGAAGCAGAAGTGTTCACATTGCTTCGCAGAATCACTTTTGTGCAGAAAACAGTAACACTTGTTCAGAAGGAAAGAAAGCACAGAGCCCCAGATTCTATGTTGTCCTGGAGAGCTTGCAGAGCACTGGGGAAAGGCAGGCAGAGAATTCCCTGCTAGCACCTTCTCTGTGCCTGGGAAGCAGAAGTGTTCACATTGCTTCGCAAGAATCGCTTTTGTGCAGAAAACAGTAACACTTGTTCAGAACGAAAGAAAGCACAGAGCCCCAGATTTTATGTTGTCCTGGAGAGCTTGCAGAGCACTGGGGAAAGGCAGGCAGAGAATTCCCTGCTAGCACCTTCTCTGTGCCTGGGAAGCAGAAGTGTTCACATTGCTTCGCAGAATCGCTTTTGTGCAGAAAACAGTAACACTTGTTCAGAAGGAAAGAAAGCACAGAGCCCCAGATTCTATGTTGTCCTGGAGAGCTTGCAGAGCACTGGGGAAAGGCAGGCAGAGAATTCCCTGCTAGCACCTTCTCTGTGCCTGGGAAGCAGAAGTGTTCACATTGCTTCGCAAGAATCGCTTTTGTGCAGAAAACAGTAACACTTGTTCAGAAGGAAAGAAAGCACAGAGCCCCAGATTCTATGTTGTCCTGGAGAGCTTGCAGAGCACTGGGGAAAGGCAGGCAGAGAATTCCCTGCTAGCACCTTCTCTGTGCCTGTTCACATTGCTTCGCAGAATCGCTTTTGTACAGAAAACAGTAACACTTGTTCAGAAGGAAAGAAAGCACAGAGCCCCAGATTTTATGTTGTCCTGGAGAGCTTGCAGAGCACTGGGGAAAGGCAGGCAGAGAATTCCCTGCTAGCACCTTCTCTGTGCCTGGGAAGCAGAAGTGTTCACATTGCTTCGCAAGAATCGCTTTTGTGCAGAAAACAGTAACACTTGTTCAGAAGGAAAGAAAGCACAGAGCCCCAGATTTTATGTTGTCCTGGAGAGCTTGCAGAGCACTGGGGAAAGGCAGGCAGAGAATTCCTTGCTAGCACCTTCTCTGTGCCTGGGAAGCAGAAGTGTTCACATTGCTTCGCAGAATCGCTTTTGTGCAGAAAACAGTAACACTTGTTCAGAAGGAAAGAAAGCACAGAGCCCCAGATTTTATGTTGTCCTGGAGAGCTTGCAGAGCACTGGGGAAAGGCAGGCAGAGAATTCCCTGCAAGCACCTTCTCTGTGCCTGTTCACATTGTTTCGCAGAATCGCTTTTGTGCAGAAAACAGTAACACTTGTTCAGAACGAAAGAAAGCACAGAGCCCCAGATTCTATGTTGTCCTGGAGAGCTTGCAGAGCACTGGGGAAAGGCAGGCAGAGAATTCCCTGATAGCACCTTCTCTGTGCCTGTTCACATTGCTTCGCAGAATCGCTTTTGTGCAGAAAACAGTAACACTTGTTCAGAACGAAAGAAAGCACAGAGCCCCAGATTCTATGTTGTCCTGGAGAGCTTGCAGAGCACTGGGGAAAGGTAGGCAGAGAATTCCCTGCTAGCACCTTCTCTGTGCCTGGGAAGCAGAAGTGTTCACATTGCTTCGCAGAATCGCTTTTGTGCAGAAAACAGTAACACTTGTTCAGAAGGAAAGAAAGCACAGAGCCCCAGATTTTATGTTGTCCTGGAGAGCTTGCAGAGCACTGGGGAAAGGCAGGCAGAGAATTCCCTGCTAGCACCTTCTCTGTGCCTGGGAAGCAGAAGTGTTCACATTGCTTCGCAAGAATCGCTTTTGTGCAGAAAACAGTAACACTTGTTCAGAAGGAAAGAAAGCACAGAGCCCCAGATTTTATGTTGTCCTGGAGAGCTTGCAGAGCACTGGGGAAAGGCAGGCAGAGAATTCCTTGCTAGCACCTTCTCTGTGCCTGGGAAGCAGAAGTGTTCACATTGCTTCGCAAGAATCGCTTTTGTGCAGAAAACAGTAACACTTGTTCAGAAGGAAAGAAAGCACAGAGCCCCAGATTTTATGTTGTCCTGGAGAGCTTGCAGAGCACTGGGGAAAGGCAGGCAGAGAATTCCCTGATAGCACCTTCTCTGTGCCTGTTCACATTGCTTCGCAGAATCGCTTTTGTGCAGAAAACAGTAACACTTGTTCAGAAGGAAAGAAAGCACAGAGCCCCAGATTCTATGTTGTCCTGGAGAGCTTGCAGAGCACTGGGGAAAGGTAGGCAGAGAATTCCCTGCTAGCACCTTCTCTGTGCCTGGGAAGCAGAAGTGTTCACATTGCTTCGCAGAATCGTTTTTGTGCAGAAAACAGTAACACTTGTTCAGAACGAAAGAAAGCACAGAGCCCCAGATTCTATGTTGTCCTGGAGAGCTTGCAGAGCACTGGGGAAAGGTAGGCAGAGAATTCCCTGCTAGCACCTTCTCTGTGCCTGGGAAGCAGAAGTGTTCACATTGCTTCGCAGAATCGTTTTTGTGCAGAAAACAGTAACACTTGTTCAGAAGGAAAGAAAGCACAGAGCCCCAGATTTGCTGTTGTCCTGGAGAGCTTGCAGAGCACTGGGGAAAGGCAGGCAGAGAATTCCCTGCTAGCACCTTCTCTGTGCCTGGGAAGCAGAAGTGTTCACATTGCTTCGCAGAATCGCTTTTGTGCAGAAAACAGTAACACTTGTTCAGAAGGAAAGAAAGCACAGAGCCCCAGATTCTATGTTGTCCTGGAGAGCTTGCAGAGCACTGGGGAAAGGCAGGCAGAGAATTCCCTGCTAGCACCTTCTCTGTGCCTGGGAAGCAGAAGTGTTCACATTGCTTCGCAAGAATCGCTTTTGTGCAGAAAACAGTAACACTTGTTCAGAAGGAAAGAAAGCACAGAGCCCCAGATTTTATGTTGTCCTGGAGAGCTTGCAGAGCACTGGGGAAAGGCAGGCAGAGAATTCCCTGCTAACACCTTCTCTGTGTCTGTTCACATTGCTTCGCAGAATCGCTTTTGTGCAGAAAACAGTAACACTTTTTCAGAACGAAAGAAAGCACAGAGCCCCAGATTTTATGTTGTCCTGGAGAGCTTGCAGAGCACTGGGGAAAGGCAGGCAGAGAATTCCCTGCTAGCACCTTCTCTGTGCCTGGGAAGCAGAAGTGTTCACATTGCTTCGCAAGAATCGCTTTTGTGCAGAAAACAGTAACAGTTGTTCAGAAGGAAAGAAAGCACAGAGCCCCAGATTTGCTGTTGTCCTGGAGAGCTTGCAGAGCACTGGGGAAAGGAAGGCAGAGAATTCCCTGATAGCACCTTCTCTGTGCCTGTTCACATTGCTTCGCAGAATCGCTTTTGTGCAGAAAACAGTAACACTTGTTCAGAACGAAAGAAAGCACAGAGCCCCAGATTCTATGTTGTCCTGGAGAGCTTGCAGAGCACTGGGGAAAGGTAGGCAGAGAATTCCCTGCTAGCACCTTCTCTGTGCCTGGGAAGCAGTAGTGTTCACATTGCTTCGCAGAATCGTTTTTGTGCAGAAAACAGTAACACTTGTTCAGAAGGAAAGAAAGCACAGAGCCCCAGATTTTATGTTGTCCTGGAGAGCTTGCAGAGCACTGGGGAAAGGCAGGCAGAGAATTCCCTGCTAGCACCTTCTCTGTGCCTGGGAAGCAGAAGTGTTCACATTGCTTCGCAGAATCACTTTTGTGCAGAAAACAGTAACACTTGTTCAGAAGGAAAGAAAGCACAGAGCCCCAGATTCTATGTTGTCCTGGAGAGCTTGCAGAGCACTGGGGAAAGGCAGGCAGAGAATTCCCTGCTAGCACCTTCTCTGTGCCTGGGAAGCAGAAGTGTTCACATTGCTTCGCAAGAATCGCTTTTGTGCAGAAAACAGTAACACTTGTTCAGAAGGAAAGAAAGCACAGAGCCCCAGATTTTATGTTGTCCTGGAGAGCTTGCAGAGCACTGGGGAAAGGCAGGCAGAGAATTCCCTGATAGCACCTTCTCTGTGCCTGGGAAGCAGAAGTGTTCACATTGCTTCGCAGAATCGCTTTTGTGCAGAAAACAGTAACACTTGTTCAGAACGAAAGAAAGCACAGAGCCCCAGATTCTATGTTGTCCTGGAGAGCTTGCAGAGCACTGGGGAAAGGCAGGCAGAGAATTCCCTGCTAGCACCTTCTCTGTGCCTGGGAAGCAGAAGTGTTCACATTGCTTCGCAAGAATCGCTTTTGTGCAGAAAACAGTAACACTTGTTCAGAAGGAAAGAAAGCACAGAGCCCCAGATTCTATGTTGTCCTGGAGAGCTTGCAGAGCACTGGGGAAAGGCAGGCAGAGAATTCCCTGCTAGCACCTTCTCTGTGCCTGTTCACATTGCTTCGCAGAATCGCTTTTGTACAGAAAACAGTAACAGTTGTTCAGAACGAAAGAAAGCACAGAGTCCCAGATTTTATGTTGTCCTGGAGAGCTTGCAGAGCACTGGGGAAAGGCAGGCAGAGAATTCCCTGCTAGCACCTTCTCTGTGCCTGGGAAGCAGAAGTGTTCACATTGCTTCGCAAGAAACGCTTTTGTGCAGAAAACAGTAACACTTGTTCAGAAGGAAAGAAAGCACAGAGCCCCAGATTTTATGTTGTCCTGGAGAGCTTGCAGAGCACTGGGGAAAGGCAGGCAGAGAATTCCTTGCTAGCACCTTCTCTGTGCCTGGGAAGCAGCAGTGTTCACATTGCTTCGCAGAATCGCTTTTGTGCAGAAAACAGTAACACTTGTTCAGAAGGAAAGAAAGCACAGAGCCCCAGATTCTATGTTGTCCTGGAGAGCTTGCAGAGCACTGGGGAAAGGCAGGCAGAGAATTCCCTGATAGCACCTTCTCTGTGCCTGTTCACATTGCTTCGCAGAATCGCTTTTGTGCAGAAAACAGTAACACTTGTTCAGAACGAAAGAAAGCACAGAGCCCCAGATTCTATGTTGTCCTGGAGAGCTTGCAGAGCACTGGGGAAAGGCAGGCAGAGAATTCCCTGCTAGCACCTTCTCTGTGCCTGGGAAGCAGAAGTGTTCACATTGCTTCGCAAGAATCGCTTTTGTGCAGAAAACAGTAACACTTGTTCAGAAGGAAAGAAAGCACAGAGCCCCAGATTTTATGTTGTCCTGGAGAGCTTGCAGAGCACTGGGGAAAGGCAGGCAGAGAATTCCCTGCTAGCACCTTCTCTGTGCCTGGGAAGCAGAAGTGTTCACATTGCTTCGCAGAATCGCTTTTGTGCAGAAAACAGTAACACTTGTTCAGAAGGAAAGAAAGCACAGAGCCCCAGATTCTATGTTGTCCTGGAGAGCTTGCAGAGCACTGGGGAAAGGCAGGCAGAGAATTCCCTGCTAGCACCTTCTCTGTGCCTGGGAAGCAGAAGTGTTCACATTGCTTCGCAAGAATCGCTTTTATGCAGAAAACAGTAACACTTGTTCAGAAGGAAAGAAAGCACAGAGCCCCAGATTCTATGTTGTCCTGGAGAGCTTGCAGAGCACTGGGGAAAGGCAGGCAGAGAATTCCCTGCTAGCACCTTCTCTGTGCCTGTTCACATTGCTTCGCAGAATCGCTTTTGTACAGAAAACAGTAACAGTTGTTCAGAACGAAAGAAAGCACAGAGCCCCAGATTTTATGTTGTCCTGGAGAGCTTGCAGAGCACTGGGGAAAGGCAGGCAGAGAATTCCCTGCTAGCACCTTCTCTGTGCCTGGGAAGCAGAAGTGTTCACATTGCTTCGCAAGAAACGCTTTTGTGCAGAAAACAGTAACACTTGTTCAGAAGGAAAGAAAGCACAGAGCCCCAGATTTTATGTTGTCCTGGAGAGCTTGCAGAGCACTGGGGAAAGGCAGGCAGAGAATTCCTTGCTAGCACCTTCTCTGTGCCTGGGAAGCAGAAGTGTTCACATTGCTTCGCAGAATCGCTTTTGTGCAGAAAACAGTAACACTTGTTCAGAAGGAAAGAAAGCACAGAGCCCCAGATTCTATGTTGTCCTGGAGAGCTTGCAGAGCACTGGGGAAAGGCAGGCAGAGAATTCCCTGATAGCACCTTCTCTGTGCCTGTTCACATTGCTTCGCAGAATCGCTTTTGTGCAGAAAACAGTAACACTTGTTCAGAACGAAAGAAAGCACAGAGCCCCAGATTCTATGTTGTCCTGGAGAGCTTGCAGAGCACTGGGGAAAGGCAGGCAGAGAATTCCCTGCTAGCACCTTCTCTGTGCCTGGGAAGCAGAAGTGTTCACATTGCTTCGCAAGAATCGCTTTTGTGCAGAAAACAGTAACACTTGTTCAGAAGGAAAGAAAGCACAGAGCCCCAGATTCTATGTTGTCCTGGAGAGCTTGCAGAGCACTGGGGAAAGGTAGGCAGAGAATTCCCTGCTAGCACCTTCTCTGTGCCTGGGAAGCAGAAGTGTTCACATTGCTTCGCAAGAATCGCTTTTGTGCAGAAAACAGTAACAGTTGTTCAGAACGAAAGAAAGCACAGAGCCCCAGTTTTTATGTTGTCCTTGAGAGCTTGCAGAGCACTGGGGAAAGGCAGGCAGAGAATTCCCTGCTAGCACCTTCTCTGTGCCTGGGAAGCAGAAGTGTTCACATTGCTTCGCAAGAATCGCTTTTGTGCAGAAAACAGTAACACTTGTTCAGAAGGAAAGAAAGCACAGAGCCCCAGATTCTATGTTGTCCTGTAGAGCTTGCAGAGCACTGGGGAAAGGCAGGCAGAGAATTCCCTGCTAGCACCTTCTCTGTGCCTGGGAAGCAGAAGTGTTCACATTGCTTCGCAAGAATCGCTTTTGTGCAGAAAACAGTAACACTTGTTCAGAAGGAAAGAAAGCACAGAGCCCCAGATTTTATGTTGTCCTGGAGAGCTTGCAGAGCACTGGGGAAAGGCAGGCAGAGAATTCCCTGCTAGCACCTTCTCTGTGCCTGGGAAGCAGAAGTGTTCACATTGCTTCGCAGAATCGCTTTTGTGCAGAAAACAGTAACACTTGTTCAGAAGGAAAGAAAGCACAGAGCCCCAGATTCTATGTTGTCCTGGAGAGCTTGCAGAGCACTGGGGAAAGGCAGGCAGAGAATTCCCTGCTAGCACCTTCTCTGTGCCTGGGAAGCAGAAGTGTTCACATTGCTTCGCAAGAATCGCTTTTGTGCAGAAAACAGTAACACTTGTTCAGAAGGAAAGAAAGCACAGCGCCCCAGATTCTATGTTGTCCTGGAGAGCTTGCAGAGCACTGGGGAAAGGCAGGCAGAGAATTCCCTGCTAGCACCTTCTCTGTGCCTGTTCACATTGCTTCGCAGAATCGCTTTTGTGCAGAAAACAGTAACACTTGTTCAGAAGGAAAGAAAGCACAGAGCCCCACATTTTATGTTGTCCTGGAGAGCTTGCAGAGCACTGGGGAAAGGCAGGCAGAGAATTCCCTGCTAGCACCTTCTCTGTGCCTGGAAGCAGAAGTGTTCACATTGCTTCGCAAGAAACGCTTTTGTGCAGAAAACAGTAACACTTGTTCAGAAGGAAAGAAAGCACAGAGCCCCAGATTTGCTGTTGTCCTGGAGAGCTTGCAGAGCACTGGGGAAAGGTAGGCAGAGAATTCCCTGCTAGCACCTTCTCTGTGCCTGGGAAGCAGTAGTGTTCACATTGCTTCGCAGAATCGTTTTTGTGCAGAAAACAGTAACACTTGTTCAGAAGGAAAGAAAGCACAGAGTCCCAGATTTGCTGTTGTCCCGGAGAGCTTGCAGAGCACTGGGGAAAGGCAGGCAGAGAATTCCCTGCTAGCACCTTCTCTGTGCCTGGGAAGCAGAAGTGTTCACATTGCTTCGCAGAATCACTTTTGTGCAGAAAACAGTAACACTTGTTCAGAAGGAAAGAAAGCACAGAGCCCCAGATTCTATGTTGTCCTGGAGAGCTTGCAGAGCACTGGGGAAAGGCAGGCAGAGAATTCCCTGCTAGCACCTTCTCTGTGCCTGGGAAGCAGAAGTGTTCACATTGCTTCGCAAGAATCGCTTTTGTGCAGAAAACAGTAACACTTGTTCAGAAGGAAAGAAAGCACAGAGCCCCAGATTTTATGTTGTCCTGGAGAGCTTGCAGAGCACTGGGGAAAGGCAGGCAGAGAATTCCCTGCTAGCACCTTCTCTGTGCCTGGGAAGCAGAAGTGTTCACATTGCTTCGCAGAATCGCTTTTGTGCAGAAAACAGTAACACTTGTTCAGAAGGAAAGAAAGCACAGAGCCCCAGATTCTATGTTGTCCTGGAGAGCTTGCAGAGCACTGGGGAAAGGCAGGCAGAGAATTCCCTGATAGCACCTTCTCTGTGCCTGGGAAGCAGAAGTGTTCACATTGCTTCGCAAGAATCGCTTTTGTGCAGAAAACAGTAACACTTGTTCAGAAGGAAAGAAAGCACAGAGCCCCAGATTCTATGTTGTCCTGGAGAGCTTGCAGAGCACTGGGGAAAGGCAGGCAGAGAATTCCCTGCTAGCACCTTCTCTGTGCCTGTTCACATTGCTTCGCAGAATCGCTTTTGTGCAGAAAACAGTAACAGTTGTTCAGAACGAAAGAAAGCACAGAGCCCCAGATTTTATGTTGTCCTGGAGAGCTTGCAGAGCACTGGGGAAAGGCAGGCAGAGAATTCCCTGCTAGCACCTTCTCTGTGCCTGGGAAGCAGAAGTGTTCACATTGCTTCGCAAGAAACGCTTTTGTGCAGAAAACAGTAACACTTGTTCAGAAGGAAAGAAAGCACAGAGCCCCAGATTTTATGTTGTCCTGGAGAGCTTGCAGAGCACTGGGGAAAGGCAGGCAGAGAATTCCTTGCTAGCACCTTCTCTGTGCCTGGGAAGCAGAAGTGTTCACATTGCTTCGCAGAATCGCTTTTGTGCAGAAAACAGTAACACTTGTTCAGAAGGAAAGAAAGCACAGAGCCCCAGATTCTATGTTGTCCTGGAGAGCTTGCAGAGCACTGGGGAAAGGCAGGCAGAGAATTCCCTGATAGCACCTTCTCTGTGCCTGTTCACATTGCTTCGCAGAATCGCTTTTGTGCAGAAAACAGTAACACTTGTTCAGAACGAAAGAAAGCACAGAGCCCCAGATTCTATGTTGTCCTGGAGAGCTTGCAGAGCACTGGGGAAAGGCAGGCAGAGAATTCCCTGCTAGCACCTTCTCTGTGCCTGGGAAGCAGAAGTGTTCACATTGCTTCGCAAGAATCGCTTTTGTGCAGAAAACAGTAACACTTGTTCAGAAGGAAAGAAAGCACAGAGCCCCAGATTTTATGTTGTCCTGGAGAGCTTGCAGAGCACTGGGGAAAGGCAGGCAGAGAATACCTTGCTAGCAGCTTCTCTGTGCCTGGGAAGCAAAAGTGTTCACATTGCTTCACAGAATCGCTTTTGTGCAGAAAACAGTAACACTTGTTCAGAAGGAAAGAAAGCACAGAGCCCCAGATTCTATGTTGTCCTGGAGAGCTTGCAGAGCACTGGGGAAAGGTAGGCAGAGAATTCCCTGCTAGCACCTTCTCTGTGCCTGGGAAGCAGAAGTGTTCACATTGCTTCGCAAGAATCGCTTTTGTGCAGAAAACAGTAACAGTTGTTCAGAACGAAAGAAAGCACAGAGCCCCAGTTTTTATGTTGTCCTTGAGAGCTTGCAGAGCACTGGGGAAAGGCAGGCAGAGAATTCCCTGCTAGCACCTTCTCTGTGCCTGGGAAGCAGAAGTGTTCACATTGCTTCGCAAGAATCGCTTTTGTGCAGAAAACAGTAACACTTGTTCAGAAGGAAAGAAAGCACAGAGTCCCAGATTTGCTGTTGTCCCGGAGAGCTTGCAGAGCACTGGGGAAAGGCAGGCAGAGAATTCCCTGCTAGCACCTTCTCTGTGCCTGTTCACATTGCTTCGCAGAATCGCTTTTGTGCAGAAAACAGTAACACTTGTTCAGAAGGAAAGAAAGCACAGAGCCCCAGATTCTATGTTGTCCTGGAGAGCTTGCAGAGCACTGGGGAAAGGTAGGCAGAGAATTCCCTGCTAGCACCTTCTCTGTGCCTGGGAAGCAGAAGTGTTCACATTGCTTCGCAGAATCGTTTTTGTGCAGAAAACAGTAACACTTGTTCAGAAGGAAAGAAAGCACAGAGCCCCAGATTTTATGTTGTCCTGGAGAGCTTGCAGAGCACTGGGGAAAGGCAGGCAGAGAATTCCCTGCTAGCACCTTCTCTGTGCCTGGGAAGCAGAAGTGTTCACATTGCTTCGCAGAATCGCTTTTGTGCAGAAAACAGTAACACTTGTTCAGAAGGAAAGAAAGCACAGAGCCCCAGATTCTATGTTGTCCTGGAGAGCTTGCAGAGCACTGGGGAAAGGCAGGCAGAGAATTCCCTGCTAGCACCTTCTCTGTGCCTGGGAAGCAGAAGTGTTCACATTGCTTCGCAAGAATCGCTTTTATGCAGAAAACAGTAACACTTGTTCAGAAGGAAAGAAAGCACAGAGCCCCAGATTTTATGTTGTCCTGGAGAGCTTGCAGAGCACTGGGGAAAGGCAGGCAGAGAATTCCCTGCTAGCACCTTCTCTGTGCCTGGGAAGCAGAAGTGTTCACATTGCTTCGCAGAATCGCTTTTGTGCAGAAAACAGTAACACTTGTTCAGAAGGAAAGAAAGCACAGAGCCCCAGATTCTATGTTGTCCTGGAGAGCTTGCAGAGCACTGGGGAAAGGCAGGCAGAGAATTCCCTGCTAGCACCTTCTCTGTGCCTGGGAAGCAGAAGTGTTCACATTGCTTCGCAAGAATCGCTTTTGTGCAGAAAACAGTAACACTTGTTCAGAAGGAAAGAAAGCACAGAGCCCCAGATTTTATGTTGTCCTGGAGAGCTTGCAGAGCACTGGGGAAAGGCAGGCAGAGAATTCCCTGCTAACACCTTCTCTGTGCCTGTTCACATTGCTTCGCAGAATCGCTTTTGTGCAGAAAACAGTAACACTTGTTCAGAACGAAAGAAAGCACAGAGCCCCAGATTTTATGTTGTCCTGGAGAGCTTGCAGAGCACTGGGGAAAGGCAGGCAGAGAATTCCCTGCTAGCACCTTCTCTGTGCCTGGGAAGCAGAAGTGTTCACATTGCTTCGCAAGAATCGCTTTTGTGCAGAAAACAGTAACACTTGTTCAGAAGGAAAGAAAGCACAGAGCCCCAGATTTGCTGTTGTCCTGGAGAGCTTGCAGAGCACTGGGGAAAGGAAGGCAGAGAATTCCCTGATAGCACCTTCTCTGTGCCTGTTCACATTGCTTCGCAGAATCGCTTTTGTGCAGAAAACAGTAACACTTGTTCAGAACGAAAGAAAGCACAGAGCCCCAGATTCTATGTTGTCCTGGAGAGCTTGCAGAGCACTGGGGAAAGGTAGGCAGAGAATTCCCTGCTAGCACCTTCTCTGTGCCTGGGAAGCAGTAGTGTTCACATTGCTTCGCAGAATCGTTTTTGTGCAGAAAACAGTAACACTTGTTCAGAAGGAAAGAAAGCACAGAGCCCCAGATTTTATGTTGTCCTGGAGAGCTTGCAGAGCACTGGGGAAAGGCAGGCAGAGAATTCCCTGCTAGCACCTTCTCTGTGCCTGGGAAGCAGAAGTGTTCACATTGCTTCGCAGAATCACGTTTGTGCAGAAAACAGTAACACTTGTTCAGAAGGAAAGAAAGCACAGAGCCCCAGATTCTATGTTGTCCTGGAGAGCTTGCAGAGCACTGGGGAAAGGCAGGCAGAGAATTCCCTGCTAGCACCTTCTCTGTGCCTGGGAAGCAGAAGTGTTCACATTGCTTCGCAAGAATCGCTTTTGTGCAGAAAACAGTAACACTTGTTCAGAAGGAAAGAAAGCACAGAGCCCCAGATTTTATGTTGTCCTGGAGAGCTTGCAGAGCACTGGGGAAAGGCAGGCAGAGAATTCCCTGATAGCACCTTCTCTGTGCCTGGGAAGCAGAAGTGTTCACATTGCTTCGCAGAATCGCTTTTGTGCAGAAAACAGTAACACTTGTTCAGAAGGAAAGAAAGCACAGAGCCCCAGATTCTATGTTGTCCTGGAGAGCTTGCAGAGCACTGGGGAAAGGCAGGCAGAGAATTCCCTGCTAGCACCTTCTCTGTGCCTGGGAAGCAGAAGTGTTCACATTGCTTCGCAAGAATCGCTTTTGTGCAGAAAACAGTAACACTTGTTCAGAAGGAAAGAAAGCACAGAGCCCCAGATTCTATGTTGTCCTGGAGAGCTTGCAGAGCACTGGGGAAAGGCAGGCAGAGAATTCCCTGCTAGCACCTTCTCTGTGCCTGTTCACATTGCTTCGCAGAATCGCTTTTGTGCAGAAAACAGTAACAGTTGTTCAGAACGAAAGAAAGCACAGAGCCCCAGATTTTATGTTGTCCTGGAGAGCTTGCAGAGCACTGGGGAAAGGCAGGCAGAGAATTCCCTGCTAGCACCTTCTCTGTGCCTGGGAAGCAGAAGTGTTCACATTGCTTCGCAGAATCGCTTTTGTGCAGAAAACAGTAACACTTGTTCAGAAGGAAAGAAAGCACAGAGCCCCAGATTCTATGTTGTCCTGGAGAGCTTGCAGAGCACTGGGGAAAGGCAGGCAGAGAATTCCCTGATAGCACCTTCTCTGTGCCTGTTCACATTGCTTCGCAGAATCGCTTTTGTGCAGAAAACAGTAACACTTGTTCAGAACGAAAGAAAGCACAGAGCCCCAGATTCTATGTTGTCCTGGAGAGCTTGCAGAGCACTGGGGAAAGGCAGGCAGAGAATTCCCTGCTAGCACCTTCTCTGTGCCTGGGAAGCAGAAGTGTTCACATTGCTTCGCAAGAATCGCTTTTGTGCAGAAAACAGTAACACTTGTTCAGAAGGAAAGAAAGCACAGAGCCCCAGATTTTATGTTGTCCTGGAGAGCTTGCAGAGCACTGGGGAAAGGCAGGCAGAGAATACCTTGCTAGCAGCTTCTCTGTGCCTGGGAAGCAAAAGTGTTCACATTGCTTCACAGAATCGCTTTTGTGCAGAAAACAGTAACACTTGTTCAGAAGGAAAGAAAGCACAGAGCCCCAGATTCTATGTTGTCCTGGAGAGCTTGCAGAGCACTGGGGAAAGGCAGGCAGAGAATTCCCTGCTAGCACCTTCTCTGTGCCTGGGAAGCAGAAGTGTTCACATTGCTTCGCAAGAATCGCTTTTGTGCAGAAAACAGTAACACTTGTTCAGAAGGAAAGAAAGCACAGAGCCCCAGATTCTATGTTGTCCTGGAGAGCTTGCAGAGCACTGGGGAAAGGTAGGCAGAGAATTCCCTGCTAGCACCTTCTCTGTGCCTGGGAAGCAGAAGTGTTCACATTGCTTCGCAAGAATCGCTTTTGTGCAGAAAACAGTAACAGTTGTTCAGAACGAAAGAAAGCACAGAGCCCCAGTTTTTATGTTGTCCTTGAGAGCTTGCAGAGCACTGGGGAAAGGCAGGCAGAGAATTCCCTGCTAGCACCTTCTCTGTGCCTGGGAAGCAGAAGTGTTCACATTGCTTCGCAAGAATCGCTTTTGTGCAGAAAACAGTAACACTTGTTCAGAAGGAAAGAAAGCACAGAGTCCCAGATTTGCTGTTGTCCCGGAGAGCTTGCAGAGCACTGGGGAAAGGCAGGCAGAGAATTCCCTGCTAGCACCTTCTCTGTGCCTGTTCACATTGCTTCGCAGAATCGCTTTTGTGCAGAAAACAGTAACACTTGTTCAGAAGGAAAGAAAGCACAGAGCCCCAGATTCTATGTTGTCCTGGAGAGCTTGCAGAGCACTGGGGAAAGGTAGGCAGAGAATTCCCTGCTAGCACCTTCTCTGTGCCTGGGAAGCAGAAGTGTTCACATTGCTTCGCAGAATCGTTTTTGTGCAGAAAACAGTAACACTTGTTCAGAAGGAAAGAAAGCACAGAGCCCCAGATTTTATGTTGTCCTGGAGAGCTTGCAGAGCACTGGGGAAAGGCAGGCAGAGAATTCCCTGCTAGCACCTTCTCTGTGCCTGGGAAGCAGAAGTGTTCACATTGCTTCGCAGAATCGCTTTTGTGCAGAAAACAGTAACACTTGTTCAGAAGGAAAGAAAGCACAGAGCCCCAGATTCTATGTTGTCCTGGAGAGCTTGCAGAGCACTGGGGAAAGGCAGGCAGAGAATTCCCTGCTAGCACCTTCTCTGTGCCTGGGAAGCAGAAGTGTTCACATTGCTTCGCAAGAATCGCTTTTATGCAGAAAACAGTAACACTTGTTCAGAAGGAAAGAAAGCACAGAGCCCCAGATTTTATGTTGTCCTGGAGAGCTTGCAGAGCACTGGGGAAAGGCAGGCAGAGAATTCCCTGCTAGCACCTTCTCTGTGCCTGGGAAGCAGAAGTGTTCATATTGCTTCGCAGAATCGCTTTTGTGCAGAAAACAGTAACACTTGTTCAGAAGGAAAGAAAGCACAGAGCCCCAGATTCTATGTTGTCCTGGAGAGCTTGCAGAGCACTGGGGAAAGGCAGGCAGAGAATTCCCTGCTAGCACCTTCTCTGTGCCTGGGAAGCAGAAGTGTTCACATTGCTTCGCAAGAATCGCTTTTGTGCAGAAAACAGTAACACTTGTTCAGAAGGAAAGAAAGCACAGAGCCCCAGATTTTATGTTGTCCTGGAGAGCTTGCAGAGCACTGGGGAAAGGCAGGCAGAGAATTCCCTGCTAACACCTTCTCTGTGCCTGTTCACATTGCTTCGCAGAATCGCTTTTGTGCAGAAAACAGTAACACTTGTTCAGAACGAAAGAAAGCACAGAGCCCCAGATTTTATGTTGTCCTGGAGAGCTTGCAGAGCACTGGGGAAAGGCAGGCAGAGAATTCCCTGCTAGCACCTTCTCTGTGCCTGGGAAGCAGAAGTGTTCACATTGCTTCGCAAGAATCGCTTTTGTGCAGAAAACAGTAACACTTGTTCAGAAGGAAAGAAAGCACAGAGCCCCAGATTTGCTGTTGTCCTGGAGAGCTTGCAGAGCACTGGGGAAAGGAAGGCAGAGAATTCCCTGATAGCACCTTCTCTGTGCCTGTTCACATTGCTTCGCAGAATCGCTTTTGTGCAGAAAACAGTAACACTTGTTCAGAACGAAAGAAAGCACAGAGCCCCAGATTCTATGTTGTCCTGGAGAGCTTGCAGAGCACTGGGGAAAGGTAGGCAGAGAATTCCCTGCTAGCACCTTCTCTGTGCCTGGGAAGCAGTAGTGTTCACATTGCTTCGCAGAATCGTTTTTGTGCAGAAAACAGTAACACTTGTTCAGAAGGAAAGAAAGCACAGAGCCCCAGATTTTATGTTGTCCTGGAGAGCTTGCAGAGCACTGGGGAAAGGCAGGCAGAGAATTCCCTGCTAGCACCTTCTCTGTGCCTGGGAAGCAGAAGTGTTCACATTGCTTCGCAGAATCACGTTTGTGCAGAAAACAGTAACACTTGTTCAGAAGGAAAGAAAGCACAGAGCCCCAGATTCTATGTTGTCCTGGAGAGCTTGCAGAGCACTGGGGAAAGGCAGGCAGAGAATTCCCTGCTAGCACCTTCTCTGTGCCTGGGAAGCAGAAGTGTTCACATTGCTTCGCAAGAATCGCTTTTGTGCAGAAAACAGTAACACTTGTTCAGAAGGAAAGAAAGCACAGAGCCCCAGATTCTATGTTGTCCTGGAGAGCTTGCAGAGCACTGGGGAAAGGCAGGCAGAGAATTCCCTGATAGCACCTTCTCTGTGCCTGGGAAGCAGAAGTGTTCACATTGCTTCGCAGAATCGCTTTTGTGCAGAAAACAGTAACACTTGTTCAGAAGGAAAGAAAGCACAGAGCCCCAGATTCTATGTTGTCCTGGAGAGCTTGCAGAGCACTGGGGAAAGGCAGGCAGAGAATTCCCTGCTAGCACCTTCTCTGTGCCTGGGAAGCAGAAGTGTTCACATTGCTTCGCAAGAATCGCTTTTGTGCAGAAAACAGTAACACTTGTTCAGAAGGAAAGAAAGCACAGAGCCCCAGATTCTATGTTGTCCTGGAGAGCTTGCAGAGCACTGGGGAAAGGCAGGCAGAGAATTCCCTGCTAGCACCTTCTCTGTGCCTGTTCACATTGCTTCGCAGAATCGCTTTTGTGCAGAAAACAGTAACAGTTGTTCAGAACGAAAGAAAGCACAGAGCCCCAGATTTTATGTTGTCCTGGAGAGCTTGCAGAGCACTGGGGAAAGGCAGGCAGAGAATTCCCTGCTAGCACCTTCTCTGTGCCTGGGAAGCAGAAGTGTTCACATTGCTTCGCAAGAAACGCTTTTGTGCAGAAAACAGTAACACTTGTTCAGAAGGAAAGAAAGCACAGAGCCCCAGATTTTATGTTGTCCTGGAGAGCTTGCAGAGCACTGGGGAAAGGCAGGCAGAGAATTCCCTGCTAGCACCTTCTCTGTGCCTGGGAAGCAGAAGTGTTCACATTGCTTCGCAGAATCGCTTTTGTGCAGAAAACAGTAACACTTGTTCAGAAGGAAAGAAAGCACAGAGCCCCAGATTCTATGTTGTCCTGGAGAGCTTGCAGAGCACTGGGGAAAGGCAGGCAGAGAATTCCCTGCTAGCACCTTCTCTGTGCCTGGGAAGCAGAAGTGTTCACATTGCTTCGCAAGAATCGCTTTTATGCAGAAAACAGTAACACTTGTTCAGAAGGAAAGAAAGCACAGAGCCCCAGATTTTATGTTGTCCTGGAGAGCTTGCAGAGCACTGGGGAAAGGCAGGCAGAGAATTCCCTGCTAGCACCTTCTCTGTGCCTGGGAAGCAGAAGTGTTCATATTGCTTCGCAGAATCGCTTTTGTGCAGAAAACAGTAACACTTGTTCAGAAGGAAAGAAAGCACAGAGCCCCAGATTCTATGTTGTCCTGGAGAGCTTGCAGAGCACTGGGGAAAGGCAGGCAGAGAATTCCCTGCTAGCACCTTCTCTGTGCCTGGGAAGCAGAAGTGTTCACATTGCTTCGCAAGAATCGCTTTTGTGCAGAAAACAGTAACACTTGTTCAGAAGGAAAGAAAGCACAGAGCCCCAGATTTTATGTTGTCCTGGAGAGCTTGCAGAGCACTGGGGAAAGGCAGGCAGAGAATTCCCTGCTAACACCTTCTCTGTGCCTGTTCACATTGCTTCGCAGAATCGCTTTTGTGCAGAAAACAGTAACACTTGTTCAGAACGAAAGAAAGCACAGAGCCCCAGATTTTATGTTGTCCTGGAGAGCTTGCAGAGCACTGGGGAAAGGCAGGCAGAGAATTCCCTGCTAGCACCTTCTCTGTGCCTGGGAAGCAGAAGTGTTCACATTGCTTCGCAAGAATCGCTTTTGTGCAGAAAACAGTAACACTTGTTCAGAAGGAAAGAAAGCACAGAGCCCCAGATTTGCTGTTGTCCTGGAGAGCTTGCAGAGCACTGGGGAAAGGAAGGCAGAGAATTCCCTGATAGCACCTTCTCTGTGCCTGTTCACATTGCTTCGCAGAATCGCTTTTGTGCAGAAAACAGTAACACTTGTTCAGAACGAAAGAAAGCACAGAGCCCCAGATTCTATGTTGTCCTGGAGAGCTTGCAGAGCACTGGGGAAAGGTAGGCAGAGAATTCCCTGCTAGCACCTTCTCTGTGCCTGGGAAGCAGTAGTGTTCACATTGCTTCGCAGAATCGTTTTTGTGCAGAAAACAGTAACACTTGTTCAGAAGGAAAGAAAGCACAGAGCCCCAGATTTTATGTTGTCCTGGAGAGCTTGCAGAGCACTGGGGAAAGGCAGGCAGAGAATTCCCTGCTAGCACCTTCTCTGTGCCTGGGAAGCAGAAGTGTTCACATTGCTTCGCAGAATCACGTTTGTGCAGAAAACAGTAACACTTGTTCAGAAGGAAAGAAAGCACAGAGCCCCAGATTCTATGTTGTCCTGGAGAGCTTGCAGAGCACTGGGGAAAGGCAGGCAGAGAATTCCCTGCTAGCACCTTCTCTGTGCCTGGGAAGCAGAAGTGTTCACATTGCTTCGCAAGAATCGCTTTTGTGCAGAAAACAGTAACACTTGTTCAGAAGGAAAGAAAGCACAGAGCCCCAGATTCTATGTTGTCCTGGAGAGCTTGCAGAGCACTGGGGAAAGGCAGGCAGAGAATTCCCTGATAGCACCTTCTCTGTGCCTGGGAAGCAGAAGTGTTCACATTGCTTCGCAGAATCGCTTTTGTGCAGAAAACAGTAACACTTGTTCAGAAGGAAAGAAAGCACAGAGCCCCAGATTCTATGTTGTCCTGGAGAGCTTGCAGAGCACTGGGGAAAGGCAGGCAGAGAATTCCCTGCTAGCACCTTCTCTGTGCCTGGGAAGCAGAAGTGTTCACATTGCTTCGCAAGAATCGCTTTTGTGCAGAAAACAGTAACACTTGTTCAGAAGGAAAGAAAGCACAGAGCCCCAGATTCTATGTTGTCCTGGAGAGCTTGCAGAGCACTGGGGAAAGGCAGGCAGAGAATTCCCTGCTAGCACCTTCTCTGTGCCTGTTCACATTGCTTCGCAGAATCGCTTTTGTGCAGAAAACAGTAACAGTTGTTCAGAACGAAAGAAAGCACAGAGCCCCAGATTTTATGTTGTCCTGGAGAGCTTGCAGAGCACTGGGGAAAGGCAGGCAGAGAATTCCCTGCTAGCACCTTCTCTGTGCCTGGGAAGCAGAAGTGTTCACATTGCTTCGCAAGAAACGCTTTTGTGCAGAAAACAGTAACACTTGTTCAGAAGGAAAGAAAGCACAGAGCCCCAGATTTTATGTTGTCCTGGAGAGCTTGCAGAGCACTGGGGAAAGGCAGGCAGAGAATTCCTTGCTAGCACCTTCTCTGTGCCTGGGAAGCAGAAGTGTTCACATTGCTTCGCAGAATCGCTTTTGTGCAGAAAACAGTAACACTTGTTCAGAAGGAAAGAAAGCACAGAGCCCCAGATTCTATGTTGTCCTGGAGAGCTTGCAGAGCACTGGGGAAAGGCAGGCAGAGAATTCCCTGATAGCACCTTCTCTGTGCCTGTTCACATTGCTTCGCAGAATCGCTTTTGTGCAGAAAACAGTAACACTTGTTCAGAACGAAAGAAAGCACAGAGCCCCAGATTCTATGTTGTCCTGGAGAGCTTGCAGAGCACTGGGGAAAGGCAGGCAGAGAATTCCCTGCTAGCACCTTCTCTGTGCCTGGGAAGCAGAAGTGTTCACATTGCTTCGCAAGAATCGCTTTTGTGCAGAAAACAGTAACACTTGTTCAGAAGGAAAGAAAGCACAGAGCCCCAGATTTTATGTTGTCCTGGAGAGCTTGCAGAGCACTGGGGAAAGGCAGGCAGAGAATTCCTTGCTAGCAGCTTCTCTGTGCCTGGGAAGCAAAAGTGTTCACATTGCTTCACAGAATCGCTTTTGTGCAGAAAACAGTAACACTTGTTCAGAAGGAAAGAAAGCACAGAGCCCCAGATTCTATGTTGTCCTGGAGAGCTTGCAGAGCACTGGGGAAAGGCAGGCAGAGAATTCCCTGCTAGCACCTTCTCTGTGCCTGGGAAGCAGAAGTGTTCACATTGCTTCGCAAGAATCGCTTTTGTGCAGAAAACAGTAACACTTGTTCAGAAGGAAAGAAAGCACAGAGCCCCAGATTCTATGTTGTCCTGGAGAGCTTGCAGAGCACTGGGGAAAGGTAGGCAGAGAATTCCCTGCTAGCACCTTCTCTGTGCCTGGGAAGCAGAAGTGTTCACATTGCTTCGCAAGAATCGCTTTTGTGCAGAAAACAGTAACAGTTGTTCAGAACGAAAGAAAGCACAGAGCCCCAGTTTTTATGTTGTCCTTGAGAGCTTGCAGAGCACTGGGGAAAGGCAGGCAGAGAATTCCCTGCTAGCACCTTCTCTGTGCCTGGGAAGCAGAAGTGTTCACATTGCTTCGCAAGAATCGCTTTTGTGCAGAAAACAGTAACACTTGTTCAGAAGGAAAGAAAGCACAGAGCCCCAGATTTGCTGTTGTCCCGGAGAGCTTGCAGAGCACTGGGGAAAGGCAGGCAGAGAATTCCCTGCTAGCACCTTCTCTGTGCCTGTTCACATTGCTTCGCAGAATCGCTTTTGTGCAGAAAACAGTAACACTTGTTCAGAAGGAAAGAAAGCACAGAGCCCCAGATTCTATGTTGTCCTGGAGAGCTTGCAGAGCACTGGGGAAAGGTAGGCAGAGAATTCCCTGCTAGCACCTTCTCTGTGCCTGGGAAGCAGAAGTGTTCACATTGCTTCGCAGAATCGTTTTTGTGCAGAAAACAGTAACACTTGTTCAGAAGGAAAGAAAGCACAGAGCCCCAGATTTTATGTTGTCCTGGAGAGCTTGCAGAGCACTGGGGAAAGGCAGGCAGAGAATTCCCTGCTAGCACCTTCTCTGTGCCTGGGAAGCAGAAGTGTTCACATTGCTTCGCAGAATCGCTTTTGTGCAGAAAACAGTAACACTTGTTCAGAAGGAAAGAAAGCACAGAGCCCCAGATTCTATGTTGTCCTGGAGAGCTTGCAGAGCACTGGGGAAAGGCAGGCAGAGAATTCCCTGCTAGCACCTTCTCTGTGCCTGGGAAGCAGAAGTGTTCACATTGCTTCGCAAGAATCGCTTTTATGCAGAAAACAGTAACACTTGTTCAGAAGGAAAGAAAGCACAGAGCCCCAGATTTTATGTTGTCCTGGAGAGCTTGCAGAGCACTGGGGAAAGGCAGGCAGAGAATTCCCTGCTAGCACCTTCTCTGTGCCTGGGAAGCAGAAGTGTTCACATTGCTTCGCAGAATCGCTTTTGTGCAGAAAACAGTAACACTTGTTCAGAAGGAAAGAAAGCACAGAGCCCCAGATTCTATGTTGTCCTGGAGAGCTTGCAGAGCACTGGGGAAAGGCAGGCAGAGAATTCCCTGCTAGCACCTTCTCTGTGCCTGGGAAGCAGAAGTGTTCACATTGCTTCGCAAGAATCGCTTTTGTGCAGAAAACAGTAACACTTGTTCAGAAGGAAAGAAAGCACAGCGCCCCAGATTCTATGTTGTCCTGGAGAGCTTGCAGAGCACTGGGGAAAGGCAGGCAGAGAATTCCCTGCTAGCACCTTCTCTGTGCCTGTTCACATTGCTTCGCAGAATCGCTTTTGTGCAGAAAACAGTAACACTTGTTCAGAAGGAAAGAAAGCACAGAGCCCCACATTTTATGTTGTCCTGGAGAGCTTGCAGAGCACTGGGGAAAGGCAGGCAGAGAATTCCCTGCTAGCACCTTCTCTGTGCCTGGGAAGCAGAAGTGTTCACATTGCTTCGCAAGAAACGCTTTTGTGCAGAAAACAGTAACACTTGTTCAGAAGGAAAGAAAGCACAGAGCCCCAGATTTGCTGTTGTCCTGGAGAGCTTGCAGAGCACTGGGGAAAGGTAGGCAGAGAATTCCCTGCTAGCACCTTCTCTGTGCCTGGGAAGCAGTAGTGTTCACATTGCTTCGCAGAATCGTTTTTGTGCAGAAAACAGTAACACTTGTTCAGAAGGAAAGAAAGCACAGAGCCCCAGATTTTATGTTGTCCTGGAGAGCTTGCAGAGCACTGGGGAAAGGCAGGCAGAGAATTCCCTGCTAGCACCTTCTCTGTGCCTGGGAAGCAGAAGTGTTCACATTGCTTCGCAGAATCACTTTTGTGCAGAAAACAGTAACACTTGTTCAGAAGGAAAGAAAGCACAGAGCCCCAGATTCTATGTTGTCCTGGAGAGCTTGCAGAGCACTGGGGAAAGGCAGGCAGAGAATTCCCTGCTAGCACCTTCTCTGTGCCTGGGAAGCAGAAGTGTTCACATTGCTTCGCAAGAATCGCTTTTGTGCAGAAAACAGTAACACTTGTTCAGAAGGAAAGAAAGCACAGAGCCCCAGATTTTATGTTGTCCTGGAGAGCTTGCAGAGCACTGGGGAAAGGCAGGCAGAGAATTCCCTGCTAGCACCTTCTCTGTGCCTGGGAAGCAGAAGTGTTCACATTGCTTCGCAGAATCGCTTTTGTGCAGAAAACAGTAACACTTGTTCAGAAGGAAAGAAAGCACAGAGCCCCAGATTCTATGTTGTCCTGGAGAGCTTGCAGAGCACTGGGGAAAGGCAGGCAGAGAATTCCCTGCTAGCACCTTCTCTGTGCCTGGGAAGCAGAAGTGTTCACATTGCTTCGCAAGAATCGCTTTTGTGCAGAAAACAGTAACACTTGTTCAGAAGGAAAGAAAGCACAGAGCCCCAGATTCTATGTTGTCCTGGAGAGCTTGCAGAGCACTGGGGAAAGGCAGGCAGAGAATTCCCTGCTAGCACCTTCTCTGTGCCTGTTCACATTGCTTCGCAGAATCGCTTTTGTGCAGAAAACAGTAACAGTTGTTCAGAACGAAAGAAAGCACAGAGCCCCAGATTTTATGTTGTCCTGGAGAGCTTGCAGAGCACTGGGGAAAGGCAGGCAGAGAATTCCCTGCTAGCACCTTCTCTGTGCCTGGGAAGCAGAAGTGTTCACATTGCTTCGCAAGAAACGCTTTTGTGCAGAAAACAGTAACACTTGTTCAGAAGGAAAGAAAGCACAGAGCCCCAGATTTTATGTTGTCCTGGAGAGCTTGCAGAGCACTGGGGAAAGGCAGGCAGAGAATTCCTTGCTAGCACCTTCTCTGTGCCTGGGAAGCAGAAGTGTTCACATTGCTTCGCAGAATCGCTTTTGTGCAGAAAACAGTAACACTTGTTCAGAAGGAAAGAAAGCACAGAGCCCCAGATTCTATGTTGTCCTGGAGAGCTTGCAGAGCACTGGGGAAAGGCAGGCAGAGAATTCCCTGATAGCACCTTCTCTGTGCCTGTTCACATTGCTTCGCAGAATCGCTTTTGTGCAGAAAACAGTAACACTTGTTCAGAACGAAAGAAAGCACAGAGCCCCAGATTCTATGTTGTCCTGGAGAGCTTGCAGAGCACTGGGGAAAGGCAGGCAGAGAATTCCCTGCTAGCACCTTCTCTGTGCCTGGGAAGCAGAAGTGTTCACATTGCTTCGCAAGAATCGCTTTTGTGCAGAAAACAGTAACACTTGTTCAGAAGGAAAGAAAGCACAGAGCCCCAGATTTTATGTTGTCCTGGAGAGCTTGCAGAGCACTGGGGAAAGGCAGGCAGAGAATTCCTTGCTAGCAGCTTCTCTGTGCCTGGGAAGCAGAAGTGTTCACATTGCTTCGCAGAATCGCTTTTGTGCAGAAAACAGTAACACTTGTTCAGAAGGAAAGAAAGCACAGAGCCCCAGATTCTATGTTGTCCTGGAGAGCTTGCAGAGCACTGGGGAAAGGCAGGCAGAGAATTCCCTGCTAGCACCTTCTCTGTGCCTGGGAAGCAGAAGTGTTCACATTGCTTCGCAAGAATCGCTTTTGTGCAGAAAACAGTAACACTTGTTCAGAAGGAAAGAAAGCACAGAGCCCCAGATTCTATGTTGTCCTGGAGAGCTTGCAGAGCACTGGGGAAAGGTAGGCAGAGAATTCCCTGCTAGCACCTTCTCTGTGCCTGGGAAGCAGAAGTGTTCACATTGCTTCGCAAGAATCGCTTTTGTGCAGAAAACAGTAACAGTTGTTCAGAACGAAAGAAAGCACAGAGCCCCAGTTTTTATGTTGTCCTGGAGAGCTTGCAGAGCACTGGGGAAAGGCAGGCAGAGAATTCCCTGCTAGCACCTTCTCTGTGCCTGGGAAGCAGAAGTGTTCACATTGCTTCGCAAGAATCGCTTTTGTGCAGAAAACAGTAACACTTGTTCAGAACGAAAGAAAGCACAGAGCCCCAGATTTTATGTTGTCCTGGAGAGCTTGCAGAGCACTGGGGAAAGGCAGGCAGAGAATTCCCTGCTAGCACCTTCTCTGTGCCTGGGAAGCAGAAGTGTTCACATTGCTTCGCAAGAATCGCTTTTGTGCAGAAAACAGTAACACTTGTTCAGAAGGAAAGAAAGCACAGAGCCCCAGATTTGCTGTTGTCCTGGAGAGCTTGCAGAGCACTGGGGAAAGGCAGGCAGAGAATTCCCTGCTAGCACCTTCTCTGTGCCTGGGAAGCAGAAGTGTTCACATTGCTTCGCAGAATCACTTTTGTGCAGAAAACAGTAACACTTGTTCAGAAGGAAAGAAAGCACAGAGCCCCAGATTCTATATTGTCCTGGAGAGCTTGCAGAGCACTGGGGAAAGGCAGGCAGAGAATTCCCTGCTAGCACCTTCTCTGTGCCTGGGAAGCAGAAGTGTTCACATTGCTTCGCAAGAATCGCTTTTGTGCAGAAAACAGTAACAGTTGTTCAGAAGGAAAGAAAGCACAGAGCCCCAGATTTGCTGTTGTCCTGGAGAGCTTGCAGAGCACTGGGGAAAGGAAGGCAGAGAATTCCCTGATAGCACCTTCTCTGTGCCTGTTCACATTGCTTCGCAGAATCGCTTTTGTGCAGAAAACAGTAACACTTGTTCAGAACGAAAGAAAGCACAGAGCCCCAGATTCTATGTTGTCCTGGAGAGCTTGCAGAGCACTGGGGAAAGGTAGGCAGAGAATTCCCTGCTAGCACCTTCTCTGTGCCTGGGAAGCAGTAGTGTTCACATTGCTTCGCAGAATCGTTTTTGTGCAGAAAACAGTAACACTTGTTCAGAAGGAAAGAAAGCACAGAGCCCCAGATTTTATGTTGTCCTGGAGAGCTTGCAGAGCACTGGGGAAAGGCAGGCAGAGAATTCCCTGCTAGCACCTTCTCTGTGCCTGGGAAGCAGAAGTGTTCACATTGCTTCGCAGAATCACTTTTGTGCAGAAAACAGTAACACTTGTTCAGAAGGAAAGAAAGCACAGAGCCCCAGATTCTATGTTGTCCTGGAGAGCTTGCAGAGCACTGGGGAAAGGCAGGCAGAGAATTCCCTGCTAGCACCTTCTCTGTGCCTGGGAAGCAGAAGTGTTCACATTGCTTCGCAAGAATCGCTTTTGTGCAGAAAACAGTAACACTTGTTCAGAAGGAAAGAAAGCACAGAGCCCCAGATTTTATGTTGTCCTGGAGAGCTTGCAGAGCACTGGGGAAAGGCAGGCAGAGAATTCCCTGCTAGCACCTTCTCTGTGCCTGGGAAGCAGAAGTGTTCACATTGCTTCGCAGAATCGCTTTTGTGCAGAAAACAGTAACACTTGTTCAGAAGGAAAGAAAGCACAGAGCCCCAGATTCTATGTTGTCCTGGAGAGCTTGCAGAGCACTGGGGAAAGGCAGGCAGAGAATTCCCTGCTAGCACCTTCTCTGTGCCTGTTCACATTGCTTCGCAGAATCGCTTTTGTGCAGAAAACAGTAACACTTGTTCAGAACGAAAGAAAGCACAGAGCCCCAGATTCTATGTTGTCCTGGAGAGCTTGCAGAGCACTGGGGAAAGGCAGGCAGAGAATTCCCTGCTAGCACCTTCTCTGTGCCTGGGAAGCAGAAGTGTTCACATTGCTTCGCAAGAATCGCTTTTGTGCAGAAAACAGTAACACTTGTTCAGAAGGAAAGAAAGCACAGAGCCCCAGATTTTATGTTGTCCTGGAGAGCTTGCAGAGCACTGGGGAAAGGCAGGCAGAGAATTCCTTGCTAGCAGCTTCTCTGTGCCTGGGAAGCAAAAGTGTTCACATTGCTTCACAGAATCGCTTTTGTGCAGAAAACAGTAACACTTGTTCAGAAGGAAAGAAAGCACAGAGCCCCAGATTTTATGTTGTCCTGGAGAGCTTGCAGAGCACTGGGGAAAGGCAGGCAGAGAATTCCCTGCTAGCACCTTCTCTGAGCCTGGGAAGCAGAAGTGTTCACATTGCTTCGCAAGAATCGCTTATGTGCAGAAAACAGTAACACTTGTTCAGAAGGAAAGAAAGCACAGAGCCCCAGATTCTATGTTGTCCTGGAGAGCTTGCAGAGCACTGGGGAAAGGTAGGCAGAGAATTCCCTGCTAGCACCTTCTCTGTGCCTGGGAAGCAGAAGTGTTCACATTGCTTCGCAAGAATCGCTTTTGTGCAGAAAACAGTAACAGTTGTTCAGAACGAAAGAAAGCACAGAGCCCCAGTTTTTATGTTGTCCTTGAGAGCTTGCAGAGCACTGGGGAAAGGCAGGCAGAGAATTCCCTGCTAGCACCTTCTCTGTGCCTGGGAAGCAGAAGTGTTCACATTGCTTCGCAAGAATCGCTTTTGTGCAGAAAACAGTAACACTTGTTCAGAAGGAAAGAAAGCACAGAGCCCCAGATTTGCTGTTGTCCCGGAGAGCTTGCAGAGCACTGGGGAAAGGCAGGCAGAGAATTCCCTGCTAGCACCTTCTCTGTGCCTGTTCACATTGCTTCGCAGAATCGCTTTTGTGCAGAAAACAGTAACACTTGTTCAGAAGGAAAGAAAGCACAGAGCCCCAGATTCTATGTTGTCCTGGAGAGCTTGCAGAGCACTGGGGAAAGGTAGGCAGAGAATTCCCTGCTAGCACCTTCTCTGTGCCTGGGAAGCAGAAGTGTTCACATTGCTTCGCAGAATCGTTTTTGTGCAGAAAACAGTAACACTTGTTCAGAAGGAAAGAAAGCACAGAGCCCCAGATTTTATGTTGTCCTGGAGAGCTTGCAGAGCACTGGGGAAAGGCAGGCAGAGAATTCCCTGCTAGCACCTTCTCTGTGCCTGGGAAGCAGAAGTGTTCACATTGCTTCGCAGAATCGCTTTTGTGCAGAAAACAGTAACACTTGTTCAGAAGGAAAGAAAGCACAGAGCCCCAGATTCTATGTTGTCCTGGAGAGCTTGCAGAGCACTGGGGAAAGGCAGGCAGAGAATTCCCTGCTAGCACCTTCTCTGTGCCTGGGAAGCAGAAGTGTTCACATTGCTTCGCAAGAATCGCTTTTATGCAGAAAACAGTAACACTTGTTCAGAAGGAAAGAAAGCACAGAGCCCCAGATTTTATGTTGTCCTGGAGAGCTTGCAGAGCACTGGGGAAAGGCAGGCAGAGAATTCCCTGCTAGCACCTTCTCTGTGCCTGGGAAGCAGAAGTGTTCACATTGCTTCGCAGAATCGCTTTTGTGCAGAAAACAGTAACACTTGTTCAGAAGGAAAGAAAGCACAGAGCCCCAGATTCTATGTTGTCCTGGAGAGCTTGCAGAGCACTGGGGAAAGGCAGGCAGAGAATTCCCTGCTAGCACCTTCTCTGTGCCTGGGAAGCAGAAGTGTTCACATTGCTTCGCAAGAATCGCTTTTGTGCAGAAAACAGTAACACTTGTTCAGAAGGAAAGAAAGCACAGCGCCCCAGATTCTATGTTGTCCTGGAGAGCTTGCAGAGCACTGGGGAAAGGCAGGCAGAGAATTCCCTGCTAGCACCTTCTCTGTGCCTGTTCACATTGCTTCGCAGAATCGCTTTTGTGCAGAAAACAGTAACACTTGTTCAGAAGGAAAGAAAGCACAGAGCCCCAGATTCTATGTTGTCCTGGAGAGCTTGCAGAGCACTGGGGAAAGGCAGGCAGAGAATTCCCTGCTAGCACCTTCTCTGTGCCTGGGAAGCAGAAGTGTTCACATTGCTTCGCAAGAAACGCTTTTGTGCAGAAAACAGTAACACTTGTTCAGAAGGAAAGAAAGCACAGAGCCCCAGATTTGCTGTTGTCCTGGAGAGCTTGCAGAGCACTGGGGAAAGGTAGGCAGAGAATTCCCTGCTAGCACCTTCTCTGTGCCTGGGAAGCAGTAGTGTTCACATTGCTTCGCAGAATCGTTTTTGTGCAGAAAACAGTAACACTTGTTCAGAAGGAAAGAAAGCACAGAGCCCCAGATTTTATGTTGTCCTGGAGAGCTTGCAGAGCACTGGGGAAAGGCAGGCAGAGAATTCCCTGCTAGCACCTTCTCTGTGCCTGGGAAGCAGAAGTGTTCACATTGCTTCGCAGAATCACTTTTGTGCAGAAAACAGTAACACTTGTTCAGAAGGAAAGAAAGCACAGAGCCCCAGATTCTATGTTGTCCTGGAGAGCTTGCAGAGCACTGGGGAAAGGCAGGCAGAGAATTCCCTGCTAGCACCTTCTCTGTGCCTGGGAAGCAGAAGTGTTCACATTGCTTCGCAAGAATCGCTTTTGTGCAGAAAACAGTAACACTTGTTCAGAAGGAAAGAAAGCACAGAGCCCCAGATTTTATGTTGTCCTGGAGAGCTTGCAGAGCACTGGGGAAAGGCAGGCAGAGAATTCCCTGCTAGCACCTTCTCTGTGCCTGGGAAGCAGAAGTGTTCACATTGCTTCGCAGAATCGCTTTTGTGCAGAAAACAGTAACACTTGTTCAGAAGGAAAGAAAGCACAGAGCCCCAGATTCTATGTTGTCCTGGAGAGCTTGCAGAGCACTGGGGAAAGGCAGGCAGAGAATTCCCTGCTAGCACCTTCTCTGTGCCTGGGAAGCAGAAGTGTTCACATTGCTTCGCAAGAATCGCTTTTGTGCAGAAAACAGTAACACTTGTTCAGAAGGAAAGAAAGCACAGAGCCCCAGATTCTATGTTGTCCTGGAGAGCTTGCAGAGCACTGGGGAAAGGCAGGCAGAGAATTCCCTGATAGCACCTTCTCTGTGCCTGTTCACATTGCTTCGCAGAATCGCTTTTGTGCAGAAAACAGTAACACTTGTTCAGAAGGAAAGAAAGCACAGAGCCCCAGATTTTATGTTGTCCTGGAGAGCTTGCAGAGCACTGGGGAAAGGCAGGCAGAGAATTCCCTGCTAGCACCTTCTCTGTGCCTGGGAAGCAGAAGTGTTCACATTGCTTCGCAAGAAACGCTTTTGTGCAGAAAACAGTAACACTTGTTCAGAAGGAAAGAAAGCACAGAGCCCCAGATTTTATGTTGTCCTGGAGAGCTTGCAGAGCACTGGGGAAAGGCAGGCAGAGAATTCCTTGCTAGCACCTTCTCTGTGCCTGGGAAGCAGAAGTGTTCACATTGCTTCGCAGAATCGCTTTTGTGCAGAAAACAGTAACACTTGTTCAGAAGGAAAGAAAGCACAGAGCCCCAGATTCTATGTTGTCCTGGAGAGCTTGCAGAGCACTGGGGAAAGGCAGGCAGAGAATTCCCTGATAGCACCTTCTCTGTGCCTGTTCACATTGCTTCGCAGAATCGCTTTTGTGCAGAAAACAGTAACACTTGTTCAGAACGAAAGAAAGCACAGAGCCCCAGATTCTATGTTGTCCTGGAGAGCTTGCAGAGCACTGGGGAAAGGCAGGCAGAGAATTCCCTGCTAGCACCTTCTCTGTGCCTGGGAAGCAGAAGTGTTCACATTGCTTCGCAAGAATCGCTTTTGTGCAGAAAACAGTAACACTTGTTCAGAAGGAAAGAAAGCACAGAGCCCCAGATTTTATGTTGTCCTGGAGAGCTTGCAGAGCACTGGGGAAAGGCAGGCAGAGAATTCCTTGCTAGCAGCTTCTCTGTGCCTGGGAAGCAAAAGTGTTCACATTGCTTCACAGAATCGCTTTTGTGCAGAAAACAGTAACACTTGTTCAGAAGGAAAGAAAGCACAGAGCCCCAGATTCTATGTTGTCCTGGAGAGCTTGCAGAGCACTGGGGAAAGGCAGGCAGAGAATTCCCTGCTAGCACCTTCTCTGTGCCTGGGAAGCAGAAGTGTTCACATTGCTTCGCAAGAATCGCTTTTGTGCAGAAAACAGTAACACTTGTTCAGAAGGAAAGAAAGCACAGAGCCCCAGATTCTATGTTGTCCTGGAGAGCTTGCAGAGCACTGGGGAAAGGTAGGCAGAGAATTCCCTGCTAGCACCTTCTCTGTGCCTGGGAAGCAGAAGTGTTCACATTGCTTCGCAAGAATCGCTTTTGTGCAGAAAACAGTAACACTTGTTCAGAACGAAAGAAAGCACAGAGCCCCAGTTTTTATGTTGTCCTTGAGAGCTTGCAGAGCACTGGGGAAAGGCAGGCAGAGAATTCCCTGCTAGCACCTTCTCTGTGCCTGGGAAGCAGAAGTGTTCACATTGCTTCGCAAGAATCGCTTTTGTGCAGAAAACAGTAACACTTGTTCAGAAGGAAAGAAAGCACAGAGTCCCAGATTTGCTGTTGTCCCGGAGAGCTTGCAGAGCACTGGGGAAAGGCAGGCAGAGAATTCCCTGCTAGCACCTTCTCTGTGCCTGGGAAGCAGAAGTGTTCACATTGCTTCGCAGAATCGCTTTTGTGCAGAAAACAGTAACACTTGTTCAGAAGGAAAGAAAGCACAGAGCCCCAGATTCTATGTTGTCCTGGAGAGCTTGCAGAGCACTGGGGAAAGGCAGGCAGAGAATTCCCTGATAGCACCTTCTCTGTGCCTGTTCACATTGCTTCGCAGAATCGCTTTTGTGCAGAAAACAGTAACACTTGTTCAGAAGGAAAGAAAGCACAGAGCCCCAGATTCTATGTTGTCCTGGAGAGCTTGCAGAGCACTGGGGAAAGGTAGGCAGAGAATTCCCTGCTAGCACCTTCTCTGTGCCTGGGAAGCAGAAGTGTTCACATTGCTTCGCAGAATCGTTTTTGTGCAGAAAACAGTAACACTTGTTCAGAAGGAAAGAAAGCACAGAGCCCCAGATTTTATGTTGTCCTGGAGAGCTTGCAGAGCACTGGGGAAAGGCAGGCAGAGAATTCCCTGCTAGCACCTTCTCTGTGCCTGGGAAGCAGAAGTGTTCACATTGCTTCGCAGAATCGCTTTTGTGCAGAAAACAGTAACACTTGTTCAGAAGGAAAGAAAGCACAGAGCCCCAGATTCTATGTTGTCCTGGAGAGCTTGCAGAGCACTGGGGAAAGGCAGGCAGAGAATTCCCTGCTAGCACCTTCTCTGTGCCTGGGAAGCAGAAGTGTTCACATTGCTTCGCAAGAATCGCTTTTATGCAGAAAACAGTAACACTTGTTCAGAAGGAAAGAAAGCACAGAGCCCCAGATTTTATGTTGTCCTGGAGAGCTTGCAGAGCACTGGGGAAAGGCAGGCAGAGAATTCCCTGCTAGCACCTTCTCTGTGCCTGGGAAGCAGAAGTGTTCACATTGCTTCTCAGAATCGCTTTTGTGCAGAAAACAGTAACACTTGTTCAGAAGGAAAGAAAGCACAGAGCCCCAGATTCTATGTTGTCCTGGAGAGCTTGCAGAGCACTGGGGAAAGGCAGGCAGAGAATTCCCTGCTAGCACCTTCTCTGTGCCTGGGAAGCAGAAGTGTTCACATTGCTTCGCAAGAATCGCTTTTGTGCAGAAAACAGTAACACTTGTTCAGAACGAAAGAAAGCACAGCGCCCCAGATTCTATGTTGTCCTGGAGAGCTTGCAGAGCACTGGGGAAAGGCAGGCAGAGAATTCCCTGCTAGCACCATCTCTGTGCCTGTTCACATTGCTTCGCAGAATCGCTTTTGTGCAGAAAACAGTAACACTTGTTCAGAAGGAAAGAAAGCACAGAGCCCCACATTTTATGTTGTCCTGGAGAGCTTGCAGAGCACTGGGGAAAGGCAGGCAGAGAATTCCCTGCTAGCACCTTCTCTGTGCCTGGGAAGCAGAAGTGTTCACATTGCTTCGCAAGAAACGCTTTTGTGCAGAAAACAGTAACACTTGTTCAGAAGGAAAGAAAGCACAGAGCCCCAGATTTTATGTTGTCCTGGAGAGCTTGCAGAGACCTGGGGAAAGGCAGGCAGAGAATTCCTTGCTAGCACCTTCTCTGTGCCTGGGAAGCAGAAGTGTTCACATTGCTTCGCAGAATCGCTTTTGTGCAGAAAACAGTAACACTTGTTCAGAAGGAAAGAAAGCACAGAGCCCCAGATTCTATGTTGTCCTGGAGAGCTTGCAGAGCACTGGGGAAAGGCAGGCAGAGAATTCCCTGATAGCACCTTCTCTGTGCCTGTTCACATTGCTTCGCAGAATCGCTTTTGTGCAGAAAACAGTAACACTTGTTCAGAAGGAAAGAAAGCACAGAGCCCCAGATTCTATGTTGTCCTGGAGAGCTTGCAGAGCACTGGGGAAAGGCAGGCAGAGAATTCCCTGCTAGCACCTTCTCTGTGCCTGGGAAGCAGAAGTGTTCACATTGCTTCGCAAGAATCGCTTTTGTGCAGAAAACAGTAACACTTGTTCAGAAGGAAAGAAAGCACAGAGCCCCAGATTCTATGTTTTCCTGGAGAGCTTGCAGAGCACTGGGGAAAGGCAGGCAGAGAATTCCCTGCTAGCACCTTCTCTGTGCCTGGGAAGCAGAAGTGTTCACATTGCTTCGCAAGAATCGCTTTTGTGCAGAAAACAGTAACACTTGTTCAGAAGGAAAGAAAGCACAGAGCCCCAGATTTGCTGTTGTCCTGGAGAGCTTGCAGAGCACTGGGGAAAGGCAGGCAGAGAATTCCCTGCTAGCACCTTCTCTGTGCCTGTTCACATTGCTTCGCAGAATCGCTTTTGTGCAGAAAACAGTAACACTTGTTCAGAACGAAAGAAAGCACAGAGCCCCAGATTCTATGTTGTCCTGGAGAGCTTGCAGAGCACTGGGGAAAGGCAGGCAGAGAATTCCTTGCTAGCACCTTCTCTGTGCCTGGGAAGCAGAAGTGTTCACATTGCTTCGCAGAATCGCTTTTGTGCAGAAAACAGTAACACTTGTTCAGAAGGAAAGAAAGCACAGAGCCCCAGATTCTATGTTGTCCTGGAGAGCTTGCAGAGCACTGGGGAAAGGCAGGCAGAGAATTCCCTGATAGCACCTTCTCTGTGCCTGTTCACATTGCTTCGCAGAATCGCTTTTGTGCAGAAAACAGTAACACTTGTTCAGAACGAAAGAAAGCACAGAGCCCCAGATTCTATGTTGTCCTGGAGAGCTTGCAGAGCACTGGGGAAAGGCAGGCAGAGAATTCCCTGCTAGCACCTTCTCTGTGCCTGGGAAGCAGAAGTGTTCACATTGCTTCGCAAGAATCGCTTTTGTGCAGAAAACAGTAACACTTGTTCAGAAGGAAAGAAAGCACAGAGCCCCAGATTTTATGTTGTCCTGGAGAGCTTGCAGAGCACTGGGGAAAGGCAGGCAGAGAATTCCCTGCTAGCACCTTCTCTGTGCCTGGGAAGCAGAAGTGTTCACATTGCTTCGCAAGAATCGCTTTTGTGCAGAAAACAGTAACAGTTGTTCAGAACGAAAGAAAGCACAGAGCCCCAGTTTTTATGTTGTCCTTGAGAGCTTGCAGAGCACTGGGGAAAGGCAGGCAGAGAATTCCCTGCTAGCACCTTCTCTGTGCCTGGGAAGCAGAAGTGTTCACATTGCTTCGCAAGAATCGCTTTTGTGCAGAAAACAGTAACACTTGTTCAGAAGGAAAGAAAGCACAGAGCCCCAGATTCTATGTTGTCCTGGAGAGCTTGCAGAGCACTGGGGAAAGGTAGGCAGAGAATTCCCTGCTAGCACCTTCTCTGTGCCTGGGAAGCAGAAGTGTTCACATTGCTTCGCAGAATCGTTTTTGTGCAGAAAACAGTAACACTTGTTCAGAAGGAAAGAAAGCACAGAGCCCCAGATTTTATGTTGTCCTGGAGAGCTTGCAGAGCACTGGGGAAAGGCAGGCAGAGAATTCCCTGCTAGCACCTTCTCTGTGCCTGGGAAGCAGAAGTGTTCACATTGCTTCACAGAATCGCTTTTGTGCAGAAAACAGTAACACTTGTTCAGAAGGAAAGAAAGCACAGAGCCCCAGATTCTATGTTGTCCTGGAGAGCTTGCAGAGCACTGGGGAAAGGCAGGCAGAGAATTCCCTGCTAGCACCTTCTCTGTGCCTGGGAAGCAGAAGTGTTCACATTGCTTCGCAAGAATCGCTTTTGTGCAGAAAACAGTAACACTTGTTCAGAAGGAAAGAAAGCACAGAGCCCCAGATTTGCTGTTGTCCTGGAGAGCTTGCAGAGCACTGGGGAAAGGCAGGCAGAGAATTCCTTGCTAGCACCTTCTCTGTGCCTGTTCACATTGCTTCGCAGAATCGCTTTTGTGCAGAAAACAGTAACACTTGTTCAGAAGGAAAGAAAGCACAGAACCCCAGATTCTATGTTGTCCTGGAGAGCTTGCAGAGCACTGGGGAAAGGCAGGCAGAGAATTCCCTGCTAGCACCTTCTCTGTGCCTGTTCACATTGCTTCGCAGAATCGCTTTTGTGCAGAAAACAGTAACACTTGTTCAGAAGGAAAGAAAGCACAGAGCCCCAGATTCTATGTTGTCCTGGAGAGCTTGCAGAGCACTGGGGAAAGTTAGGCAGAGAATTCCCTGCTAGCACCTTCTCTGTGCCTGGGAAGCAGAAGTGTTCACATTGCTTCGCAAGAATCGCTTTTGTGCAGAAAACAGTAACAGTTGTTCAGAACGAAAGAAAGCACAGAGCCCCAGTTTTTATGTTGTCCTTGAGAGCTTGCAGAGCACTGGGGAAAGGCAGGCAGAGATTTCCCTGATAGCACCTTCTCTGTGCCTGTTCACATTGTTTCGCAGAATCGCTTTTGTGCAGAAAACAGTAACACTTGTTCAGAACGAAAGAAAGCACAGAGCCCCAGATTCTATGTTGTCCTGGAGAGCTTGCAGAGCACTGGGGAAAGGCAGGCAGAGAATTCCCTGATAGCACCTTCTCTGTGCCTGTTCACATTGCTTCGCAGAATCGCTTTTGTGCAGAAAACAGTAACACTTGTTCAGAAGGAAAGAAAGCACAGAGCCCCAGATTCTATGTTGTCTTCGAGAGCTTGCAGAGCACTGGGGAAAGGCAGGCAGAGAATTCCCTGCTAGCACCTTCTCTGTGCCTGGGAAGCAGAAGTGTTCACATTGCTTCGCAAGAATCGCTTTTGTGCAGAAAACAGTAACACTTGTTCAGAAGGAAAGAAAGCACAGAGCCCCAGATTCTATGTTGTCCTGGAGAGCTTGCAGAGCACTGGGGAAAGGCAGGCAGAGAATTCCCTGCTAGCACCTTCTCTGTGCCTGGGAAGCAGAAGTGTTCACATTGCTTCACAAGAATCGCTTTTGTGCAGAAAACAGTAACACTTGTTCAGAAGGAAAGAAAGCACAGAGCCCCAGATTTGCTGTTGTCCTGGAGAGCTTGCAGAGCACTGGGGAAAGGCAGGCAGAGAATTCCCTGATAACACCTTCTCTGTGCCTTTTCACATTGCTTCGCAGAATCGCTTTTGTGCAGAAAACAGTAACACTTGTTCAGAAGGAAAGAAAGCACAGAGCCCCAGATTCTATGTTGTCCTGGAGAGCTTGCAGAGCACTGGGGAAAGGCAGGCAGAGAATTCCCTGCTAGCACCTTCTCTGTGCCTGTTCACATTGCTTCGCAGAATCGCTTTTGTGCAGAAAACAGTAACACTTGTTCAGAAGGAAAGAAAGCACAGAGCCCCAGATTCTATGTTGTCCTGGAGAGCTTGCAGAGCACTGGGGAAAGGTAGGCAGAGAATTCCCTGCTAGCACCTTCTCTGTGCCTGGGAAGCAGAAGTGTTCACATTGCTTCGCAGAATCGTTTTTGTGCAGAAAACAGTAACACTTGTTCAGAAGGAAAGAAAGCACAGAGCCCCAGATTTTATGTTGTCCTGGAGAGTTTGCAGAGCACTGGGGAAAGGCAGGCAGAGAATTCCCTGCTAGCACCTTCTCTGTGCCTGGGAAGCAGAAGTGTTCACATTGCTTCGCAAGAATCGCTTTTATGCAGAAAACAGTAACACTTGTTCAGAAGGAAAGAAAGCACAGAGCCCCAGATTCTATGTTGTCCTGGAGAGCTTGCAGAGCACTGGGGAAAGGCAGGCAGAGAATTCCTTGCTAGCACCTTCTCTGTGCCTGGGAAGCAAAAGTGTTCACATTGCTTCACAGAATCGCTTTTGTGCAGAAAACAGTAACACTTGTTCAGAAGGAAAGAAAGCACAGAGCCCCAGATTCTATGTTTTCCTGGAGAGCTTGCAGAGCACTGGGGAAAGGCAGGCAGAGAATTCCCTGCTAGCACCTTCTCTGTGCCTGGGAAGCAGAAGTGTTCACATTGCTTCGCAAGAATCGCTTTTGTGCAGAAAACAGTAACACTTGTTCAGAAGGAAAGAAAGCACAGAGCCCCAGATTTGCTGTTGTCCTGGAGAGCTTGCAGAGCACTGGGGAAAGGCAGGCAGAGAATTCCCTGATAGCACCTTCTCTGTGCCTGTTCACATTGCTTCGCAGAATCGCTTTTGTGCAGAAAACACTAACACTTGTTCAGAAGGAAAGAAAGCACAGAACCCCAGATTCTATGTTGTCCTGGAGAGCTTGCAGAGCACTGGGGAAAGGCAGGCAGAGAATTCCCTGCTAGCACCTTCTCTGTGCCTGTTCACATTGCTTCGCAGAATCGCTTTTGTGCAGAAAACAGTAACACTTGTTCAGAAGGAAAGAAAGCACAGAGCCCCAGATTCTATGTTGTCCTGGAGAGCTTGCAGAGCACTGGGGAAAGGTAGGCAGAGAATTCCCTGCTAGCACCTTCTCTGTGCCTGGGAAGCAGAAGTGTTCACATTGCTTCGCAAGAATCGCTTTTGTGCAGAAAACAGTAACAGTTGTTCAGAACGAAAGAAAGCACAGAGCCCCAGTTTTTATGTTGTCCTTGAGAGCTTGCAGAGCACTGGGGAAAGGCAGGCAGAGATTTCCCTGATAGCACCTTCTCTGTGCCTGTTCACATTGTTTCGCAGAATCGCTTTTGTGCAGAAAACAGTAACACTTGTTCAGAACGAAAGAAAGCACAGAGCCCCAGATTCTATGTTGTCCTGGAGAGCTTGCAGAGCACTGGGGAAAGGCAGGCAGAGAATTCCCTGATAGCACCTTCTCTGTGCCTGTTCACATTGCTTCGCAGAATCGCTTTTGTGCAGAAAACAGTAACACTTGTTCAGAAGGAAAGAAAGCACAGAGCCCCAGATTCTATGTTGTCTTCGAGAGCTTGCAGAGCACTGGGGAAAGGCAGGCAGAGAATTCCCTGCTAGCACCTTCTCTGTGCCTGGGAAGCAGAAGTGTTCACATTGCTTCGCAAGAATCGCTTTTGTGCAGAAAACAGTAACACTTGTTCAGAAGGAAAGAAAGCACAGAGCCCCAGATTCTATGTTGTCCTGGAGAGCTTGCAGAGCACTGGGGAAAGGCAGGCAGAGAATTCCCTGCTAGCACCTTCTCTGTGCCTGGGAAGCAGAAGTGTTCACATTGCTTCGCAAGAATCGCTTTTGTGCAGAAAACAGTAACACTTGTTCAGAAGGAAAGAAAGCACAGAGCCCCAGATTTGCTGTTGTCCTGGAGAGCTTGCAGAGCACTGGGGAAAGGCAGGCAGAGAATTCCCTGCTAGCACCTTCTCTGTGCCTTTTCACATTGCTTCGCAAGAATCGCTTTTGTGCAGAAAACAGTAACACTTGTTCAGAAGGAAAGAAAGCACAGAGCCCCAGATTCTATGTTGTCCTGGAGAGCTTGCAGAGCACTGGGGAAAGGCAGGCAGAGAATTCCCTGCTAGCACCTTCTCTGTGCCTGTTCACATTGCTTCGCA
This sequence comes from Strix aluco, assembly GCF_031877795.1. Taxonomy (NCBI): domain Eukaryota; kingdom Metazoa; phylum Chordata; class Aves; order Strigiformes; family Strigidae; genus Strix; species Strix aluco. The sequence continues at coordinate 771,553 of NW_027436615.1, read as the reverse complement.
GAATCGCTTTTGTGCAGAAAACAGTAACACTTGTTCAGAACGAAAGAAAGCACAGAGCCCCAGATTCTATGTTGTCCTGGAGAGCTTGCAGAGCACTGGGGAAAGGTAGGCAGAGAATTCCCTGCTAGCACCTTCTCTGTGCCTGGGAAGCAGAAGTGTTCACATTGCTTCGCAGAATCGCTTTTGTGCAGAAAACAGTAACACTTGTTCAGAAGGAAAGAAAGCACAGAGCCCCAGATTTTATGTTGTCCTGGAGAGCTTGCAGAGAACTGGGGAAAGGCAGGCAGAGAATTCCCTGCTAGCACCTTCTCTGTGCCTGGGAAGCAGAAGTGTTCACATTGCTTCACAGAATCGCTTTTGTGCAGAAAACAGTAACACTTGTTCAGAAGGAAAGAAAGCACAGAGCCCCAGATTCTATGTTGTCCTGGAGAGCTTGCAGAGCACTGGGGAAAGGCAGGCAGAGAATTCCCTGATAGCACCTTCTCTGTGCCTGGGAAGCAGAAGTGTTCACATTGCTTCGCAAGAATCGCTTTTGTGCAGAAAACAGTAACAGTTGTTCAGAACGAAAGAAAGCACAGAGCCCCAGATTTTATGTTGTCCTGGAGAGCTTGCAGAGCACTGGGGAAAGGCAGGCAGAGAATTCCCTGATAGCACCTTCTCTGTGCCTGTTCACATTGCTTCGCAGAATCGCTTTTGTGCAGAAAACACTAACACTTGTTCAGAAGGAAAGAAAGCACAGCGCCCCAGATTCTATGTTGTCCTGGAGAGCTTGCAGAGCACTGGGGAAAGGCAGGCAGAGATTTCCCTGCTAGCACCTTCTCTGTGCCTGGGAAGCAGAAGTGTTCACATTGCTTCGCAAGAATCGCTTTTGTGCAGAAAACAGTAACAGTTGTTCAGAAGGAAAGAAAGCACAGAGCCCCAGATTTTATGTTGTCCTGGAGAGCTTGCAGAGCACTGGGGAAAGGCAGGCAGAGAATTCCTTGCTAGCACCTTCTCTGTGCCTGGGAAGCAGAAGTGTTCACATTGCTTCACAGAATCGCTTTTGTGCAGAAAACAGTAACACTTGTTCAGAAGGAAAGAAAGCACAGAGCCCCAGATTCTATGTTGTCCTGGAGAGCTTGCAGAGCACTGGGGAAAGGCAGGCAGAGAATTCCCTGATAGCACCTTCTCTGTGCCTGTTCACATTGCTTCGCAGAATCGCTTTTGTGCAGAAAACAGTAACACTTGTTCAGAAGGAAAGAAAGCACAGAGCCCCAGATTCTATGTTGTCCTGGAGAGCTTGCAGAGCACTGGGGAAAGGCAGGCAGAGAATTCCCTGCTAGCACCTTCTCTGTGCCTGGGAAGCAGAAGTGTTCACATTGCTTCGCAAGAATCGCTTTTGTGCAGAAAACAGTAACACTTGTTCAGAACGAAAGAAAGCACAGAGCCCCAGATTTGCTGTTGTCCTGGAGAGCTTGCAGAGCACTGGGGAAAGGCAGGCAGAGAATTCCTTGCTAGCACCTTCTCTGTGCCTGGGAAGCAGAAGTGTTCACATTGCTTCGCAAGAATCGCTTTTGTGCAGAAAACAGTAACACTTGTTCAGAAGGAAAGAAAGCACAGAGCCCCAGATTCTATGTTGTCCTGGAGAGCTTGCAGAGCACTGGGGAAAGGCAGGCAGAGAATTCCCTGCTAGCACCTTCTCTGTGCCTGGGAAGCAGAAGTGTTCACATTGCTTCGCAAGAATCGCTTTTGTGCAGAAAACAGTAACACTTGTTCAGAAGGAAAGAAAGCACAGAGCCCCAGATTTTATGTTGTCCTGGAGAGCTTGCAGAGCACTGGGGAAAGGCAGGCAGAGAATTCCCTGCTAGCACCTTCTCTGTGCCTGGGAAGCAGAAGTGTTCACATTGCTTCGCAAGAATCGCTTTTGTGCAGAAAACAGTAACACTTGTTCAGAAGGAAAGAAAGCACAGAGCCCCAGATTCTATGTTGTCCTGGAGAGCTTGCAGAGCACTGGGGAAAGGCAGGCAGAGAATTCCCTGCTAGCACCTTCTCTGTGCCTGGGAAGCAGAAGTGTTCACATTGCTTCGCAAGAATCGCTTTTGTGCAGAAAACAGTAACAGTTGTTCAGAACGAAAGAAAGCACAGAGCCCCAGATTCTATATTGTCCTGGAGAGCTTGCAGAGCACTGGGGAAAGGCAGGCAGAGATTTCCCTGATAGCACCTTCTCTGTGCCTGTTCACATTGTTTCGCAGAATCGCTTTTGTGCAGAAAACAGTAACACTTGTTCAGAACGAAAGAAAGCACAGAGCCCCAGATTCTATGTTGTCCTGGAGAGCTTGCAGAGCACTGGGGAAAGGCAGGCAGAGAATTCCCTGATAGCACCTTCTCTGTGCCTGTTCACATTGCTTCGCAGAATCGCTTTTGTGCAGAAAACAGTAACACTTGTTCAGAAGGAAAGAAAGCACAGAGCCCCAGATTCTATGTTGTCCTGGAGAGCTTGCAGAGCACTGGGGAAAGGCAGGCAGAGAATTCCCTGCTAGCACCTTCTCTGTGCCTGGGAAGCAGAAGTGTTCACATTGCTTCGCAAGAATCGCTTTTGTGCAGAAAACAGTAACACTTGTTCAGAAGGAAAGAAAGCACAGAGCCCCAGATTCTATGTTGTCCTGGAGAGCTTGCAGAGCACTGGGGAAAGGCAGGCAGAGAATTCCCTGCTAGCACCTTCTCTGTGCCTGGGAAGCAGAAGTGTTCACATTGCTTCGCAGAATCGCTTTTGTGCAGAAAACAGTAACACTTGTTCAGAAGGAAAGAAAGCACAGAGCCCCAGATTCTATGTTGTCCTGGAGAGCTTGCAGAGCACTGGGGAAAGGCAGGCAGAGAATTCCCTGATAACACCTTCTCTGTGCCTGTTCACATTGCTTCGCAGAATCGCTTTTGTGCAGAAAACAGTAACACTTGTTCAGAAGGAAAGAAAGCACAGAGCCCCAGATTCTATGTTGTCCTGGAGAGCTTGCAGAGCACTGGGGAAAGGCAGGCAGAGAATTCCCTGCTAGCACCTTCTCTGTGCCTGTTCACATTGCTTCGCAGAATCGCTTTTGTGCAGAAAACAGTAACACTTGTTCAGAAGGAAAGAAAGCACAGAGCCCCACATTTTATGTTGTCCTGGAGAGCTTGCAGAGCACTGGGGAAAGGCAGGCAGAGAATTCCCTGCTAGCACCTTCTCTGTGCCTGGGAAGCAGAAGTGTTCACATTGCTTCGCAAGAATCGCTTTTGTGCAGAAAACAGTAACACTTGTTCAGAAGGAAAGAAAGCACAGAGTCCCAGATTTGCTGTTGTCCCGGAGAGCTTGCAGAGCACTGGGGAAAGGCAGGCAGAGAATTCCCTGCTAGCACCTTCTCTGTGCCTGGGAAGCAGAAGTGTTCACATTGCTTCGCAGAATCGCTTTTGTGCAGAAAACAGTAACACTTGTTCAGAAGGAAAGAAAGCACAGAGCCCCAGATTCTATGTTGTCCTGGAGAGCTTGCAGAGCACTGGGGAAAGGCAGGCAGAGAATTCCCTGATAGCACCTTCTCTGTGCCTGTTCACATTGCTTCGCAGAATCGCTTTTGTGCAGAAAACAGTAACACTTGTTCAGAAGGAAAGAAAGCACAGAGCCCCAGATTCTATGTTGTCCTGGAGAGCTTGCAGAGCACTGGGGAAAGGTAGGCAGAGAATTCCCTGCTAGCACCTTCTCTGTGCCTGGGAAGCAGAAGTGTTCACATTGCTTCGCAGAATCGTTTTTGTGCAGAAAACAGTAACACTTGTTCAGAAGGAAAGAAAGCACAGAGCCCCAGATTTTATGTTGTCCTGGAGAGCTTGCAGAGCACTGGGGAAAGGCAGGCAGAGAATTCCCTGCTAGCACCTTCTCTGTGCCTGGGAAGCAGAAGTGTTCACATTGCTTCGCAGAATCGCTTTTGTGCAGAAAACAGTAACACTTGTTCAGAAGGAAAGAAAGCACAGAGCCCCAGATTCTATGTTGTCCTGGAGAGCTTGCAGAGCACTGGGGAAAGGCAGGCAGAGAATTCCCTGCTAGCACCTTCTCTGTGCCTGGGAAGCAGAAGTGTTCACATTGCTTCGCAAGAATCGCTTTTATGCAGAAAACAGTAACACTTGTTCAGAAGGAAAGAAAGCACAGAGCCCCAGATTTTATGTTGTCCTGGAGAGCTTGCAGAGCACTGGGGAAAGGCAGGCAGAGAATTCCCTGCTAGCACCTTCTCTGTGCCTGGGAAGCAGAAGTGTTCACATTGCTTCGCAGAATCGCTTTTGTGCAGAAAACAGTAACACTTGTTCAGAAGGAAAGAAAGCACAGAGCCCCAGATTCTATGTTGTCCTGGAGAGCTTGCAGAGCACTGGGGAAAGGCAGGCAGAGAATTCCCTGCTAGCACCTTCTCTGTGCCTGGGAAGCAGAAGTGTTCACATTGCTTCGCAAGAATCGCTTTTGTGCAGAAAACAGTAACACTTGTTCAGAACGAAAGAAAGCACAGCGCCCCAGATTCTATGTTGTCCTGGAGAGCTTGCAGAGCACTGGGGAAAGGCAGGCAGAGAATTCCCTGCTAGCACCATCTCTGTGCCTGTTCACATTGCTTCGCAGAATCGCTTTTGTGCAGAAAACAGTAACACTTGTTCAGAAGGAAAGAAAGCACAGAGCCCCACATTTTATGTTGTCCTGGAGAGCTTGCAGAGCACTGGGGAAAGGCAGGCAGAGAATTCCCTGCTAGCACCTTCTCTGTGCCTGGGAAGCAGAAGTGTTCACATTGCTTCGCAAGAAACGCTTTTGTGCAGAAAACAGTAACACTTGTTCAGAAGGAAAGAAAGCACAGAGCCCCAGATTTTATGTTGTCCTGGAGAGCTTGCAGAGACCTGGGGAAAGGCAGGCAGAGAATTCCTTGCTAGCACCTTCTCTGTGCCTGGGAAGCAGAAGTGTTCACATTGCTTCGCAGAATCGCTTTTGTGCAGAAAACAGTAACACTTGTTCAGAAGGAAAGAAAGCACAGAGCCCCAGATTCTATGTTGTCCTGGAGAGCTTGCAGAGCACTGGGGAAAGGCAGGCAGAGAATTCCCTGATAGCACCTTCTCTGTGCCTGTTCACATTGCTTCGCAGAATCGCTTTTGTGCAGAAAACAGTAACACTTGTTCAGAACGAAAGAAAGCACAGAGCCCCAGATTCTATGTTGTCCTGGAGAGCTTGCAGAGCACTGGGGAAAGGCAGGCAGAGAATTCCCTGCTAGCACCTTCTCTGTGCCTGGGAAGCAGAAGTGTTCACATTGCTTCGCAAGAATCGCTTTTGTGCAGAAAACAGTAACACTTGTTCAGAACGAAAGAAAGCACAGAGCCCCAGATTTGCTGTTGTCCTGGAGAGCTTGCAGAGCACTGGGGAAAGGCAGGCAGAGAATTCCCTGCTAGCACCTTCTCTGTGCCTGGGAAGCAAAAGTGTTCACATTGCTTCACAGAATCGCTTTTGTGCAGAAAACAGTAACACTTGTTCAGAAGGAAAGAAAGCACAGAGCCCCAGATTCTATGTTTTCCTGGAGAGCTTGCAGAGCACTGGGGAAAGGCAGGCAGAGAATTCCCTGCTAGCACCTTCTCTGTGCCTGGGAAGCAGAAGTGTTCACATTGCTTCGCAAGAATCGCTTTTGTGCAGAAAACAGTAACACTTGTTCAGAAGGAAAGAAAGCACAGAGCCCCAGATTTGCTGTTGTCCTGGAGAGCTTGCAGAGCACTGGGGAAAGGCAGGCAGAGAATTCCCTGCTAGCACCTTCTCTGTGCCTGTTCACATTGCTTCGCAGAATCGCTTTTGTGCAGAAAACAGTAACACTTGTTCAGAAGGAAAGAAAGCACAGAGCCCCAGATTCTATGTTGTCCTGGAGAGCTTGCAGAGCACTGGGGAAAGGCAGGCAGAGAATTCCCTGCTAGCACCTTCTCTGTGCCTGTTCACATTGCTTCGCAGAATCGCTTTTGTGCAGAAAACAGTAACACTTGTTCAGAACGAAAGAAAGCACAGAGCCCCAGATTCTATGTTGTCCTGGAGAGCTTGCAGAGCACTGGGGAAAGGCAGGCAGAGAATTCCCTGCTAGCACCTTCTCTGTGCCTGGGAAGCAGAAGTGTTCACATTGCTTCGCAGAATCGCTTTTGTGCAGAAAACAGTAACACTTGTTCAGAAGGAAAGAAAGCACAGAGCCCCAGATTCTATGTTGTCCTGGAGAGCTTGCAGAGCACTGGGGAAAGGCAGGCAGAGAATTCCCTGATAGCACCTTCTCTGTGCCTGTTCACATTGCTTCGCAGAATCGCTTTTGTGCAGAAAACAGTAACACTTGTTCAGAACGAAAGAAAGCACAGAGCCCCAGATTCTATGTTGTCCTGGAGAGCTTGCAGAGCACTGGGGAAAGGCAGGCAGAGAATTCCCTGCTAGCACCTTCTCTGTGCCTGGGAAGCAGAAGTGTTCACATTGCTTCGCAAGAATCGCTTTTGTGCAGAAAACAGTAACACTTGTTCAGAAGGAAAGAAAGCACAGAGCCCCAGATTTTATGTTGTCCTGGAGAGCTTGCAGAGCACTGGGGAAAGGCAGGCAGAGAATTCCCTGCTAGCACCTTCTCTGTGCCTGGGAAGCAGAAGTGTTCACATTGCTTCGCAAGAATCGCTTTTGTGCAGAAAACAGTAACAGTTGTTCAGAACGAAAGAAAGCACAGAGCCCCAGTTTTTATGTTGTCCTTGAGAGCTTGCAGAGCACTGGGGAAAGGCAGGCAGAGAATTCCCTGCTAGCACCTTCTCTGTGCCTGGGAAGCAGAAGTGTTCACATTGCTTCGCAAGAATCGCTTTTGTGCAGAAAACAGTAACACTTGTTCAGAAGGAAAGAAAGCACAGAGCCCCAGATTTGCTGTTGTCCCGGAGAGCTTGCAGAGCACTGGGGAAAGGCAGGCAGAGAATTCCTTGCTAGCACCTTCTCTGTGCCTGTTCACATTGCTTCGCAGAATCGCTTTTGTGCAGAAAACAGTAACACTTGTTCAGAAGGAAAGAAAGCACAGAGCCCCAGATTCTATGTTGTCCTGGAGAGCTTGCAGAGCACTGGGGAAAGGTAGGCAGAGAATTCCCTGCTAGCACCTTCTCTGTGCCTGGGAAGCAGAAGTGTTCACATTGCTTCGCAGAATCGTTTTTGTGCAGAAAACAGTAACACTTGTTCAGAAGGAAAGAAAGCACAGAGCCCCAGATTTTATGTTGTCCTGGAGAGCTTGCAGAGCACTGGGGAAAGGCAGGCAGAGAATTCCCTGCTAGCACCTTCTCTGTGCCTGGGAAGCAGAAGTGTTCACATTGCTTCGCAGAATCGCTTTTGTGCAGAAAACAGTAACACTTGTTCAGAAGGAAAGAAAGCACAGAGCCCCAGATTCTATGTTGTCCTGGAGAGCTTGCAGAGCACTGGGGAAAGGCAGGCAGAGAATTCCCTGCTAGCACCTTCTCTGTGCCTGGGAAGCAGAAGTGTTCACATTGCTTCGCAAGAATCGCTTTTATGCAGAAAACAGTAACAGTTGTTCAGAAGGAAAGAAAGCACAGAGCCCCAGATTTTATGTTGTCCTGGAGAGCTTGCAGAGCACTGGGGAAAGGCAGGCAGAGAATTCCTTGCTAGCACCTTCTCTGTGCCTGGGAAGCAGAAGTGTTCACATTGCTTCGCAGAATCGCTTTTGTGCAGAAAACAGTAACACTTGTTCAGAAGGAAAGAAAGCACAGAGCCCCAGATTCTATGTTGTCCTGGAGAGCTTGCAGAGCACTGGGGAAAGGCAGGCAGAGAATTCCCTGCTAGCACCTTCTCTGTGCCTGGGAAGCAGAAGTGTTCACATTGCTTCGCAAGAATCGCTTTTGTGCAGAAAACAGTAACACTTGTTCAGAAGGAAAGAAAGCACAGAGCCCCAGATTTGCTGTTGTCCTGGAGAGCTTGCAGAGCACTGGGGAAAGGCAGGCAGAGAATTCCCTGATAACACCTTCTCTGTGCCTGGGAAGCAGAAGTGTTCACATTGCTTCGCAAGAATCGCTTTTGTGCAGAAAACAGTAACACTTGTTCAGAAGGAAAGAAAGCACAGAGCCCCAGATTTTATGTTGTCCTGGAGAGCTTGCAGAGCACTGGGGAAAGGCAGGCAGAGAATACCTTGCTAGCAGCTTCTCTGTGCCTGGGAAGCAAAAGTGTTCACATTGCTTCACAGAATCGCTTTTGTGCAGAAAACAGTAACACTTGTTCAGAAGGAAAGAAAGCACAGAGCCCCAGATTCTATGTTGTCCTGGAGAGCTTGCAGAGCACTGGGGAAAGGTAGGCAGAGAATTCCCTGCTAGCACCTTCTCTGTGCCTGGGAAGCAGAAGTGTTCACATTGCTTCGCAAGAATCGCTTTTGTGCAGAAAACAGTAACAGTTGTTCAGAACGAAAGAAAGCACAGAGCCCCAGTTTTTATGTTGTCCTTGAGAGCTTGCAGAGCACTGGGGAAAGGCAGGCAGAGAATTCCCTGCTAGCACCTTCTCTGTGCCTGGGAAGCAGAAGTGTTCACATTGCTTCGCAAGAATCGCTTTTGTGCAGAAAACAGTAACACTTGTTCAGAAGGAAAGAAAGCACAGAGTCCCAGATTTGCTGTTGTCCCGGAGAGCTTGCAGAGCACTGGGGAAAGGCAGGCAGAGAATTCCCTGCTAGCACCTTCTCTGTGCCTGTTCACATTGCTTCGCAGAATCGCTTTTGTGCAGAAAACAGTAACACTTGTTCAGAAGGAAAGAAAGCACAGAGCCCCAGATTCTATGTTGTCCTGGAGAGCTTGCAGAGCACTGGGGAAAGGTAGGCAGAGAATTCCCTGCTAGCACCTTCTCTGTGCCTGGGAAGCAGAAGTGTTCACATTGCTTCGCAGAATCGTTTTTGTGCAGAAAACAGTAACACTTGTTCAGAAGGAAAGAAAGCACAGAGCCCCAGATTTTATGTTGTCCTGGAGAGCTTGCAGAGCACTGGGGAAAGGCAGGCAGAGAATTCCCTGCTAGCACCTTCTCTGTGCCTGGGAAGCAGAAGTGTTCACATTGCTTCGCAGAATCGCTTTTGTGCAGAAAACAGTAACACTTGTTCAGAAGGAAAGAAAGCACAGAGCCCCAGATTCTATGTTGTCCTGGAGAGCTTGCAGAGCACTGGGGAAAGGCAGGCAGAGAATTCCCTGCTAGCACCTTCTCTGTGCCTGGGAAGCAGAAGTGTTCACATTGCTTCGCAAGAATCGCTTTTATGCAGAAAACAGTAACACTTGTTCAGAAGGAAAGAAAGCACAGAGCCCCAGATTTTATGTTGTCCTGGAGAGCTTGCAGAGCACTGGGGAAAGGCAGGCAGAGAATTCCCTGCTAGCACCTTCTCTGTGCCTGGGAAGCAGAAGTGTTCACATTGCTTCGCAGAATCGCTTTTGTGCAGAAAACAGTAACACTTGTTCAGAAGGAAAGAAAGCACAGAGCCCCAGATTCTATGTTGTCCTGGAGAGCTTGCAGAGCACTGGGGAAAGGCAGGCAGAGAATTCCCTGCTAGCACCTTCTCTGTGCCTGGGAAGCAGAAGTGTTCACATTGCTTCGCAAGAATCGCTTTTGTGCAGAAAACAGTAACACTTGTTCAGAAGGAAAGAAAGCACAGAGCCCCAGATTTTATGTTGTCCTGGAGAGCTTGCAGAGCACTGGGGAAAGGCAGGCAGAGAATTCCCTGCTAACACCTTCTCTGTGCCTGTTCACATTGCTTCGCAGAATCGCTTTTGTGCAGAAAACAGTAACACTTGTTCAGAACGAAAGAAAGCACAGAGCCCCAGATTTTATGTTGTCCTGGAGAGCTTGCAGAGCACTGGGGAAAGGCAGGCAGAGAATTCCCTGCTAGCACCTTCTCTGTGCCTGGGAAGCAGAAGTGTTCACATTGCTTCGCAAGAATCGCTTTTGTGCAGAAAACAGTAACACTTGTTCAGAAGGAAAGAAAGCACAGAGCCCCAGATTTGCTGTTGTCCTGGAGAGCTTGCAGAGCACTGGGGAAAGGAAGGCAGAGAATTCCCTGATAGCACCTTCTCTGTGCCTGTTCACATTGCTTCGCAGAATCGCTTTTGTGCAGAAAACAGTAACACTTGTTCAGAACGAAAGAAAGCACAGAGCCCCAGATTCTATGTTGTCCTGGAGAGCTTGCAGAGCACTGGGGAAAGGTAGGCAGAGAATTCCCTGCTAGCACCTTCTCTGTGCCTGGGAAGCAGTAGTGTTCACATTGCTTCGCAGAATCGTTTTTGTGCAGAAAACAGTAACACTTGTTCAGAAGGAAAGAAAGCACAGAGCCCCAGATTTTATGTTGTCCTGGAGAGCTTGCAGAGCACTGGGGAAAGGCAGGCAGAGAATTCCCTGCTAGCACCTTCTCTGTGCCTGGGAAGCAGAAGTGTTCACATTGCTTCGCAGAATCACGTTTGTGCAGAAAACAGTAACACTTGTTCAGAAGGAAAGAAAGCACAGAGCCCCAGATTCTATGTTGTCCTGGAGAGCTTGCAGAGCACTGGGGAAAGGCAGGCAGAGAATTCCCTGCTAGCACCTTCTCTGTGCCTGGGAAGCAGAAGTGTTCACATTGCTTCGCAAGAATCGCTTTTGTGCAGAAAACAGTAACACTTGTTCAGAAGGAAAGAAAGCACAGAGCCCCAGATTTTATGTTGTCCTGGAGAGCTTGCAGAGCACTGGGGAAAGGCAGGCAGAGAATTCCCTGATAGCACCTTCTCTGTGCCTGGGAAGCAGAAGTGTTCACATTGCTTCGCAGAATCGCTTTTGTGCAGAAAACAGTAACACTTGTTCAGAAGGAAAGAAAGCACAGAGCCCCAGATTCTATGTTGTCCTGGAGAGCTTGCAGAGCACTGGGGAAAGGCAGGCAGAGAATTCCCTGCTAGCACCTTCTCTGTGCCTGGGAAGCAGAAGTGTTCACATTGCTTCGCAAGAATCGCTTTTGTGCAGAAAACAGTAACACTTGTTCAGAAGGAAAGAAAGCACAGAGCCCCAGATTCTATGTTGTCCTGGAGAGCTTGCAGAGCACTGGGGAAAGGCAGGCAGAGAATTCCCTGCTAGCACCTTCTCTGTGCCTGTTCACATTGCTTCGCAGAATCGCTTTTGTGCAGAAAACAGTAACAGTTGTTCAGAACGAAAGAAAGCACAGAGCCCCAGATTTTATGTTGTCCTGGAGAGCTTGCAGAGCACTGGGGAAAGGCAGGCAGAGAATTCCCTGCTAGCACCTTCTCTGTGCCTGGGAAGCAGAAGTGTTCACATTGCTTCGCAGAATCGCTTTTGTGCAGAAAACAGTAACACTTGTTCAGAAGGAAAGAAAGCACAGAGCCCCAGATTCTATGTTGTCCTGGAGAGCTTGCAGAGCACTGGGGAAAGGCAGGCAGAGAATTCCCTGATAGCACCTTCTCTGTGCCTGTTCACATTGCTTCGCAGAATCGCTTTTGTGCAGAAAACAGTAACACTTGTTCAGAACGAAAGAAAGCACAGAGCCCCAGATTCTATGTTGTCCTGGAGAGCTTGCAGAGCACTGGGGAAAGGCAGGCAGAGAATTCCCTGCTAGCACCTTCTCTGTGCCTGGGAAGCAGAAGTGTTCACATTGCTTCGCAAGAATCGCTTTTGTGCAGAAAACAGTAACACTTGTTCAGAAGGAAAGAAAGCACAGAGCCCCAGATTTTATGTTGTCCTGGAGAGCTTGCAGAGCACTGGGGAAAGGCAGGCAGAGAATACCTTGCTAGCAGCTTCTCTGTGCCTGGGAAGCAAAAGTGTTCACATTGCTTCACAGAATCGCTTTTGTGCAGAAAACAGTAACACTTGTTCAGAAGGAAAGAAAGCACAGAGCCCCAGATTCTATGTTGTCCTGGAGAGCTTGCAGAGCACTGGGGAAAGGCAGGCAGAGAATTCCCTGCTAGCACCTTCTCTGTGCCTGGGAAGCAGAAGTGTTCACATTGCTTCGCAAGAATCGCTTTTGTGCAGAAAACAGTAACACTTGTTCAGAAGGAAAGAAAGCACAGAGCCCCAGATTCTATGTTGTCCTGGAGAGCTTGCAGAGCACTGGGGAAAGGTAGGCAGAGAATTCCCTGCTAGCACCTTCTCTGTGCCTGGGAAGCAGAAGTGTTCACATTGCTTCGCAAGAATCGCTTTTGTGCAGAAAACAGTAACAGTTGTTCAGAACGAAAGAAAGCACAGAGCCCCAGTTTTTATGTTGTCCTTGAGAGCTTGCAGAGCACTGGGGAAAGGCAGGCAGAGAATTCCCTGCTAGCACCTTCTCTGTGCCTGGGAAGCAGAAGTGTTCACATTGCTTCGCAAGAATCGCTTTTGTGCAGAAAACAGTAACACTTGTTCAGAAGGAAAGAAAGCACAGAGTCCCAGATTTGCTGTTGTCCCGGAGAGCTTGCAGAGCACTGGGGAAAGGCAGGCAGAGAATTCCCTGCTAGCACCTTCTCTGTGCCTGTTCACATTGCTTCGCAGAATCGCTTTTGTGCAGAAAACAGTAACACTTGTTCAGAAGGAAAGAAAGCACAGAGCCCCAGATTCTATGTTGTCCTGGAGAGCTTGCAGAGCACTGGGGAAAGGTAGGCAGAGAATTCCCTGCTAGCACCTTCTCTGTGCCTGGGAAGCAGAAGTGTTCACATTGCTTCGCAGAATCGTTTTTGTGCAGAAAACAGTAACACTTGTTCAGAAGGAAAGAAAGCACAGAGCCCCAGATTTTATGTTGTCCTGGAGAGCTTGCAGAGCACTGGGGAAAGGCAGGCAGAGAATTCCCTGCTAGCACCTTCTCTGTGCCTGGGAAGCAGAAGTGTTCACATTGCTTCGCAGAATCGCTTTTGTGCAGAAAACAGTAACACTTGTTCAGAAGGAAAGAAAGCACAGAGCCCCAGATTCTATGTTGTCCTGGAGAGCTTGCAGAGCACTGGGGAAAGGCAGGCAGAGAATTCCCTGCTAGCACCTTCTCTGTGCCTGGGAAGCAGAAGTGTTCACATTGCTTCGCAAGAATCGCTTTTATGCAGAAAACAGTAACACTTGTTCAGAAGGAAAGAAAGCACAGAGCCCCAGATTTTATGTTGTCCTGGAGAGCTTGCAGAGCACTGGGGAAAGGCAGGCAGAGAATTCCCTGCTAGCACCTTCTCTGTGCCTGGGAAGCAGAAGTGTTCACATTGCTTCGCAGAATCGCTTTTGTGCAGAAAACAGTAACACTTGTTCAGAAGGAAAGAAAGCACAGAGCCCCAGATTCTATGTTGTCCTGGAGAGCTTGCAGAGCACTGGGGAAAGGCAGGCAGAGAATTCCCTGCTAGCACCTTCTCTGTGCCTGGGAAGCAGAAGTGTTCACATTGCTTCGCAAGAATCGCTTTTGTGCAGAAAACAGTAACACTTGTTCAGAAGGAAAGAAAGCACAGAGCCCCAGATTTTATGTTGTCCTGGAGAGCTTGCAGAGCACTGGGGAAAGGCAGGCAGAGAATTCCCTGCTAACACCTTCTCTGTGCCTGTTCACATTGCTTCGCAGAATCGCTTTTGTGCAGAAAACAGTAACACTTGTTCAGAACGAAAGAAAGCACAGAGCCCCAGATTTTATGTTGTCCTGGAGAGCTTGCAGAGCACTGGGGAAAGGCAGGCAGAGAATTCCCTGCTAGCACCTTCTCTGTGCCTGGGAAGCAGAAGTGTTCACATTGCTTCGCAAGAATCGCTTTTGTGCAGAAAACAGTAACACTTGTTCAGAAGGAAAGAAAGCACAGAGCCCCAGATTTGCTGTTGTCCTGGAGAGCTTGCAGAGCACTGGGGAAAGGAAGGCAGAGAATTCCCTGATAGCACCTTCTCTGTGCCTGTTCACATTGCTTCGCAGAATCGCTTTTGTGCAGAAAACAGTAACACTTGTTCAGAACGAAAGAAAGCACAGAGCCCCAGATTCTATGTTGTCCTGGAGAGCTTGCAGAGCACTGGGGAAAGGTAGGCAGAGAATTCCCTGCTAGCACCTTCTCTGTGCCTGGGAAGCAGTAGTGTTCACATTGCTTCGCAGAATCGTTTTTGTGCAGAAAACAGTAACACTTGTTCAGAAGGAAAGAAAGCACAGAGCCCCAGATTTTATGTTGTCCTGGAGAGCTTGCAGAGCACTGGGGAAAGGCAGGCAGAGAATTCCCTGCTAGCACCTTCTCTGTGCCTGGGAAGCAGAAGTGTTCACATTGCTTCGCAGAATCACGTTTGTGCAGAAAACAGTAACACTTGTTCAGAAGGAAAGAAAGCACAGAGCCCCAGATTCTATGTTGTCCTGGAGAGCTTGCAGAGCACTGGGGAAAGGCAGGCAGAGAATTCCCTGCTAGCACCTTCTCTGTGCCTGGGAAGCAGAAGTGTTCACATTGCTTCGCAAGAATCGCTTTTGTGCAGAAAACAGTAACACTTGTTCAGAAGGAAAGAAAGCACAGAGCCCCAGATTCTATGTTGTCCTGGAGAGCTTGCAGAGCACTGGGGAAAGGCAGGCAGAGAATTCCCTGATAGCACCTTCTCTGTGCCTGGGAAGCAGAAGTGTTCACATTGCTTCGCAGAATCGCTTTTGTGCAGAAAACAGTAACACTTGTTCAGAAGGAAAGAAAGCACAGAGCCCCAGATTCTATGTTGTCCTGGAGAGCTTGCAGAGCACTGGGGAAAGGCAGGCAGAGAATTCCCTGCTAGCACCTTCTCTGTGCCTGGGAAGCAGAAGTGTTCACATTGCTTCGCAAGAATCGCTTTTGTGCAGAAAACAGTAACACTTGTTCAGAAGGAAAGAAAGCACAGAGCCCCAGATTCTATGTTGTCCTGGAGAGCTTGCAGAGCACTGGGGAAAGGCAGGCAGAGAATTCCCTGCTAGCACCTTCTCTGTGCCTGTTCACATTGCTTCGCAGAATCGCTTTTGTGCAGAAAACAGTAACAGTTGTTCAGAACGAAAGAAAGCACAGAGCCCCAGATTTTATGTTGTCCTGGAGAGCTTGCAGAGCACTGGGGAAAGGCAGGCAGAGAATTCCCTGCTAGCACCTTCTCTGTGCCTGGGAAGCAGAAGTGTTCACATTGCTTCGCAAGAAACGCTTTTGTGCAGAAAACAGTAACACTTGTTCAGAAGGAAAGAAAGCACAGAGCCCCAGATTTTATGTTGTCCTGGAGAGCTTGCAGAGCACTGGGGAAAGGCAGGCAGAGAATTCCTTGCTAGCACCTTCTCTGTGCCTGGGAAGCAGAAGTGTTCACATTGCTTCGCAGAATCGCTTTTGTGCAGAAAACAGTAACACTTGTTCAGAAGGAAAGAAAGCACAGAGCCCCAGATTCTATGTTGTCCTGGAGAGCTTGCAGAGCACTGGGGAAAGGCAGGCAGAGAATTCCCTGATAGCACCTTCTCTGTGCCTGTTCACATTGCTTCGCAGAATCGCTTTTGTGCAGAAAACAGTAACACTTGTTCAGAACGAAAGAAAGCACAGAGCCCCAGATTCTATGTTGTCCTGGAGAGCTTGCAGAGCACTGGGGAAAGGCAGGCAGAGAATTCCCTGCTAGCACCTTCTCTGTGCCTGGGAAGCAGAAGTGTTCACATTGCTTCGCAAGAATCGCTTTTGTGCAGAAAACAGTAACACTTGTTCAGAAGGAAAGAAAGCACAGAGCCCCAGATTTTATGTTGTCCTGGAGAGCTTGCAGAGCACTGGGGAAAGGCAGGCAGAGAATTCCTTGCTAGCAGCTTCTCTGTGCCTGGGAAGCAAAAGTGTTCACATTGCTTCACAGAATCGCTTTTGTGCAGAAAACAGTAACACTTGTTCAGAAGGAAAGAAAGCACAGAGCCCCAGATTCTATGTTGTCCTGGAGAGCTTGCAGAGCACTGGGGAAAGGCAGGCAGAGAATTCCCTGCTAGCACCTTCTCTGTGCCTGGGAAGCAGAAGTGTTCACATTGCTTCGCAAGAATCGCTTTTGTGCAGAAAACAGTAACACTTGTTCAGAAGGAAAGAAAGCACAGAGCCCCAGATTCTATGTTGTCCTGGAGAGCTTGCAGAGCACTGGGGAAAGGTAGGCAGAGAATTCCCTGCTAGCACCTTCTCTGTGCCTGGGAAGCAGAAGTGTTCACATTGCTTCGCAAGAATCGCTTTTGTGCAGAAAACAGTAACAGTTGTTCAGAACGAAAGAAAGCACAGAGCCCCAGTTTTTATGTTGTCCTTGAGAGCTTGCAGAGCACTGGGGAAAGGCAGGCAGAGAATTCCCTGCTAGCACCTTCTCTGTGCCTGGGAAGCAGAAGTGTTCACATTGCTTCGCAAGAATCGCTTTTGTGCAGAAAACAGTAACACTTGTTCAGAAGGAAAGAAAGCACAGAGCCCCAGATTTGCTGTTGTCCCGGAGAGCTTGCAGAGCACTGGGGAAAGGCAGGCAGAGAATTCCCTGCTAGCACCTTCTCTGTGCCTGTTCACATTGCTTCGCAGAATCGCTTTTGTGCAGAAAACAGTAACACTTGTTCAGAAGGAAAGAAAGCACAGAGCCCCAGATTCTATGTTGTCCTGGAGAGCTTGCAGAGCACTGGGGAAAGGTAGGCAGAGAATTCCCTGCTAGCACCTTCTCTGTGCCTGGGAAGCAGAAGTGTTCACATTGCTTCGCAGAATCGTTTTTGTGCAGAAAACAGTAACACTTGTTCAGAAGGAAAGAAAGCACAGAGCCCCAGATTTTATGTTGTCCTGGAGAGCTTGCAGAGCACTGGGGAAAGGCAGGCAGAGAATTCCCTGCTAGCACCTTCTCTGTGCCTGGGAAGCAGAAGTGTTCACATTGCTTCGCAGAATCGCTTTTGTGCAGAAAACAGTAACACTTGTTCAGAAGGAAAGAAAGCACAGAGCCCCAGATTCTATGTTGTCCTGGAGAGCTTGCAGAGCACTGGGGAAAGGCAGGCAGAGAATTCCCTGCTAGCACCTTCTCTGTGCCTGGGAAGCAGAAGTGTTCACATTGCTTCGCAAGAATCGCTTTTATGCAGAAAACAGTAACACTTGTTCAGAAGGAAAGAAAGCACAGAGCCCCAGATTTTATGTTGTCCTGGAGAGCTTGCAGAGCACTGGGGAAAGGCAGGCAGAGAATTCCCTGCTAGCACCTTCTCTGTGCCTGGGAAGCAGAAGTGTTCACATTGCTTCGCAGAATCGCTTTTGTGCAGAAAACAGTAACACTTGTTCAGAAGGAAAGAAAGCACAGAGCCCCAGATTCTATGTTGTCCTGGAGAGCTTGCAGAGCACTGGGGAAAGGCAGGCAGAGAATTCCCTGCTAGCACCTTCTCTGTGCCTGGGAAGCAGAAGTGTTCACATTGCTTCGCAAGAATCGCTTTTGTGCAGAAAACAGTAACACTTGTTCAGAAGGAAAGAAAGCACAGCGCCCCAGATTCTATGTTGTCCTGGAGAGCTTGCAGAGCACTGGGGAAAGGCAGGCAGAGAATTCCCTGCTAGCACCTTCTCTGTGCCTGTTCACATTGCTTCGCAGAATCGCTTTTGTGCAGAAAACAGTAACACTTGTTCAGAAGGAAAGAAAGCACAGAGCCCCACATTTTATGTTGTCCTGGAGAGCTTGCAGAGCACTGGGGAAAGGCAGGCAGAGAATTCCCTGCTAGCACCTTCTCTGTGCCTGGGAAGCAGAAGTGTTCACATTGCTTCGCAAGAAACGCTTTTGTGCAGAAAACAGTAACACTTGTTCAGAAGGAAAGAAAGCACAGAGCCCCAGATTTGCTGTTGTCCTGGAGAGCTTGCAGAGCACTGGGGAAAGGTAGGCAGAGAATTCCCTGCTAGCACCTTCTCTGTGCCTGGGAAGCAGTAGTGTTCACATTGCTTCGCAGAATCGTTTTTGTGCAGAAAACAGTAACACTTGTTCAGAAGGAAAGAAAGCACAGAGCCCCAGATTTTATGTTGTCCTGGAGAGCTTGCAGAGCACTGGGGAAAGGCAGGCAGAGAATTCCCTGCTAGCACCTTCTCTGTGCCTGGGAAGCAGAAGTGTTCACATTGCTTCGCAGAATCACTTTTGTGCAGAAAACAGTAACACTTGTTCAGAAGGAAAGAAAGCACAGAGCCCCAGATTCTATGTTGTCCTGGAGAGCTTGCAGAGCACTGGGGAAAGGCAGGCAGAGAATTCCCTGCTAGCACCTTCTCTGTGCCTGGGAAGCAGAAGTGTTCACATTGCTTCGCAAGAATCGCTTTTGTGCAGAAAACAGTAACACTTGTTCAGAAGGAAAGAAAGCACAGAGCCCCAGATTTTATGTTGTCCTGGAGAGCTTGCAGAGCACTGGGGAAAGGCAGGCAGAGAATTCCCTGCTAGCACCTTCTCTGTGCCTGGGAAGCAGAAGTGTTCACATTGCTTCGCAGAATCGCTTTTGTGCAGAAAACAGTAACACTTGTTCAGAAGGAAAGAAAGCACAGAGCCCCAGATTCTATGTTGTCCTGGAGAGCTTGCAGAGCACTGGGGAAAGGCAGGCAGAGAATTCCCTGCTAGCACCTTCTCTGTGCCTGGGAAGCAGAAGTGTTCACATTGCTTCGCAAGAATCGCTTTTGTGCAGAAAACAGTAACACTTGTTCAGAAGGAAAGAAAGCACAGAGCCCCAGATTCTATGTTGTCCTGGAGAGCTTGCAGAGCACTGGGGAAAGGCAGGCAGAGAATTCCCTGCTAGCACCTTCTCTGTGCCTGTTCACATTGCTTCGCAGAATCGCTTTTGTGCAGAAAACAGTAACAGTTGTTCAGAACGAAAGAAAGCACAGAGCCCCAGATTTTATGTTGTCCTGGAGAGCTTGCAGAGCACTGGGGAAAGGCAGGCAGAGAATTCCTTGCTAGCACCTTCTCTGTGCCTGGGAAGCAGAAGTGTTCACATTGCTTCGCAGAATCGCTTTTGTGCAGAAAACAGTAACACTTGTTCAGAAGGAAAGAAAGCACAGAGCCCCAGATTCTATGTTGTCCTGGAGAGCTTGCAGAGCACTGGGGAAAGGCAGGCAGAGAATTCCCTGATAGCACCTTCTCTGTGCCTGTTCACATTGCTTCGCAGAATCGCTTTTGTGCAGAAAACAGTAACACTTGTTCAGAACGAAAGAAAGCACAGAGCCCCAGATTCTATGTTGTCCTGGAGAGCTTGCAGAGCACTGGGGAAAGGCAGGCAGAGAATTCCCTGCTAGCACCTTCTCTGTGCCTGGGAAGCAGAAGTGTTCACATTGCTTCGCAAGAATCGCTTTTGTGCAGAAAACAGTAACACTTGTTCAGAAGGAAAGAAAGCACAGAGCCCCAGATTTTATGTTGTCCTGGAGAGCTTGCAGAGCACTGGGGAAAGGCAGGCAGAGAATTCCTTGCTAGCAGCTTCTCTGTGCCTGGGAAGCAGAAGTGTTCACATTGCTTCGCAGAATCGCTTTTGTGCAGAAAACAGTAACACTTGTTCAGAAGGAAAGAAAGCACAGAGCCCCAGATTCTATGTTGTCCTGGAGAGCTTGCAGAGCACTGGGGAAAGGCAGGCAGAGAATTCCCTGCTAGCACCTTCTCTGTGCCTGGGAAGCAGAAGTGTTCACATTGCTTCGCAAGAATCGCTTTTGTGCAGAAAACAGTAACACTTGTTCAGAAGGAAAGAAAGCACAGAGCCCCAGATTCTATGTTGTCCTGGAGAGCTTGCAGAGCACTGGGGAAAGGTAGGCAGAGAATTCCCTGCTAGCACCTTCTCTGTGCCTGGGAAGCAGAAGTGTTCACATTGCTTCGCAAGAATCGCTTTTGTGCAGAAAACAGTAACAGTTGTTCAGAACGAAAGAAAGCACAGAGCCCCAGTTTTTATGTTGTCCTTGAGAGCTTGCAGAGCACTGGGGAAAGGCAGGCAGAGAATTCCCTGCTAGCACCTTCTCTGTGCCTGGGAAGCAGAAGTGTTCACATTGCTTCGCAAGAATCGCTTTTGTGCAGAAAACAGTAACACTTGTTCAGAACGAAAGAAAGCACAGAGCCCCAGATTTTATGTTGTCCTGGAGAGCTTGCAGAGCACTGGGGAAAGGCAGGCAGAGAATTCCCTGCTAGCACCTTCTCTGTGCCTGGGAAGCAGAAGTGTTCACATTGCTTCGCAAGAATCGCTTTTGTGCAGAAAACAGTAACACTTGTTCAGAAGGAAAGAAAGCACAGAGCCCCAGATTTGCTGTTGTCCTGGAGAGCTTGCAGAGCACTGGGGAAAGGCAGGCAGAGAATTCCCTGCTAGCACCTTCTCTGTGCCTGGGAAGCAGAAGTGTTCACATTGCTTCGCAGAATCACTTTTGTGCAGAAAACAGTAACACTTGTTCAGAAGGAAAGAAAGCACAGAGCCCCAGATTCTATATTGTCCTGGAGAGCTTGCAGAGCACTGGGGAAAGGCAGGCAGAGAATTCCCTGCTAGCACCTTCTCTGTGCCTGGGAAGCAGAAGTGTTCACATTGCTTCGCAAGAATCGCTTTTGTGCAGAAAACAGTAACAGTTGTTCAGAAGGAAAGAAAGCACAGAGCCCCAGATTTGCTGTTGTCCTGGAGAGCTTGCAGAGCACTGGGGAAAGGAAGGCAGAGAATTCCCTGATAGCACCTTCTCTGTGCCTGTTCACATTGCTTCGCAGAATCGCTTTTGTGCAGAAAACAGTAACACTTGTTCAGAACGAAAGAAAGCACAGAGCCCCAGATTCTATGTTGTCCTGGAGAGCTTGCAGAGCACTGGGGAAAGGTAGGCAGAGAATTCCCTGCTAGCACCTTCTCTGTGCCTGGGAAGCAGTAGTGTTCACATTGCTTCGCAGAATCGTTTTTGTGCAGAAAACAGTAACACTTGTTCAGAAGGAAAGAAAGCACAGAGCCCCAGATTTTATGTTGTCCTGGAGAGCTTGCAGAGCACTGGGGAAAGGCAGGCAGAGAATTCCCTGCTAGCACCTTCTCTGTGCCTGGGAAGCAGAAGTGTTCACATTGCTTCGCAGAATCACTTTTGTGCAGAAAACAGTAACACTTGTTCAGAAGGAAAGAAAGCACAGAGCCCCAGATTCTATGTTGTCCTGGAGAGCTTGCAGAGCACTGGGGAAAGGCAGGCAGAGAATTCCCTGCTAGCACCTTCTCTGTGCCTGGGAAGCAGAAGTGTTCACATTGCTTCGCAAGAATCGCTTTTGTGCAGAAAACAGTAACACTTGTTCAGAAGGAAAGAAAGCACAGAGCCCCAGATTTTATGTTGTCCTGGAGAGCTTGCAGAGCACTGGGGAAAGGCAGGCAGAGAATTCCCTGCTAGCACCTTCTCTGTGCCTGGGAAGCAGAAGTGTTCACATTGCTTCGCAGAATCGCTTTTGTGCAGAAAACAGTAACACTTGTTCAGAAGGAAAGAAAGCACAGAGCCCCAGATTCTATGTTGTCCTGGAGAGCTTGCAGAGCACTGGGGAAAGGCAGGCAGAGAATTCCCTGCTAGCACCTTCTCTGTGCCTGTTCACATTGCTTCGCAGAATCGCTTTTGTGCAGAAAACAGTAACACTTGTTCAGAACGAAAGAAAGCACAGAGCCCCAGATTCTATGTTGTCCTGGAGAGCTTGCAGAGCACTGGGGAAAGGCAGGCAGAGAATTCCCTGCTAGCACCTTCTCTGTGCCTGGGAAGCAGAAGTGTTCACATTGCTTCGCAAGAATCGCTTTTGTGCAGAAAACAGTAACACTTGTTCAGAAGGAAAGAAAGCACAGAGCCCCAGATTTTATGTTGTCCTGGAGAGCTTGCAGAGCACTGGGGAAAGGCAGGCAGAGAATTCCTTGCTAGCAGCTTCTCTGTGCCTGGGAAGCAAAAGTGTTCACATTGCTTCACAGAATCGCTTTTGTGCAGAAAACAGTAACACTTGTTCAGAAGGAAAGAAAGCACAGAGCCCCAGATTTTATGTTGTCCTGGAGAGCTTGCAGAGCACTGGGGAAAGGCAGGCAGAGAATTCCCTGCTAGCACCTTCTCTGTGCCTGGGAAGCAGAAGTGTTCACATTGCTTCGCAAGAATCGCTTATGTGCAGAAAACAGTAACACTTGTTCAGAAGGAAAGAAAGCACAGAGCCCCAGATTCTATGTTGTCCTGGAGAGCTTGCAGAGCACTGGGGAAAGGTAGGCAGAGAATTCCCTGCTAGCACCTTCTCTGTGCCTGGGAAGCAGAAGTGTTCACATTGCTTCGCAAGAATCGCTTTTGTGCAGAAAACAGTAACAGTTGTTCAGAACGAAAGAAAGCACAGAGCCCCAGTTTTTATGTTGTCCTTGAGAGCTTGCAGAGCACTGGGGAAAGGCAGGCAGAGAATTCCCTGCTAGCACCTTCTCTGTGCCTGGGAAGCAGAAGTGTTCACATTGCTTCGCAAGAATCGCTTTTGTGCAGAAAACAGTAACACTTGTTCAGAAGGAAAGAAAGCACAGAGCCCCAGATTTGCTGTTGTCCCGGAGAGCTTGCAGAGCACTGGGGAAAGGCAGGCAGAGAATTCCCTGCTAGCACCTTCTCTGTGCCTGTTCACATTGCTTCGCAGAATCGCTTTTGTGCAGAAAACAGTAACACTTGTTCAGAAGGAAAGAAAGCACAGAGCCCCAGATTCTATGTTGTCCTGGAGAGCTTGCAGAGCACTGGGGAAAGGTAGGCAGAGAATTCCCTGCTAGCACCTTCTCTGTGCCTGGGAAGCAGAAGTGTTCACATTGCTTCGCAGAATCGTTTTTGTGCAGAAAACAGTAACACTTGTTCAGAAGGAAAGAAAGCACAGAGCCCCAGATTTTATGTTGTCCTGGAGAGCTTGCAGAGCACTGGGGAAAGGCAGGCAGAGAATTCCCTGCTAGCACCTTCTCTGTGCCTGGGAAGCAGAAGTGTTCACATTGCTTCGCAGAATCGCTTTTGTGCAGAAAACAGTAACACTTGTTCAGAAGGAAAGAAAGCACAGAGCCCCAGATTCTATGTTGTCCTGGAGAGCTTGCAGAGCACTGGGGAAAGGCAGGCAGAGAATTCCCTGCTAGCACCTTCTCTGTGCCTGGGAAGCAGAAGTGTTCACATTGCTTCGCAAGAATCGCTTTTATGCAGAAAACAGTAACACTTGTTCAGAAGGAAAGAAAGCACAGAGCCCCAGATTTTATGTTGTCCTGGAGAGCTTGCAGAGCACTGGGGAAAGGCAGGCAGAGAATTCCCTGCTAGCACCTTCTCTGTGCCTGGGAAGCAGAAGTGTTCACATTGCTTCGCAGAATCGCTTTTGTGCAGAAAACAGTAACACTTGTTCAGAAGGAAAGAAAGCACAGAGCCCCAGATTCTATGTTGTCCTGGAGAGCTTGCAGAGCACTGGGGAAAGGCAGGCAGAGAATTCCCTGCTAGCACCTTCTCTGTGCCTGGGAAGCAGAAGTGTTCACATTGCTTCGCAAGAATCGCTTTTGTGCAGAAAACAGTAACACTTGTTCAGAAGGAAAGAAAGCACAGCGCCCCAGATTCTATGTTGTCCTGGAGAGCTTGCAGAGCACTGGGGAAAGGCAGGCAGAGAATTCCCTGCTAGCACCTTCTCTGTGCCTGTTCACATTGCTTCGCAGAATCGCTTTTGTGCAGAAAACAGTAACACTTGTTCAGAAGGAAAGAAAGCACAGAGCCCCACATTTTATGTTGTCCTGGAGAGCTTGCAGAGCACTGGGGAAAGGCAGGCAGAGAATTCCCTGCTAGCACCTTCTCTGTGCCTGGGAAGCAGAAGTGTTCACATTGCTTCGCAAGAAACGCTTTTGTGCAGAAAACAGTAACACTTGTTCAGAAGGAAAGAAAGCACAGAGCCCCAGATTTGCTGTTGTCCTGGAGAGCTTGCAGAGCACTGGGGAAAGGTAGGCAGAGAATTCCCTGCTAGCACCTTCTCTGTGCCTGGGAAGCAGTAGTGTTCACATTGCTTCGCAGAATCGTTTTTGTGCAGAAAACAGTAACACTTGTTCAGAAGGAAAGAAAGCACAGAGCCCCAGATTTTATGTTGTCCTGGAGAGCTTGCAGAGCACTGGGGAAAGGCAGGCAGAGAATTCCCTGCTAGCACCTTCTCTGTGCCTGGGAAGCAGAAGTGTTCACATTGCTTCGCAGAATCACTTTTGTGCAGAAAACAGTAACACTTGTTCAGAAGGAAAGAAAGCACAGAGCCCCAGATTCTATGTTGTCCTGGAGAGCTTGCAGAGCACTGGGGAAAGGCAGGCAGAGAATTCCCTGCTAGCACCTTCTCTGTGCCTGGGAAGCAGAAGTGTTCACATTGCTTCGCAAGAATCGCTTTTGTGCAGAAAACAGTAACACTTGTTCAGAAGGAAAGAAAGCACAGAGCCCCAGATTTTATGTTGTCCTGGAGAGCTTGCAGAGCACTGGGGAAAGGCAGGCAGAGAATTCCCTGCTAGCACCTTCTCTGTGCCTGGGAAGCAGAAGTGTTCACATTGCTTCGCAGAATCGCTTTTGTGCAGAAAACAGTAACACTTGTTCAGAAGGAAAGAAAGCACAGAGCCCCAGATTCTATGTTGTCCTGGAGAGCTTGCAGAGCACTGGGGAAAGGCAGGCAGAGAATTCCCTGCTAGCACCTTCTCTGTGCCTGGGAAGCAGAAGTGTTCACATTGCTTCGCAAGAATCGCTTTTGTGCAGAAAACAGTAACACTTGTTCAGAAGGAAAGAAAGCACAGAGCCCCAGATTCTATGTTGTCCTGGAGAGCTTGCAGAGCACTGGGGAAAGGCAGGCAGAGAATTCCCTGATAGCACCTTCTCTGTGCCTGTTCACATTGCTTCGCAGAATCGCTTTTGTGCAGAAAACAGTAACACTTGTTCAGAAGGAAAGAAAGCACAGAGCCCCAGATTTTATGTTGTCCTGGAGAGCTTGCAGAGCACTGGGGAAAGGCAGGCAGAGAATTCCCTGCTAGCACCTTCTCTGTGCCTGGGAAGCAGAAGTGTTCACATTGCTTCGCAAGAAACGCTTTTGTGCAGAAAACAGTAACACTTGTTCAGAAGGAAAGAAAGCACAGAGCCCCAGATTTTATGTTGTCCTGGAGAGCTTGCAGAGCACTGGGGAAAGGCAGGCAGAGAATTCCTTGCTAGCACCTTCTCTGTGCCTGGGAAGCAGAAGTGTTCACATTGCTTCGCAGAATCGCTTTTGTGCAGAAAACAGTAACACTTGTTCAGAAGGAAAGAAAGCACAGAGCCCCAGATTCTATGTTGTCCTGGAGAGCTTGCAGAGCACTGGGGAAAGGCAGGCAGAGAATTCCCTGATAGCACCTTCTCTGTGCCTGTTCACATTGCTTCGCAGAATCGCTTTTGTGCAGAAAACAGTAACACTTGTTCAGAACGAAAGAAAGCACAGAGCCCCAGATTCTATGTTGTCCTGGAGAGCTTGCAGAGCACTGGGGAAAGGCAGGCAGAGAATTCCCTGCTAGCACCTTCTCTGTGCCTGGGAAGCAGAAGTGTTCACATTGCTTCGCAAGAATCGCTTTTGTGCAGAAAACAGTAACACTTGTTCAGAAGGAAAGAAAGCACAGAGCCCCAGATTTTATGTTGTCCTGGAGAGCTTGCAGAGCACTGGGGAAAGGCAGGCAGAGAATTCCTTGCTAGCAGCTTCTCTGTGCCTGGGAAGCAAAAGTGTTCACATTGCTTCACAGAATCGCTTTTGTGCAGAAAACAGTAACACTTGTTCAGAAGGAAAGAAAGCACAGAGCCCCAGATTCTATGTTGTCCTGGAGAGCTTGCAGAGCACTGGGGAAAGGCAGGCAGAGAATTCCCTGCTAGCACCTTCTCTGTGCCTGGGAAGCAGAAGTGTTCACATTGCTTCGCAAGAATCGCTTTTGTGCAGAAAACAGTAACACTTGTTCAGAAGGAAAGAAAGCACAGAGCCCCAGATTCTATGTTGTCCTGGAGAGCTTGCAGAGCACTGGGGAAAGGTAGGCAGAGAATTCCCTGCTAGCACCTTCTCTGTGCCTGGGAAGCAGAAGTGTTCACATTGCTTCGCAAGAATCGCTTTTGTGCAGAAAACAGTAACACTTGTTCAGAACGAAAGAAAGCACAGAGCCCCAGTTTTTATGTTGTCCTTGAGAGCTTGCAGAGCACTGGGGAAAGGCAGGCAGAGAATTCCCTGCTAGCACCTTCTCTGTGCCTGGGAAGCAGAAGTGTTCACATTGCTTCGCAAGAATCGCTTTTGTGCAGAAAACAGTAACACTTGTTCAGAAGGAAAGAAAGCACAGAGTCCCAGATTTGCTGTTGTCCTGGAGAGCTTGCAGAGCACTGGGGAAAGGCAGGCAGAGAATTCCCTGCTAGCACCTTCTCTGTGCCTGGGAAGCAGAAGTGTTCACATTGCTTCGCAGAATCGCTTTTGTGCAGAAAACAGTAACACTTGTTCAGAAGGAAAGAAAGCACAGAGCCCCAGATTCTATGTTGTCCTGGAGAGCTTGCAGAGCACTGGGGAAAGGCAGGCAGAGAATTCCCTGATAGCACCTTCTCTGTGCCTGTTCACATTGCTTCGCAGAATCGCTTTTGTGCAGAAAACAGTAACACTTGTTCAGAAGGAAAGAAAGCACAGAGCCCCAGATTCTATGTTGTCCTGGAGAGCTTGCAGAGCACTGGGGAAAGGTAGGCAGAGAATTCCCTGCTAGCACCTTCTCTGTGCCTGGGAAGCAGAAGTGTTCACATTGCTTCGCAGAATCGTTTTTGTGCAGAAAACAGTAACACTTGTTCAGAAGGAAAGAAAGCACAGAGCCCCAGATTTTATGTTGTCCTGGAGAGCTTGCAGAGCACTGGGGAAAGGCAGGCAGAGAATTCCCTGCTAGCACCTTCTCTGTGCCTGGGAAGCAGAAGTGTTCACATTGCTTCGCAGAATCGCTTTTGTGCAGAAAACAGTAACACTTGTTCAGAAGGAAAGAAAGCACAGAGCCCCAGATTCTATGTTGTCCTGGAGAGCTTGCAGAGCACTGGGGAAAGGCAGGCAGAGAATTCCCTGCTAGCACCTTCTCTGTGCCTGGGAAGCAGAAGTGTTCACATTGCTTCGCAAGAATCGCTTTTATGCAGAAAACAGTAACACTTGTTCAGAAGGAAAGAAAGCACAGAGCCCCAGATTTTATGTTGTCCTGGAGAGCTTGCAGAGCACTGGGGAAAGGCAGGCAGAGAATTCCCTGCTAGCACCTTCTCTGTGCCTGGGAAGCAGAAGTGTTCACATTGCTTCTCAGAATCGCTTTTGTGCAGAAAACAGTAACACTTGTTCAGAAGGAAAGAAAGCACAGAGCCCCAGATTCTATGTTGTCCTGGAGAGCTTGCAGAGCACTGGGGAAAGGCAGGCAGAGAATTCCCTGCTAGCACCTTCTCTGTGCCTGGGAAGCAGAAGTGTTCACATTGCTTCGCAAGAATCGCTTTTGTGCAGAAAACAGTAACACTTGTTCAGAACGAAAGAAAGCACAGCGCCCCAGATTCTATGTTGTCCTGGAGAGCTTGCAGAGCACTGGGGAAAGGCAGGCAGAGAATTCCCTGCTAGCACCATCTCTGTGCCTGTTCACATTGCTTCGCAGAATCGCTTTTGTGCAGAAAACAGTAACACTTGTTCAGAAGGAAAGAAAGCACAGAGCCCCACATTTTATGTTGTCCTGGAGAGCTTGCAGAGCACTGGGGAAAGGCAGGCAGAGAATTCCCTGCTAGCACCTTCTCTGTGCCTGGGAAGCAGAAGTGTTCACATTGCTTCGCAAGAAACGCTTTTGTGCAGAAAACAGTAACACTTGTTCAGAAGGAAAGAAAGCACAGAGCCCCAGATTTTATGTTGTCCTGGAGAGCTTGCAGAGACCTGGGGAAAGGCAGGCAGAGAATTCCTTGCTAGCACCTTCTCTGTGCCTGGGAAGCAGAAGTGTTCACATTGCTTCGCAGAATCGCTTTTGTGCAGAAAACAGTAACACTTGTTCAGAAGGAAAGAAAGCACAGAGCCCCAGATTCTATGTTGTCCTGGAGAGCTTGCAGAGCACTGGGGAAAGGCAGGCAGAGAATTCCCTGATAGCACCTTCTCTGTGCCTGTTCACATTGCTTCGCAGAATCGCTTTTGTGCAGAAAACAGTAACACTTGTTCAGAAGGAAAGAAAGCACAGAGCCCCAGATTCTATGTTGTCCTGGAGAGCTTGCAGAGCACTGGGGAAAGGCAGGCAGAGAATTCCCTGCTAGCACCTTCTCTGTGCCTGGGAAGCAGAAGTGTTCACATTGCTTCGCAAGAATCGCTTTTGTGCAGAAAACAGTAACACTTGTTCAGAAGGAAAGAAAGCACAGAGCCCCAGATTCTATGTTTTCCTGGAGAGCTTGCAGAGCACTGGGGAAAGGCAGGCAGAGAATTCCCTGCTAGCACCTTCTCTGTGCCTGGGAAGCAGAAGTGTTCACATTGCTTCGCAAGAATCGCTTTTGTGCAGAAAACAGTAACACTTGTTCAGAAGGAAAGAAAGCACAGAGCCCCAGATTTGCTGTTGTCCTGGAGAGCTTGCAGAGCACTGGGGAAAGGCAGGCAGAGAATTCCCTGCTAGCACCTTCTCTGTGCCTGTTCACATTGCTTCGCAGAATCGCTTTTGTGCAGAAAACAGTAACACTTGTTCAGAACGAAAGAAAGCACAGAGCCCCAGATTCTATGTTGTCCTGGAGAGCTTGCAGAGCACTGGGGAAAGGCAGGCAGAGAATTCCTTGCTAGCACCTTCTCTGTGCCTGGGAAGCAGAAGTGTTCACATTGCTTCGCAGAATCGCTTTTGTGCAGAAAACAGTAACACTTGTTCAGAAGGAAAGAAAGCACAGAGCCCCAGATTCTATGTTGTCCTGGAGAGCTTGCAGAGCACTGGGGAAAGGCAGGCAGAGAATTCCCTGATAGCACCTTCTCTGTGCCTGTTCACATTGCTTCGCAGAATCGCTTTTGTGCAGAAAACAGTAACACTTGTTCAGAACGAAAGAAAGCACAGAGCCCCAGATTCTATGTTGTCCTGGAGAGCTTGCAGAGCACTGGGGAAAGGCAGGCAGAGAATTCCCTGCTAGCACCTTCTCTGTGCCTGGGAAGCAGAAGTGTTCACATTGCTTCGCAAGAATCGCTTTTGTGCAGAAAACAGTAACACTTGTTCAGAAGGAAAGAAAGCACAGAGCCCCAGATTTTATGTTGTCCTGGAGAGCTTGCAGAGCACTGGGGAAAGGCAGGCAGAGAATTCCCTGCTAGCACCTTCTCTGTGCCTGGGAAGCAGAAGTGTTCACATTGCTTCGCAAGAATCGCTTTTGTGCAGAAAACAGTAACAGTTGTTCAGAACGAAAGAAAGCACAGAGCCCCAGTTTTTATGTTGTCCTTGAGAGCTTGCAGAGCACTGGGGAAAGGCAGGCAGAGAATTCCCTGCTAGCACCTTCTCTGTGCCTGGGAAGCAGAAGTGTTCACATTGCTTCGCAAGAATCGCTTTTGTGCAGAAAACAGTAACACTTGTTCAGAAGGAAAGAAAGCACAGAGCCCCAGATTTGCTGTTGTCCCGGAGAGCTTGCAGAGCACTGGGGAAAGGCAGGCAGAGAATTCCTTGCTAGCACCTTCTCTGTGCCTGTTCACATTGCTTCGCAGAATCGCTTTTGTGCAGAAAACAGTAACACTTGTTCAGAAGGAAAGAAAGCACAGAGCCCCAGATTCTATGTTGTCCTGGAGAGCTTGCAGAGCACTGGGGAAAGGTAGGCAGAGAATTCCCTGCTAGCACCTTCTCTGTGCCTGGGAAGCAGAAGTGTTCACATTGCTTCGCAGAATCGTTTTTGTGCAGAAAACAGTAACACTTGTTCAGAAGGAAAGAAAGCACAGAGCCCCAGATTTTATGTTGTCCTGGAGAGCTTGCAGAGCACTGGGGAAAGGCAGGCAGAGAATTCCCTGCTAGCACCTTCTCTGTGCCTGGGAAGCAGAAGTGTTCACATTGCTTCGCAGAATCGCTTTTGTGCAGAAAACAGTAACACTTGTTCAGAAGGAAAGAAAGCACAGAGCCCCAGATTCTATGTTGTCCTGGAGAGCTTGCAGAGCACTGGGGAAAGGCAGGCAGAGAATTCCCTGCTAGCACCTTCTCTGTGCCTGGGAAGCAGAAGTGTTCACATTGCTTCGCAAGAATCGCTTTTATGCAGAAAACAGTAACACTTGTTCAGAAGGAAAGAAAGCACAGAGCCCCAGATTTTATGTTGTCCTGGAGAGCTTGCAGAGCACTGGGGAAAGGCAGGCAGAGAATTCCTTGCTAGCACCTTCTCTGTGCCTGGGAAGCAGAAGTGTTCACATTGCTTCGCAGAATCGCTTTTGTGCAGAAAACAGTAACACTTGTTCAGAAGGAAAGAAAGCACAGAGCCCCAGATTCTATGTTGTCCTGGAGAGCTTGCAGAGCACTGGGGAAAGGCAGGCAGAGAATTCCCTGCTAGCACCTTCTCTGTGCCTGGGAAGCAGAAGTGTTCACATTGCTTCGCAAGAATCGCTTTTGTGCAGAAAACAGTAACACTTGTTCAGAAGGAAAGAAAGCACAGAGCCCCAGATTTGCTGTTGTCCTGGAGAGCTTGCAGAGCACTGGGGAAAGGCAGGCAGAGAATTCCCTGATAACACCTTCTCTGTGCCTTTTCACATTGCTTCGCAGAATCGCTTTTGTGCAGAAAACAGTAACACTTGTTCAGAAGGAAAGAAAGCACAGAGCCCCAGATTTTATGTTGTCCTGGAGAGCTTGCAGAGCACTGGGGAAAGGCAGGCAGAGAATTCCCTGCTAGCACCTTCTCTGTGCCTGTTCACATTGCTTCGCAGAATCGCTTTTGTGCAGAAAACAGTAACACTTGTTCAGAAGGAAAGAAAGCACAGAGCCCCAGATTCTATGTTGTCCTGGAGAGCTTGCAGAGCACTGGGGAAAGGTAGGCAGAGAATTCCCTGCTAGCACCTTCTCTGTGCCTGGGAAGCAGAAGTGTTCACATTGCTTCGCAGAATCGTTTTTGTGCAGAAAACAGTAACACTTGTTCAGAAGGAAAGAAAGCACAGAGCCCCAGATTTTATGTTGTCCTGGAGAGCTTGCAGAGCACTGGGGAAAGGCAGGCAGAGAATTCCCTGCTAGCACCTTCTCTGTGCCTGGGAAGCAGAAGTGTTCACATTGCTTCACAGAATCGCTTTTGTGCAGAAAACAGTAACACTTGTTCAGAAGGAAAGAAAGCACAGAGCCCCAGATTCTATGTTGTCCTGGAGAGCTTGCAGAGCACTGGGGAAAGGCAGGCAGAGAATTCCCTGCTAGCACCTTCTCTGTGCCTGGGAAGCAGAAGTGTTCACATTGCTTCGCAAGAATCGCTTTTGTGCAGAAAACAGTAACACTTGTTCAGAAGGAAAGAAAGCACAGAGCCCCAGATTTGCTGTTGTCCTGGAGAGCTTGCAGAGCACTGGGGAAAGGCAGGCAGAGAATTCCTTGCTAGCACCTTCTCTGTGCCTGTTCACATTGCTTCGCAGAATCGCTTTTGTGCAGAAAACAGTAACACTTGTTCAGAAGGAAAGAAAGCACAGAACCCCAGATTCTATGTTGTCCTGGAGAGCTTGCAGAGCACTGGGGAAAGGCAGGCAGAGAATTCCCTGCTAGCACCTTCTCTGTGCCTGTTCACATTGCTTCGCAGAATCGCTTTTGTGCAGAAAACAGTAACACTTGTTCAGAAGGAAAGAAAGCACAGAGCCCCAGATTCTATGTTGTCCTGGAGAGCTTGCAGAGCACTGGGGAAAGTTAGGCAGAGAATTCCCTGCTAGCACCTTCTCTGTGCCTGGGAAGCAGAAGTGTTCACATTGCTTCGCAAGAATCGCTTTTGTGCAGAAAACAGTAACAGTTGTTCAGAACGAAAGAAAGCACAGAGCCCCAGTTTTTATGTTGTCCTTGAGAGCTTGCAGAGCACTGGGGAAAGGCAGGCAGAGATTTCCCTGATAGCACCTTCTCTGTGCCTGTTCACATTGTTTCGCAGAATCGCTTTTGTGCAGAAAACAGTAACACTTGTTCAGAACGAAAGAAAGCACAGAGCCCCAGATTCTATGTTGTCCTGGAGAGCTTGCAGAGCACTGGGGAAAGGCAGGCAGAGAATTCCCTGATAGCACCTTCTCTGTGCCTGTTCACATTGCTTCGCAGAATCGCTTTTGTGCAGAAAACAGTAACACTTGTTCAGAAGGAAAGAAAGCACAGAGCCCCAGATTCTATGTTGTCTTCGAGAGCTTGCAGAGCACTGGGGAAAGGCAGGCAGAGAATTCCCTGCTAGCACCTTCTCTGTGCCTGGGAAGCAGAAGTGTTCACATTGCTTCGCAAGAATCGCTTTTGTGCAGAAAACAGTAACACTTGTTCAGAAGGAAAGAAAGCACAGAGCCCCAGATTCTATGTTGTCCTGGAGAGCTTGCAGAGCACTGGGGAAAGGCAGGCAGAGAATTCCCTGCTAGCACCTTCTCTGTGCCTGGGAAGCAGAAGTGTTCACATTGCTTCACAAGAATCGCTTTTGTGCAGAAAACAGTAACACTTGTTCAGAAGGAAAGAAAGCACAGAGCCCCAGATTTGCTGTTGTCCTGGAGAGCTTGCAGAGCACTGGGGAAAGGCAGGCAGAGAATTCCCTGATAACACCTTCTCTGTGCCTTTTCACATTGCTTCGCAGAATCGCTTTTGTGCAGAAAACAGTAACACTTGTTCAGAAGGAAAGAAAGCACAGAGCCCCAGATTCTATGTTGTCCTGGAGAGCTTGCAGAGCACTGGGGAAAGGCAGGCAGAGAATTCCCTGCTAGCACCTTCTCTGTGCCTGTTCACATTGCTTCGCAGAATCGCTTTTGTGCAGAAAACAGTAACACTTGTTCAGAAGGAAAGAAAGCACAGAGCCCCAGATTCTATGTTGTCCTGGAGAGCTTGCAGAGCACTGGGGAAAGGTAGGCAGAGAATTCCCTGCTAGCACCTTCTCTGTGCCTGGGAAGCAGAAGTGTTCACATTGCTTCGCAGAATCGTTTTTGTGCAGAAAACAGTAACACTTGTTCAGAAGGAAAGAAAGCACAGAGCCCCAGATTTTATGTTGTCCTGGAGAGTTTGCAGAGCACTGGGGAAAGGCAGGCAGAGAATTCCCTGCTAGCACCTTCTCTGTGCCTGGGAAGCAGAAGTGTTCACATTGCTTCGCAAGAATCGCTTTTATGCAGAAAACAGTAACACTTGTTCAGAAGGAAAGAAAGCACAGAGCCCCAGATTCTATGTTGTCCTGGAGAGCTTGCAGAGCACTGGGGAAAGGCAGGCAGAGAATTCCTTGCTAGCACCTTCTCTGTGCCTGGGAAGCAAAAGTGTTCACATTGCTTCACAGAATCGCTTTTGTGCAGAAAACAGTAACACTTGTTCAGAAGGAAAGAAAGCACAGAGCCCCAGATTCTATGTTTTCCTGGAGAGCTTGCAGAGCACTGGGGAAAGGCAGGCAGAGAATTCCCTGCTAGCACCTTCTCTGTGCCTGGGAAGCAGAAGTGTTCACATTGCTTCGCAAGAATCGCTTTTGTGCAGAAAACAGTAACACTTGTTCAGAAGGAAAGAAAGCACAGAGCCCCAGATTTGCTGTTGTCCTGGAGAGCTTGCAGAGCACTGGGGAAAGGCAGGCAGAGAATTCCCTGATAGCACCTTCTCTGTGCCTGTTCACATTGCTTCGCAGAATCGCTTTTGTGCAGAAAACACTAACACTTGTTCAGAAGGAAAGAAAGCACAGAACCCCAGATTCTATGTTGTCCTGGAGAGCTTGCAGAGCACTGGGGAAAGGCAGGCAGAGAATTCCCTGCTAGCACCTTCTCTGTGCCTGTTCACATTGCTTCGCAGAATCGCTTTTGTGCAGAAAACAGTAACACTTGTTCAGAAGGAAAGAAAGCACAGAGCCCCAGATTCTATGTTGTCCTGGAGAGCTTGCAGAGCACTGGGGAAAGGTAGGCAGAGAATTCCCTGCTAGCACCTTCTCTGTGCCTGGGAAGCAGAAGTGTTCACATTGCTTCGCAAGAATCGCTTTTGTGCAGAAAACAGTAACAGTTGTTCAGAACGAAAGAAAGCACAGAGCCCCAGTTTTTATGTTGTCCTTGAGAGCTTGCAGAGCACTGGGGAAAGGCAGGCAGAGATTTCCCTGATAGCACCTTCTCTGTGCCTGTTCACATTGTTTCGCAGAATCGCTTTTGTGCAGAAAACAGTAACACTTGTTCAGAACGAAAGAAAGCACAGAGCCCCAGATTCTATGTTGTCCTGGAGAGCTTGCAGAGCACTGGGGAAAGGCAGGCAGAGAATTCCCTGATAGCACCTTCTCTGTGCCTGTTCACATTGCTTCGCAGAATCGCTTTTGTGCAGAAAACAGTAACACTTGTTCAGAAGGAAAGAAAGCACAGAGCCCCAGATTCTATGTTGTCTTCGAGAGCTTGCAGAGCACTGGGGAAAGGCAGGCAGAGAATTCCCTGCTAGCACCTTCTCTGTGCCTGGGAAGCAGAAGTGTTCACATTGCTTCGCAAGAATCGCTTTTGTGCAGAAAACAGTAACACTTGTTCAGAAGGAAAGAAAGCACAGAGCCCCAGATTCTATGTTGTCCTGGAGAGCTTGCAGAGCACTGGGGAAAGGCAGGCAGAGAATTCCCTGCTAGCACCTTCTCTGTGCCTGGGAAGCAGAAGTGTTCACATTGCTTCGCAAGAATCGCTTTTGTGCAGAAAACAGTAACACTTGTTCAGAAGGAAAGAAAGCACAGAGCCCCAGATTTGCTGTTGTCCTGGAGAGCTTGCAGAGCACTGGGGAAAGGCAGGCAGAGAATTCCCTGCTAGCACCTTCTCTGTGCCTTTTCACATTGCTTCGCAAGAATCGCTTTTGTGCAGAAAACAGTAACACTTGTTCAGAAGGAAAGAAAGCACAGAGCCCCAGATTCTATGTTGTCCTGGAGAGCTTGCAGAGCACTGGGGAAAGGCAGGCAGAGAATTCCCTGCTAGCACCTTCTCTGTGCCTGTTCACATTGCTTCGCAGAATCGCTTTTGTGCAGAAAACAGTAACACTTGTTCAGAACGAAAGAAAGCACAGAGCCCCAGATTCTATGTTGTCCTGGAGAGCTTGCAGAGCACTGGGGAAAGGTAGGCAGAGAATTCCCTGCTAGCACCTTCTCTGTGCCTGGGAAGCAGAAGTGTTCACATTGCTTCGCAGAATCGCTTTTGTGCAGAAAACAGTAACACTTGTTCAGAAGGAAAGAAAGCACAGAGCCCCAGATTTTATGTTGTCCTGGAGAGCTTGCAGAGAACTGGGGAAAGGCAGGCAGAGAATTCCCTGCTAGCACCTTCTCTGTGCCTGGGAAGCAGAAGTGTTCACATTGCTTCACAGAATTGCTTTTGTGCAGAAAACAGTAACACTTGTTCAGAAGGAAAGAAAGCACAGAGCCCCAGATTCTATGTTGTCCTGGAGAGCTTGCAGAGCACTGGGGAAAGGCAGGCAGAGAATTCCCTGATAGCACCTTCTCTGTGCCTGGGAAGCAGAAGTGTTCACATTGCTTCGCAAGAATCGCTTTTGTGCAGAAAACAGTAACAGTTGTTCAGAACGAAAGAAAGCACAGAGCCCCAGATTTTATGTTGTCCTGGAGAGCTTGCAGAGCACTGGGGAAAGGCAGGCAGAGAATTCCCTGATAGCACCTTCTCTGTGCCTGTTCACATTGCTTCGCAGAATCGCTTTTGTGCAGAAAACACTAACACTTGTTCAGAAGGAAAGAAAGCACAGCGCCCCAGATTCTATGTTGTCCTGGAGAGCTTGCAGAGCACTGGGGAAAGGCAGGCAGAGATTTCCCTGCTAGCACCTTCTCTGTGCCTGGGAAGCAGAAGTGTTCACATTGCTTCGCAAGAATCGCTTTTGTGCAGAAAACAGTAACAGTTGTTCAGAAGGAAAGAAAGCACAGAGCCCCAGATTTTATGTTGTCCTGGAGAGCTTGCAGAGCACTGGGGAAAGGCAGGCAGAGAATTCCTTGCTAGCACCTTCTCTGTGCCTGGGAAGCAGAAGTGTTCACATTGCTTCACAGAATCGCTTTTGTGCAGAAAACAGTAACACTTGTTCAGAAGGAAAGAAAGCACAGAGCCCCAGATTCTATGTTGTCCTGGAGAGCTTGCAGAGCACTGGGGAAAGGCAGGCAGAGAATTCCCTGATAGCACCTTCTCTGTGCCTGTTCACATTGCTTCGCAGAATCGCTTTTGTGCAGAAAACAGTAACACTTGTTCAGAAGGAAAGAAAGCACAGAGCCCCAGATTCTATGTTGTCCTGGAGAGCTTGCAGAGCACTGGGGAAAGGCAGGCAGAGAATTCCCTGATAGCACCTTCTCTGTGCCTGGGAAGCAGAAGTGTTCACATTGCTTCGCAAGAATCGCTTTTGTGCAGAAAACAGTAACACTTGTTCAGAACGAAAGAAAGCACAGAGCCCCAGATTTGCTGTTGTCCTGGAGAGCTTGCAGAGCACTGGGGAAAGGCAGGCAGAGAATTCCTTGCTAGCACCTTCTCTGTGCCTGGGAAGCAGAAGTGTTCACATTGCTTCGCAAGAATCGCTTTTGTGCAGAAAACAGTAACACTTGTTCAGAAGGAAAGAAAGCACAGAGCCCCAGATTCTATGTTGTCCTGGAGAGCTTGCAGAGCACTGGGGAAAGGCAGGCAGAGAATTCCCTGCTAGCACCTTCTCTGTGCCTGGGAAGCAGAAGTGTTCACATTGCTTCGCAAGAATCGCTTTTGTGCAGAAAACAGTAACACTTGTTCAGAAGGAAAGAAAGCACAGAGCCCCAGATTTTATGTTGTCCTGGAGAGCTTGCAGAGCACTGGGGAAAGGCAGGCAGAGAATTCCCTGCTAGCACCTTCTCTGTGCCTGGGAAGCAGAAGTGTTCACATTGCTTCGCAAGAATCGCTTTTGTGCAGAAAACAGTAACACTTGTTCAGAAGGAAAGAAAGCACAGAGCCCCAGATTCTATGTTGTCCTGGAGAGCTTGCAGAGCACTGGGGAAAGGCAGGCAGAGAATTCCCTGCTAGCACCTTCTCTGTGCCTGGGAAGCAGAAGTGTTCACATTGCTTCGCAAGAATCGCTTTTGTGCAGAAAACAGTAACAGTTGTTCAGAACGAAAGAAAGCACAGAGCCCCAGATTCTATATTGTCCTGGAGAGCTTGCAGAGCACTGGGGAAAGGCAGGCAGAGATTTCCCTGATAGCACCTTCTCTGTGCCTGTTCACATTGTTTCGCAGAATCGCTTTTGTGCAGAAAACAGTAACACTTGTTCAGAACGAAAGAAAGCACAGAGCCCCAGATTCTATGTTGTCCTGGAGAGCTTGCAGAGCACTGGGGAAAGGCAGGCAGAGAATTCCCTGATAGCACCTTCTCTGTGCCTGTTCACATTGCTTCGCAGAATCGCTTTTGTGCAGAAAACAGTAACACTTGTTCAGAAGGAAAGAAAGCACAGAGCCCCAGATTCTATGTTGTCCTGGAGAGCTTGCAGAGCACTGGGGAAAGGCAGGCAGAGAATTCCCTGCTAGCACCTTCTCTGTGCCTGGGAAGCAGAAGTGTTCACATTGCTTCGCAAGAATCGCTTTTGTGCAGAAAACAGTAACACTTGTTCAGAAGGAAAGAAAGCACAGAGCCCCAGATTCTATGTTGTCCTGGAGAGCTTGCAGAGCACTGGGGAAAGGCAGGCAGAGAATTCCCTGCTAGCACCTTCTCTGTGCCTGGGAAGCAGAAGTGTTCACATTGCTTCGCAGAATCGCTTTTGTGCAGAAAACAGTAACACTTGTTCAGAAGGAAAGAAAGCACAGAGCCCCAGATTCTATGTTGTCCTGGAGAGCTTGCAGAGCACTGGGGAAAGGCAGGCAGAGAATTCCCTGATAACACCTTCTCTGTGCCTGTTCACATTGCTTCGCAGAATCGCTTTTGTGCAGAAAACAGTAACACTTGTTCAGAAGGAAAGAAAGCACAGAGCCCCAGATTCTATGTTGTCCTGGAGAGCTTGCAGAGCACTGGGGAAAGGCAGGCAGAGAATTCCCTGCTAGCACCTTCTCTGTGCCTGTTCACATTGCTTCGCAGAATCGCTTTTGTGCAGAAAACAGTAACACTTGTTCAGAAGGAAAGAAAGCACAGAGCCCCACATTTTATGTTGTCCTGGAGAGCTTGCAGAGCACTGGGGAAAGGCAGGCAGAGAATTCCCTGCTAGCACCTTCTCTGTGCCTGGGAAGCAGAAGTGTTCACATTGCTTCGCAAGAATCGCTTTTGTGCAGAAAACAGTAACACTTGTTCAGAAGGAAAGAAAGCACAGAGTCCCAGATTTGCTGTTGTCCCGGAGAGCTTGCAGAGCACTGGGGAAAGGCAGGCAGAGAATTCCCTGCTAGCACCTTCTCTGTGCCTGGGAAGCAGAAGTGTTCACATTGCTTCGCAGAATCGCTTTTGTGCAGAAAACAGTAACACTTGTTCAGAAGGAAAGAAAGCACAGAGCCCCAGATTCTATGTTGTCCTGGAGAGCTTGCAGAGCACTGGGGAAAGGCAGGCAGAGAATTCCCTGCTAGCACCTTCTCTGTGCCTGTTCACATTGCTTCGCAGAATCGCTTTTGTGCAGAAAACAGTAACACTTGTTCAGAAGGAAAGAAAGCACAGAGCCCCAGATTCTATGTTGTCCTGGAGAGCTTGCAGAGCACTGGGGAAAGGTAGGCAGAGAATTCCCTGCTAGCACCTTCTCTGTGCCTGGGAAGCAGAAGTGTTCACATTGCTTCGCAGAATCGTTTTTGTGCAGAAAACAGTAACACTTGTTCAGAAGGAAAGAAAGCACAGAGCCCCAGATTTTATGTTGTCCTGGAGAGCTTGCAGAGCACTGGGGAAAGGCAGGCAGAGAATTCCCTGCTAGCACCTTCTCTGTGCCTGGGAAGCAGAAGTGTTCACATTGCTTCGCAGAATCGCTTTTGTGCAGAAAACAGTAACACTTGTTCAGAAGGAAAGAAAGCACAGAGCCCCAGATTCTATGTTGTCCTGGAGAGCTTGCAGAGCACTGGGGAAAGGCAGGCAGAGAATTCCCTGCTAGCACCTTCTCTGTGCCTGGGAAGCAGAAGTGTTCACATTGCTTCGCAAGAATCGCTTTTATGCAGAAAACAGTAACACTTGTTCAGAAGGAAAGAAAGCACAGAGCCCCAGATTTTATGTTGTCCTGGAGAGCTTGCAGAGCACTGGGGAAAGGCAGGCAGAGAATTCCCTGCTAGCACCTTCTCTGTGCCTGGGAAGCAGAAGTGTTCACATTGCTTCGCAGAATCGCTTTTGTGCAGAAAACAGTAACACTTGTTCAGAAGGAAAGAAAGCACAGAGCCCCAGATTCTATGTTGTCCTGGAGAGCTTGCAGAGCACTGGGGAAAGGCAGGCAGAGAATTCCCTGCTAGCACCTTCTCTGTGCCTGGGAAGCAGAAGTGTTCACATTGCTTCGCAAGAATCGCTTTTGTGCAGAAAACAGTAACACTTGTTCAGAACGAAAGAAAGCACAGCGCCCCAGATTCTATGTTGTCCTGGAGAGCTTGCAGAGCACTGGGGAAAGGCAGGCAGAGAATTCCCTGCTAGCACCATCTCTGTGCCTGTTCACATTGCTTCGCAGAATCGCTTTTGTGCAGAAAACAGTAACACTTGTTCAGAAGGAAAGAAAGCACAGAGCCCCACATTTTATGTTGTCCTGGAGAGCTTGCAGAGCACTGGGGAAAGGCAGGCAGAGAATTCCCTGCTAGCACCTTCTCTGTGCCTGGGAAGCAGAAGTGTTCACATTGCTTCGCAAGAAACGCTTTTGTGCAGAAAACAGTAACACTTGTTCAGAAGGAAAGAAAGCACAGAGCCCCAGATTTTATGTTGTCCTGGAGAGCTTGCAGAGACCTGGGGAAAGGCAGGCAGAGAATTCCTTGCTAGCACCTTCTCTGTGCCTGGGAAGCAGAAGTGTTCACATTGCTTCGCAGAATCGCTTTTGTGCAGAAAACAGTAACACTTGTTCAGAAGGAAAGAAAGCACAGAGCCCCAGATTCTATGTTGTCCTGGAGAGCTTGCAGAGCACTGGGGAAAGGCAGGCAGAGAATTCCCTGATAGCACCTTCTCTGTGCCTGTTCACATTGCTTCGCAGAATCGCTTTTGTGCAGAAAACAGTAACACTTGTTCAGAACGAAAGAAAGCACAGAGCCCCAGATTCTATGTTGTCCTGGAGAGCTTGCAGAGCACTGGGGAAAGGCAGGCAGAGAATTCCCTGCTAGCACCTTCTCTGTGCCTGGGAAGCAGAAGTGTTCACATTGCTTCGCAGAATCGCTTTTGTGCAGAAAACAGTAACACTTGTTCAGAAGGAAAGAAAGCACAGAGCCCCAGATTCTATGTTGTCCTGGAGAGCTTGCAGAGCACTGGGGAAAGGCAGGCAGAGAATTCCCTGATAGCACCTTCTCTGTGCCTGTTCACATTGCTTCGCAGAATCGCTTTTGTGCAGAAAACAGTAACACTTGTTCAGAACGAAAGAAAGCACAGAGCCCCAGATTCTATGTTGTCCTGGAGAGCTTGCAGAGCACTGGGGAAAGGCAGGCAGAGAATTCCCTGCTAGCACCTTCTCTGTGCCTGGGAAGCAGAAGTGTTCACATTGCTTCGCAAGAATCGCTTTTGTGCAGAAAACAGTAACACTTGTTCAGAAGGAAAGAAAGCACAGAGCCCCAGATTTTATGTTGTCCTGGAGAGCTTGCAGAGCACTGGGGAAAGGCAGGCAGAGAATTCCCTGCTAGCACCTTCTCTGTGCCTGGGAAGCAGAAGTGTTCACATTGCTTCGCAAGAATCGCTTTTGTGCAGAAAACAGTAACAGTTGTTCAGAACGAAAGAAAGCACAGAGCCCCAGTTTTTATGTTGTCCTTGAGAGCTTGCAGAGCACTGGGGAAAGGCAGGCAGAGAATTCCCTGCTAGCACCTTCTCTGTGCCTGGGAAGCAGAAGTGTTCACATTGCTTCGCAAGAATCGCTTTTGTGCAGAAAACAGTAACACTTGTTCAGAAGGAAAGAAAGCACAGAGCCCCAGATTTGCTGTTGTCCCGGAGAGCTTGCAGAGCACTGGGGAAAGGCAGGCAGAGAATTCCTTGCTAGCACCTTCTCTGTGCCTGTTCACATTGCTTCGCAGAATCGCTTTTGTGCAGAAAACAGTAACACTTGTTCAGAAGGAAAGAAAGCACAGAGCCCCAGATTCTATGTTGTCCTGGAGAGCTTGCAGAGCACTGGGGAAAGGTAGGCAGAGAATTCCCTGCTAGCACCTTCTCTGTGCCTGGGAAGCAGAAGTGTTCACATTGCTTCGCAGAATCGTTTTTGTGCAGAAAACAGTAACACTTGTTCAGAAGGAAAGAAAGCACAGAGCCCCAGATTTTATGTTGTCCTGGAGAGCTTGCAGAGCACTGGGGAAAGGCAGGCAGAGAATTCCCTGCTAGCACCTTCTCTGTGCCTGGGAAGCAGAAGTGTTCACATTGCTTCGCAGAATCGCTTTTGTGCAGAAAACAGTAACACTTGTTCAGAAGGAAAGAAAGCACAGAGCCCCAGATTCTATGTTGTCCTGGAGAGCTTGCAGAGCACTGGGGAAAGGCAGGCAGAGAATTCCCTGCTAGCACCTTCTCTGTGCCTGTTCACATTGCTTCGCAGAATCGCTTTTGTGCAGAAAACAGTAACACTTGTTCAGAAGGAAAGAAAGCACAGAGCCCCAGATTCTATGTTGTCCTGGAGAGCTTGCAGAGCACTGGGGAAAGGTAGGCAGAGAATTCCCTGCTAGCACCTTCTCTGTGCCTGGGAAGCAGAAGTGTTCACATTGCTTCGCAGAATCGTTTTTGTGCAGAAAACAGTAACACTTGTTCAGAAGGAAAGAAAGCACAGAGCCCCAGATTTTATGTTGTCCTGGAGAGCTTGCAGAGCACTGGGGAAAGGCAGGCAGAGAATTCCCTGCTAGCACCTTCTCTGTGCCTGGGAAGCAGAAGTGTTCACATTGCTTCACAGAATCGCTTTTGTGCAGAAAACAGTAACACTTGTTCAGAAGGAAAGAAAGCACAGAGCCCCAGATTCTATGTTGTCCTGGAGAGCTTGCAGAGCACTGGGGAAAGGCAGGCAGAGAATTCCCTGCTAGCACCTTCTCTGTGCCTGGGAAGCAGAAGTGTTCACATTGCTTCGCAAGAATCGCTTTTGTGCAGAAAACAGTAACACTTGTTCAGAACGAAAGAAAGCACAGAGCCCCAGATTTGCTGTTGTCCTGGAGAGCTTGCAGAGCACTGGGGAAAGGCAGGCAGAGAATTCCTTGCTAGCACCTTCTCTGTGCCTGTTCACATTGCTTCGCAGAATCGCTTTTGTGCAGAAAACAGTAACACTTGTTCAGAAGGAAAGAAAGCACAGAACCCCAGATTCTATGTTGTCCTGGAGAGCTTGCAGAGCACTGGGGAAAGGCAGGCAGAGAATTCCCTGCTAGCACCTTCTCTGTGCCTGTTCACATTGCTTCGCAGAATCGCTTTTGTGCAGAAAACAGTAACACTTGTTCAGAAGGAAAGAAAGCACAGAGCCCCAGATTCTATGTTGTCCTGGAGAGCTTGCAGAGCACTGGGGAAAGTTAGGCAGAGAATTCCCTGCTAGCACCTTCTCTGTGCCTGGGAAGCAGAAGTGTTCACATTGCTTCGCAAGAATCGCTTTTGTGCAGAAAACAGTAACAGTTGTTCAGAACGAAAGAAAGCACAGAGCCCCAGTTTTTATGTTGTCCTTGAGAGCTTGCAGAGCACTGGGGAAAGGCAGGCAGAGATTTCCCTGATAGCACCTTCTCTGTGCCTGTTCACATTGTTTCGCAGAATCGCTTTTGTGCAGAAAACAGTAACACTTGTTCAGAAGGAAAGAAAGCACAGAGCCCCAGATTCTATGTTGTCCTGGAGAGCTTGCAGAGCACTGGGGAAAGGCAGGCAGAGAATTCCCTGATAGCACCTTCTCTGTGCCTGTTCACATTGCTTCGCAGAATCGCTTTTGTGCAGAAAACAGTAACACTTGTTCAGAAGGAAAGAAAGCACAGAGCCCCAGATTCTATGTTGTCTTCGAGAGCTTGCAGAGCACTGGGGAAAGGCAGGCAGAGAATTCCCTGCTAGCACCTTCTCTGTGCCTGGGAAGCAGAAGTGTTCACATTGCTTCGCAAGAATCGCTTTTGTGCAGAAAACAGTAACACTTGTTCAGAAGGAAAGAAAGCACAGAGCCCCAGATTTGCTGTTGTCCCGGAGAGCTTGCAGAGCACTGGGGAAAGGCAGGCAGAGAATTCCTTGCTAGCACCTTCTCTGTGCCTGTTCACATTGCTTCGCAGAATCGCTTTTGTGCAGAAAACAGTAACACTTGTTCAGAAGGAAAGAAAGCACAGAGCCCCAGATTCTATGTTGTCCTGGAGAGCTTGCAGAGCACTGGGGAAAGGTAGGCAGAGAATTCCCTGCTAGCACCTTCTCTGTGCCTGGGAAGCAGAAGTGTTCACATTGCTTCGCAGAATCGTTTTTGTGCAGAAAACAGTAACACTTGTTCAGAAGGAAAGAAAGCACAGAGCCCCAGATTTTATGTTGTCCTGGAGAGCTTGCAGAGCACTGGGGAAAGGCAGGCAGAGAATTCCCTGCTAGCACCTTCTCTGTGCCTGGGAAGCAGAAGTGTTCACATTGCTTCGCAGAATCGCTTTTGTGCAGAAAACAGTAACACTTGTTCAGAAGGAAAGAAAGCACAGAGCCCCAGATTCTATGTTGTCCTGGAGAGCTTGCAGAGCACTGGGGAAAGGCAGGCAGAGAATTCCCTGCTAGCACCTTCTCTGTGCCTGGGAAGCAGAAGTGTTCACATTGCTTCGCAAGAATCGCTTTTATGCAGAAAACAGTAACACTTGTTCAGAAGGAAAGAAAGCACAGAGCCCCAGATTTTATGTTGTCCTGGAGAGCTTGCAGAGCACTGGGGAAAGGCAGGCAGAGAATTCCTTGCTAGCACCTTCTCTGTGCCTGGGAAGCAGAAGTGTTCACATTGCTTCGCAGAATCGCTTTTGTGCAGAAAACAGTAACACTTGTTCAGAAGGAAAGAAAGCACAGAGCCCCAGATTCTATGTTGTCCTGGAGAGCTTGCAGAGCACTGGGGAAAGGCAGGCAGAGAATTCCCTGCTAGCACCTTCTCTGTGCCTGGGAAGCAGAAGTGTTCACATTGCTTCGCAAGAATCGCTTTTGTGCAGAAAACAGTAACACTTGTTCAGAAGGAAAGAAAGCACAGAGCCCCAGATTTGCTGTTGTCCTGGAGAGCTTGCAGAGCACTGGGGAAAGGCAGGCAGAGAATTCCCTGATAACACCTTCTCTGTGCCTGTTCACATTGCTTCGCAGAATCGCTTTTGTGCAGAAAACAGTAACACTTGTTCAGAAGGAAAGAAAGCACAGAGCCCCAGATTCTATGTTGTCCTGGAGAGC
The DNA here is from genome assembly GCF_031877795.1 of Strix aluco. Lineage (NCBI taxonomy): Eukaryota > Metazoa > Chordata > Aves > Strigiformes > Strigidae > Strix > Strix aluco. Next base: position 727,218 of record NW_027436615.1, on the reverse strand, counting down.
TTGCAGAGCACTGGGGAAAGGCAGGCAGAGAATTCCCTGCTAGCACCTTCTCTGTGCCTGTTCACATTGCTTCGCAGAATCGCTTTTGTGCAGAAAACAGTAACACTTGTTCAGAAGGAAAGAAAGCACAGAGCCCCAGATTCTATGTTGTCCTGGAGAGCTTGCAGAGCACTGGGGAAAGGTAGGCAGAGAATTCCCTGCTAGCACCTTCTCTGTGCCTGGGAAGCAGAAGTGTTCACATTGCTTCGCAGAATCGTTTTTGTGCAGAAAACAGTAACACTTGTTCAGAAGGAAAGAAAGCACAGAGCCCCAGATTTTATGTTGTCCTGGAGAGCTTGCAGAGCACTGGGGAAAGGCAGGCAGAGAATTCCCTGCTAGCACCTTCTCTGTGCCTGGGAAGCAGAAGTGTTCACATTGCTTCACAGAATCGCTTTTGTGCAGAAAACAGTAACACTTGTTCAGAAGGAAAGAAAGCACAGAGCCCCAGATTCTATGTTGTCCTGGAGAGCTTGCAGAGCACTGGGGAAAGGCAGGCAGAGAATTCCCTGCTAGCACCTTCTCTGTGCCTGGGAAGCAGAAGTGTTCACATTGCTTCGCAAGAATCGCTTTTGTGCAGAAAACAGTAACACTTGTTCAGAACGAAAGAAAGCACAGAGCCCCAGATTTGCTGTTGTCCTGGAGAGCTTGCAGAGCACTGGGGAAAGGCAGGCAGAGAATTCCTTGCTAGCACCTTCTCTGTGCCTGTTCACATTGCTTCGCAGAATCGCTTTTGTGCAGAAAACAGTAACACTTGTTCAGAAGGAAAGAAAGCACAGAACCCCAGATTCTATGTTGTCCTGGAGAGCTTGCAGAGCACTGGGGAAAGGCAGGCAGAGAATTCCCTGCTAGCACCTTCTCTGTGCCTGTTCACATTGCTTCGCAGAATCGCTTTTGTGCAGAAAACAGTAACACTTGTTCAGAAGGAAAGAAAGCACAGAGCCCCAGATTCTATGTTGTCCTGGAGAGCTTGCAGAGCACTGGGGAAAGTTAGGCAGAGAATTCCCTGCTAGCACCTTCTCTGTGCCTGGGAAGCAGAAGTGTTCACATTGCTTCGCAAGAATCGCTTTTGTGCAGAAAACAGTAACAGTTGTTCAGAACGAAAGAAAGCACAGAGCCCCAGTTTTTATGTTGTCCTTGAGAGCTTGCAGAGCACTGGGGAAAGGCAGGCAGAGATTTCCCTGATAGCACCTTCTCTGTGCCTGTTCACATTGTTTCGCAGAATCGCTTTTGTGCAGAAAACAGTAACACTTGTTCAGAACGAAAGAAAGCACAGAGCCCCAGATTCTATGTTGTCCTGGAGAGCTTGCAGAGCACTGGGGAAAGGCAGGCAGAGAATTCCCTGATAGCACCTTCTCTGTGCCTGTTCACATTGCTTCGCAGAATCGCTTTTGTGCAGAAAACAGTAACACTTGTTCAGAAGGAAAGAAAGCACAGAGCCCCAGATTCTATGTTGTCTTCGAGAGCTTGCAGAGCACTGGGGAAAGGCAGGCAGAGAATTCCCTGCTAGCACCTTCTCTGTGCCTGGGAAGCAGAAGTGTTCACATTGCTTCGCAAGAATCGCTTTTGTGCAGAAAACAGTAACACTTGTTCAGAAGGAAAGAAAGCACAGAGCCCCAGATTCTATGTTGTCCTGGAGAGCTTGCAGAGCACTGGGGAAAGGCAGGCAGAGAATTCCCTGCTAGCACCTTCTCTGTGCCTGGGAAGCAGAAGTGTTCACATTGCTTCGCAAGAATCGCTTTTGTGCAGAAAACAGTAACACTTGTTCAGAAGGAAAGAAAGCACAGAGCCCCAGATTTGCTGTTGTCCTGGAGAGCTTGCAGAGCACTGGGGAAAGGCAGGCAGAGAATTCCCTGATAACACCTTCTCTGTGCCTTTTCACATTGCTTCGCAGAATCGCTTTTGTGCAGAAAACAGTAACACTTGTTCAGAAGGAAAGAAAGCACAGAGCCCCAGATTCTATGTTGTCCTGGAGAGCTTGCAGAGCACTGGGGAAAGGCAGGCAGAGAATTCCCTGCTAGCACCTTCTCTGTGCCTGTTCACATTGCTTCGCAGAATCGCTTTTGTGCAGAAAACAGTAACACTTGTTCAGAAGGAAAGAAAGCACAGAGCCCCAGATTCTATGTTGTCCTGGAGAGCTTGCAGAGCACTGGGGAAAGGTAGGCAGAGAATTCCCTGCTAGCACCTTCTCTGTGCCTGGGAAGCAGAAGTGTTCACATTGCTTCGCAGAATCGTTTTTGTGCAGAAAACAGTAACACTTGTTCAGAAGGAAAGAAAGCACAGAGCCCCAGATTTTATGTTGTCCTGGAGAGTTTGCAGAGCACTGGGGAAAGGCAGGCAGAGAATTCCCTGCTAGCACCTTCTCTGTGCCTGGGAAGCAGAAGTGTTCACATTGCTTCGCAAGAATCGCTTTTGTGCAGAAAACAGTAACACTTGTTCAGAAGGAAAGAAAGCACAGAGCCCCAGATTCTATGTTGTCCTGGAGAGCTTGCAGAGCACTGGGGAAAGGCAGGCAGAGAATTCCTTGCTAGCACCTTCTCTGTGCCTGGGAAGCAAAAGTGTTCACATTGCTTCACAGAATCGCTTTTGTGCAGAAAACAGTAACACTTGTTCAGAAGGAAAGAAAGCACAGAGCCCCAGATTCTATGTTTTCCTGGAGAGCTTGCAGAGCACTGGGGAAAGGCAGGCAGAGAATTCCCTGCTAGCACCTTCTCTGTGCCTGGGAAGCAGAAGTGTTCACATTGCTTCGCAAGAATCGCTTTTGTGCAGAAAACAGTAACACTTGTTCAGAAGGAAAGAAAGCACAGAGCCCCAGATTTGCTGTTGTCCTGGAGAGCTTGCAGAGCACTGGGGAAAGGCAGGCAGAGAATTCCCTGATAGCACCTTCTCTGTGCCTGTTCACATTGCTTCGCAGAATCGCTTTTGTGCAGAAAACACTAACACTTGTTCAGAAGGAAAGAAAGCACAGAACCCCAGATTCTATGTTGTCCTGGAGAGCTTGCAGAGCACTGGGGAAAGGCAGGCAGAGAATTCCCTGCTAGCACCTTCTCTGTGCCTGTTCACATTGCTTCGCAGAATCGCTTTTGTGCAGAAAACAGTAACACTTGTTCAGAAGGAAAGAAAGCACAGAGCCCCAGATTCTATGTTGTCCTGGAGAGCTTGCAGAGCACTGGGGAAAGGCAGGCAGAGAATTCCCTGCTAGCACCTTCTCTGTGCCTGTTCACATTGTTTCGCAGAATCGCTTTTGTGCAGAAAACAGTAACACTTGTTCAGAACGAAAGAAAGCACAGAGCCCCAGATTCTATGTTGTCCTGGAGAGCTTGCAGAGCACTGGGGAAAGGCAGGCAGAGAATTCCCTGATAGCACCTTCTCTGTGCCTGTTCACATTGCTTCGCAGAATCGCTTTTGTGCAGAAAACAGTAACACTTGTTCAGAAGGAAAGAAAGCACAGAGCCCCAGATTCTATGTTGTCTTCGAGAGCTTGCAGAGCACTGGGGAAAGGCAGGCAGAGAATTCCCTGCTAGCACCTTCTCTGTGCCTGGGAAGCAGAAGTGTTCACATTGCTTCGCAAGAATCGCTTTTGTGCAGAAAACAGTAACACTTGTTCAGAAGGAAAGAAAGCACAGAGCCCCAGATTCTATGTTGTCCTGGAGAGCTTGCAGAGCACTGGGGAAAGGCAGGCAGAGAATTCCCTGCTAGCACCTTCTCTGTGCCTGGGAAGCAGAAGTGTTCACATTGCTTCGCAAGAATCGCTTTTGTGCAGAAAACAGTAACACTTGTTCAGAAGGAAAGAAAGCACAGAGCCCCAGATTTGCTGTTGTCCTGGAGAGCTTGCAGAGCACTGGGGAAAGGCAGGCAGAGAATTCCCTGATAACACCTTCTCTGTGCCTTTTCACATTGCTTCGCAAGAATCGCTTTTGTGCAGAAAACAGTAACACTTGTTCAGAAGGAAAGAAAGCACAGAGCCCCAGATTCTATGTTGTCCTGGAGAGCTTGCAGAGCACTGGGGAAAGGCAGGCAGAGAATTCCCTGCTAGCACCTTCTCTGTGCCTGTTCACATTGCTTCGCAGAATCGCTTTTGTGCAGAAAACAGTAACACTTGTTCAGAACGAAAGAAAGCACAGAGCCCCAGATTCTATGTTGTCCTGGAGAGCTTGCAGAGCACTGGGGAAAGGTAGGCAGAGAATTCCCTGCTAGCACCTTCTCTGTGCCTGGGAAGCAGAAGTGTTCACATTGCTTCGCAGAATCGCTTTTGTGCAGAAAACAGTAACACTTGTTCAGAAGGAAAGAAAGCACAGAGCCCCAGATTTTATGTTGTCCTGGAGAGCTTGCAGAGCACTGGGGAAAGGCAGGCAGAGAATTCCCTGCTAGCACCTTCTCTGTGCCTGGGAAGCAGAAGTGTTCACATTGCTTCACAGAATCGCTTTTGTGCAGAAAACAGTAACACTTGTTCAGAAGGAAAGAAAGCACAGAGCCCCAGATTCTATGTTGTCCTGGAGAGCTTGCAGAGCACTGGGGAAAGGCAGGCAGAGAATTCCCTGATAGCACCTTCTCTGTGCCTGGGAAGCAGAAGTGTTCACATTGCTTCGCAAGAATCGCTTTTGTGCAGAAAACAGTAACAGTTGTTCAGAACGAAAGAAAGCACAGAGCCCCAGATTTTATGTTGTCCTGGAGAGCTTGCAGAGCACTGGGGAAAGGCAGGCAGAGAATTCCCTGATAGCACCTTCTCTGTGCCTGTTCACATTGCTTCGCAGAATCGCTTTTGTGCAGAAAACACTAACACTTGTTCAGAAGGAAAGAAAGCACAGCGCCCCAGATTCTATGTTGTCCTGGAGAGCTTGCAGAGCACTGGGGAAAGGCAGGCAGAGATTTCCCTGCTAGCACCTTCTCTGTGCCTGGGAAGCAGAAGTGTTCACATTGCTTCGCAAGAATCGCTTTTGTGCAGAAAACAGTAACAGTTGTTCAGAAGGAAAGAAAGCACAGAGCCCCAGATTTTATGTTGTCCTGGAGAGCTTGCAGAGCACTGGGGAAAGGCAGGCAGAGAATTCCTTGCTAGCACCTTCTCTGTGCCTGGGAAGCAGAAGTGTTCACATTGCTTCACAGAATCGCTTTTGTGCAGAAAACAGTAACACTTGTTCAGAAGGAAAGAAAGCACAGAGCCCCAGATTCTATGTTGTCCTGGAGAGCTTGCAGAGCACTGGGGAAAGGCAGGCAGAGAATTCCCTGATAGCACCTTCTCTGTGCCTGTTCACATTGCTTCGCAGAATCGCTTTTGTGCAGAAAACAGTAACACTTGTTCAGAAGGAAAGAAAGCACAGAGCCCCAGATTCTATGTTGTCCTGGAGAGCTTGCAGAGCACTGGGGAAAGGCAGGCAGAGAATTCCCTGATAGCACCTTCTCTGTGCCTGGGAAGCAGAAGTGTTCACATTGCTTCGCAAGAATCGCTTTTGTGCAGAAAACAGTAACACTTGTTCAGAACGAAAGAAAGCACAGAGCCCCAGATTTGCTGTTGTCCTGGAGAGCTTGCAGAGCACTGGGGAAAGGCAGGCAGAGAATTCCTTGCTAGCACCTTCTCTGTGCCTGGGAAGCAGAAGTGTTCACATTGCTTCGCAAGAATCGCTTTTGTGCAGAAAACAGTAACACTTGTTCAGAAGGAAAGAAAGCACAGAGCCCCAGATTCTATGTTGTCCTGGAGAGCTTGCAGAGCACTGGGGAAAGGCAGGCAGAGAATTCCCTGCTAGCACCTTCTCTGTGCCTGGGAAGCAGAAGTGTTCACATTGCTTCGCAAGAATCGCTTTTGTGCAGAAAACAGTAACACTTGTTCAGAAGGAAAGAAAGCACAGAGCCCCAGATTTTATGTTGTCCTGGAGAGCTTGCAGAGCACTGGGGAAAGGCAGGCAGAGAATTCCCTGCTAGCACCTTCTCTGTGCCTGGGAAGCAGAAGTGTTCACATTGCTTCGCAAGAATCGCTTTTGTGCAGAAAACAGTAACACTTGTTCAGAAGGAAAGAAAGCACAGAGCCCCAGATTCTATGTTGTCCTGGAGAGCTTGCAGAGCACTGGGGAAAGGCAGGCAGAGAATTCCCTGCTAGCACCTTCTCTGTGCCTGGGAAGCAGAAGTGTTCACATTGCTTCGCAAGAATCGCTTTTGTGCAGAAAACAGTAACAGTTGTTCAGAACGAAAGAAAGCACAGAGCCCCAGATTCTATATTGTCCTGGAGAGCTTGCAGAGCACTGGGGAAAGGCAGGCAGAGAATTCCCTGATAGCACCTTCTCTGTGCCTGTTCACATTGTTTCGCAGAATCGCTTTTGTGCAGAAAACAGTAACACTTGTTCAGAACGAAAGAAAGCACAGAGCCCCAGATTCTATATTGTCCTGGAGAGCTTGCAGAGCACTGGGGAAAGGCAGGCAGAGATTTCCCTGATAGCACCTTCTCTGTGCCTGTTCACATTGTTTCGCAGAATCGCTTTTGTGCAGAAAACAGTAACACTTGTTCAGAACGAAAGAAAGCACAGAGCCCCAGATTCTATGTTGTCCTGGAGAGCTTGCAGAGCACTGGGGAAAGGCAGGCAGAGAATTCCCTGATAGCACCTTCTCTGTGCCTGTTCACATTGCTTCGCAGAATCGCTTTTGTGCAGAAAACAGTAACACTTGTTCAGAAGGAAAGAAAGCACAGAGCCCCAGATTCTATGTTGTCCTGGAGAGCTTGCAGAGCACTGGGGAAAGGCAGGCAGAGAATTCCCTGCTAGCACCTTCTCTGTGCCTGGGAAGCAGAAGTGTTCACATTGCTTCGCAAGAATCGCTTTTGTGCAGAAAACAGTAACACTTGTTCAGAAGGAAAGAAAGCACAGAGCCCCAGATTCTATGTTGTCCTGGAGAGCTTGCAGAGCACTGGGGAAAGGCAGGCAGAGAATTCCCTGCTAGCACCTTCTCTGTGCCTGGGAAGCAGAAGTGTTCACATTGCTTCGCAGAATCGCTTTTGTGCAGAAAACAGTAACACTTGTTCAGAAGGAAAGAAAGCACAGAGCCCCAGATTCTATGTTGTCCTGGAGAGCTTGCAGAGCACTGGGGAAAGGCAGGCAGAGAATTCCCTGATAACACCTTCTCTGTGCCTGTTCACATTGCTTCGCAGAATCGCTTTTGTGCAGAAAACAGTAACACTTGTTCAGAAGGAAAGAAAGCACAGAGCCCCAGATTCTATGTTGTCCTGGAGAGCTTGCAGAGCACTGGGGAAAGGCAGGCAGAGAATTCCCTGCTAGCACCTTCTCTGTGCCTGTTCACATTGCTTCGCAGAATCGCTTTTGTGCAGAAAACAGTAACACTTGTTCAGAAGGAAAGAAAGCACAGAGCCCCACATTTTATGTTGTCCTGGAGAGCTTGCAGAGCACTGGGGAAAGGCAGGCAGAGAATTCCCTGCTAGCACCTTCTCTGTGCCTGGGAAGCAGAAGTGTTCACATTGCTTCGCAAGAATCGCTTTTGTGCAGAAAACAGTAACACTTGTTCAGAACGAAAGAAAGCACAGAGCCCCAGATTCTATGTTGTCCTGGAGAGCTTGCAGAGCACTGGGGAAAGGTAGGCAGAGAATTCCCTGCTAGCACCTTCTCTGTGCCTGGGAAGCAGTAGTGTTCACATTGCTTCGCAGAATCGTTTTTGTGCAGAAAACAGTAACACTTGTTCAGAAGGAAAGAAAGCACAGAGCCCCAGATTTTATGTTGTCCTGGAGAGCTTGCAGAGCACTGGGGAAAGGCAGGCAGAGAATTCCCTGCTAGCACCTTCTCTGTGCCTGGGAAGCAGAAGTGTTCACATTGCTTCACAGAATCGCTTTTGTGCAGAAAACAGTAACACTTGTTCAGAAGGAAAGAAAGCACAGAGCCCCAGATTCTATGTTGTCCTGGAGAGCTTGCAGAGCACTGGGGAAAGGCAGGCAGAGAATTCCCTGATAGCACCTTCTCTGTGCCTGGGAAGCAGAAGTGTTCACATTGCTTCGCAAGAATCGCTTTTGTGCAGAAAACAGTAACAGTTGTTCAGAACGAAAGAAAGCACAGAGCCCCAGATTTTATGTTGTCCTGGAGAGCTTGCAGAGCACTGGGGAAAGGCAGGCAGAGAATTCCCTGATAGCACCTTCTCTGTGCCTGTTCACATTGCTTCGCAGAATCGCTTTTGTGCAGAAAACACTAACACTTGTTCAGAAGGAAAGAAAGCACAGCGCCCCAGATTCTATGTTGTCCTGGAGAGCTTGCAGAGCACTGGGGAAAGGCAGGCAGAGATTTCCCTGCTAGCACCTTCTCTGTGCCTGGGAAGCAGAAGTGTTCACATTGCTTCGCAAGAATCGCTTTTGTGCAGAAAACAGTAACAGTTGTTCAGAAGGAAAGAAAGCACAGAGCCCCAGATTTTATGTTGTCCTGGAGAGCTTGCAGAGCACTGGGGAAAGGCAGGCAGAGAATTCCTTGCTAGCACCTTCTCTGTGCCTGGGAAGCAGAAGTGTTCACATTGCTTCACAGAATCGCTTTTGTGCAGAAAACAGTAACACTTGTTCAGAAGGAAAGAAAGCACAGAGCCCCAGATTCTATGTTGTCCTGGAGAGCTTGCAGAGCACTGGGGAAAGGCAGGCAGAGAATTCCCTGATAGCACCTTCTCTGTGCCTGTTCACATTGCTTCGCAGAATCGCTTTTGTGCAGAAAACAGTAACACTTGTTCAGAAGGAAAGAAAGCACAGAGCCCCAGATTCTATGTTGTCCTGGAGAGCTTGCAGAGCACTGGGGAAAGGCAGGCAGAGAATTCCCTGATAGCACCTTCTCTGTGCCTGGGAAGCAGAAGTGTTCACATTGCTTCGCAAGAATCGCTTTTGTGCAGAAAACAGTAACACTTGTTCAGAACGAAAGAAAGCACAGAGCCCCAGATTTGCTGTTGTCCTGGAGAGCTTGCAGAGCACTGGGGAAAGGCAGGCAGAGAATTCCTTGCTAGCACCTTCTCTGTGCCTGGGAAGCAGAAGTGTTCACATTGCTTCGCAAGAATCGCTTTTGTGCAGAAAACAGTAACACTTGTTCAGAAGGAAAGAAAGCACAGAGCCCCAGATTCTATGTTGTCCTGGAGAGCTTGCAGAGCACTGGGGAAAGGCAGGCAGAGAATTCCCTGCTAGCACCTTCTCTGTGCCTGGGAAGCAGAAGTGTTCACATTGCTTCGCAAGAATCGCTTTTGTGCAGAAAACAGTAACACTTGTTCAGAAGGAAAGAAAGCACAGAGCCCCAGATTTTATGTTGTCCTGGAGAGCTTGCAGAGCACTGGGGAAAGGCAGGCAGAGAATTCCCTGCTAGCACCTTCTCTGTGCCTGGGAAGCAGAAGTGTTCACATTGCTTCGCAAGAATCGCTTTTGTGCAGAAAACAGTAACACTTGTTCAGAAGGAAAGAAAGCACAGAGCCCCAGATTCTATGTTGTCCTGGAGAGCTTGCAGAGCACTGGGGAAAGGCAGGCAGAGAATTCCCTGCTAGCACCTTCTCTGTGCCTGGGAAGCAGAAGTGTTCACATTGCTTCGCAAGAATCGCTTTTGTGCAGAAAACAGTAACAGTTGTTCAGAACGAAAGAAAGCACAGAGCCCCAGATTCTATATTGTCCTGGAGAGCTTGCAGAGCACTGGGGAAAGGCAGGCAGAGATTTCCCTGATAGCACCTTCTCTGTGCCTGTTCACATTGTTTCGCAGAATCGCTTTTGTGCAGAAAACAGTAACACTTGTTCAGAACGAAAGAAAGCACAGAGCCCCAGATTCTATGTTGTCCTGGAGAGCTTGCAGAGCACTGGGGAAAGGCAGGCAGAGAATTCCCTGATAGCACCTTCTCTGTGCCTGTTCACATTGCTTCGCAGAATCGCTTTTGTGCAGAAAACAGTAACACTTGTTCAGAACGAAAGAAAGCACAGAGCCCCAGATTCTATGTTGTCCTGGAGAGCTTGCAGAGCACTGGGGAAAGGCAGGCAGAGAATTCCCTGCTAGCACCTTCTCTGTGCCTGGGAAGCAGAAGTGTTCACATTGCTTCGCAAGAATCGCTTTTGTGCAGAAAACAGTAACACTTGTTCAGAAGGAAAGAAAGCACAGAGCCCCAGATTCTATGTTGTCCTGGAGAGCTTGCAGAGCACTGGGGAAAGGCAGGCAGAGAATTCCCTGCTAGCACCTTCTCTGTGCCTGGGAAGCAGAAGTGTTCACATTGCTTCGCAGAATCGCTTTTGTGCAGAAAACAGTAACACTTGTTCAGAAGGAAAGAAAGCACAGAGCCCCAGATTCTATGTTGTCCTGGAGAGCTTGCAGAGCACTGGGGAAAGGCAGGCAGAGAATTCCCTGATAACACCTTCTCTGTGCCTGTTCACATTGCTTCGCAGAATCGCTTTTGTGCAGAAAACAGTAACACTTGTTCAGAAGGAAAGAAAGCACAGAGCCCCAGATTCTATGTTGTCCTGGAGAGCTTGCAGAGCACTGGGGAAAGGCAGGCAGAGAATTCCCTGCTAGCACCTTCTCTGTGCCTGTTCACATTGCTTCGCAGAATCGCTTTTGTGCAGAAAACAGTAACACTTGTTCAGAAGGAAAGAAAGCACAGAGCCCCACATTTTATGTTGTCCTGGAGAGCTTGCAGAGCACTGGGGAAAGGCAGGCAGAGAATTCCCTGCTAGCACCTTCTCTGTGCCTGGGAAGCAGAAGTGTTCACATTGCTTCGCAAGAATCGCTTTTGTGCAGAAAACAGTAACACTTGTTCAGAACGAAAGAAAGCACAGAGCCCCAGATTTGCTGTTGTCCTGGAGAGCTTGCAGAGCACTGGGGAAAGGCAGGCAGAGAATTCCTTGCTAGCACCTTCTCTGTGCCTGGGAAGCAGAAGTGTTCACATTGCTTCGCAAGAATCGCTTTTGTGCAGAAAACAGTAACACTTGTTCAGAAGGAAAGAAAGCACAGAGCCCCAGATTCTATGTTGTCCTGGAGAGCTTGCAGAGCACTGGGGAAAGGCAGGCAGAGAATTCCCTGCTAGCACCTTCTCTGTGCCTGGGAAGCAGAAGTGTTCACATTGCTTCGCAAGAATCGCTTTTGTGCAGAAAACAGTAACAGTTGTTCAGAACGAAAGAAAGCACAGAGCCCCAGATTCTATGTTGTCCTGGAGAGCTTGCAGAGCACTGGGGAAAGGCAGGCAGAGAATTCCCTGCTAGCACCTTCTCTGTGCCTGGGAAGCAGAAGTGTTCACATTGCTTCGCAAGAATCGCTTTTGTGCAGAAAACAGTAACACTTGTTCAGAAGGAAAGAAAGCACAGAGCCCCAGATTTGCTGTTGTCCTGGAGAGCTTGCAGAGCACTGGGGAAAGGCAGGCAGAGAATTCCCTGATAGCACCTTCTCTGTGCCTGTTCACATTGCTTCGCAGAATCGCTTTTGTGCAGAAAACACTAACACTTGTTCAGAAGGAAAGAAAGCACAGAGCCCCAGATTCTATGTTGTCCTGGAGAGCTTGCAGAGCACTGGGGAAAGGCAGGCAGAGAATTCCCTGCTAGCACCTTCTCTGTGCCTGGGAAGCAGAAGTGTTCACATTGCTTCGCAAGAATCGCTTTTGTGCAGAAAACAGTAACACTTGTTCAGAAGGAAAGAAAGCACAGAGCCCCAGATTCTATGTTGTCCTGGAGAGCTTGCAGAGCACTGGGGAAAGGCAGGCAGAGAATTCCCTGCTAGCACCTTCTCTGTGCCTGGGAAGCAGAAGTGTTCACATTGCTTCGCAGAATCGCTTTTGTGCAGAAAACAGTAACACTTGTTCAGAAGGAAAGAAAGCACAGAGCCCCAGATTCTATGTTGTCCTGGAGAGCTTGCAGAGCACTGGGGAAAGGCAGGCAGAGAATTCCCTGATAACACCTTCTCTGTGCCTGTTCACATTGCTTCGCAGAATCGCTTTTGTGCAGAAAACAGTAACACTTGTTCAGAAGGAAAGAAAGCACAGAGCCCCAGATTCTATGTTGTCCTGGAGAGCTTGCAGAGCACTGGGGAAAGGCAGGCAGAGAATTCCCTGCTAGCACCTTCTCTGTGCCTGTTCACATTGCTTCGCAGAATCGCTTTTGTGCAGAAAACAGTAACACTTGTTCAGAAGGAAAGAAAGCACAGAGCCCCACATTTTATGTTGTCCTGGAGAGCTTGCAGAGCACTGGGGAAAGGCAGGCAGAGAATTCCCTGCTAGCACCTTCTCTGTGCCTGGGAAGCAGAAGTGTTCACATTGCTTCGCAAGAATCGCTTTTGTGCAGAAAACAGTAACACTTGTTCAGAACGAAAGAAAGCACAGAGCCCCAGATTTGCTGTTGTCCTGGAGAGCTTGCAGAGCACTGGGGAAAGGCAGGCAGAGAATTCCTTGCTAGCACCTTCTCTGTGCCTGGGAAGCAGAAGTGTTCACATTGCTTCGCAAGAATCGCTTTTGTGCAGAAAACAGTAACACTTGTTCAGAAGGAAAGAAAGCACAGAGCCCCAGATTCTATGTTGTCCTGGAGAGCTTGCAGAGCACTGGGGAAAGGCAGGCAGAGAATTCCCTGCTAGCACCTTCTCTGTGCCTGGGAAGCAGAAGTGTTCACATTGCTTCGCAAGAATCGCTTTTGTGCAGAAAACAGTAACAGTTGTTCAGAACGAAAGAAAGCACAGAGCCCCAGATTCTATGTTGTCCTGGAGAGCTTGCAGAGCACTGGGGAAAGGCAGGCAGAGAATTCCCTGCTAGCACCTTCTCTGTGCCTGGGAAGCAGAAGTGTTCACATTGCTTCGCAAGAATCGCTTTTGTGCAGAAAACAGTAACACTTGTTCAGAAGGAAAGAAAGCACAGAGCCCCAGATTTGCTGTTGTCCTGGAGAGCTTGCAGAGCACTGGGGAAAGGCAGGCAGAGAATTCCCTGATAGCACCTTCTCTGTGCCTGTTCACATTGCTTCGCAGAATCGCTTTTGTGCAGAAAACACTAACACTTGTTCAGAAGGAAAGAAAGCACAGAACCCCAGATTCTATGTTGTCCTGGAGAGCTTGCAGAGCACTGGGGAAAGGCAGGCAGAGAATTCCCTGCTAGCACCTTCTCTGTGCCTGTTCACATTGCTTCGCAGAATCGCTTTTGTGCAGAAAACAGTAACACTTGTTCAGAAGGAAAGAAAGCACAGAGCCCCAGATTCTATGTTGTCCTGGAGAGCTTGCAGAGCACTGGGGAAAGGTAGGCAGAGAATTCCCTGCTAGCACCTTCTCTGTGCCTGGGAAGCAGAAGTGTTCACATTGCTTCGCAAGAATCGCTTTTGTGCAGAAAACAGTAACAGTTGTTCAGAACGAAAGAAAGCACAGAGCCCCAGTTTTTATGTTGTCCTTGAGAGCTTGCAGAGCACTGGGGAAAGGCAGGCAGAGATTTCCCTGATAGCACCTTCTCTGTGCCTGTTCACATTGTTTCGCAGAATCGCTTTTGTGCAGAAAACAGTAACACTTGTTCAGAACGAAAGAAAGCACAGAGCCCCAGATTCTATGTTGTCCTGGAGAGCTTGCAGAGCACTGGGGAAAGGCAGGCAGAGAATTCCCTGATAGCACCTTCTCTGTGCCTGTTCACATTGCTTCGCAGAATCGCTTTTGTGCAGAAAACAGTAACACTTGTTCAGAAGGAAAGAAAGCACAGAGCCCCAGATTCTATGTTGTCTTCGAGAGCTTGCAGAGCACTGGGGAAAGGCAGGCAGAGAATTCCCTGCTAGCACCTTCTCTGTGCCTGGGAAGCAGAAGTGTTCACATTGCTTCGCAAGAATCGCTTTTGTGCAGAAAACAGTAACACTTGTTCAGAAGGAAAGAAAGCACAGAGCCCCAGATTCTATGTTGTCCTGGAGAGCTTGCAGAGCACTGGGGAAAGGCAGGCAGAGAATTCCCTGCTAGCACCTTCTCTGTGCCTGGGAAGCAGAAGTGTTCACATTGCTTCGCAAGAATCGCTTTTGTGCAGAAAACAGTAACACTTGTTCAGAACGAAAGAAAGCACAGAGCCCCAGATTTGCTGTTGTCCTGGAGAGCTTGCAGAGCACTGGGGAAAGGCAGGCAGAGAATTCCCTGATAACACCTTCTCTGTGCCTTTTCACATTGCTTCGCAAGAATCGCTTTTGTGCAGAAAACAGTAACACTTGTTCAGAAGGAAAGAAAGCACAGAGCCCCAGATTCTATGTTGTCCTGGAGAGCTTGCAGAGCACTGGGGAAAGGCAGGCAGAGAATTCCCTGCTAGCACCTTCTCTGTGCCTGTTCACATTGCTTCGCAGAATCGCTTTTGTGCAGAAAACAGTAACACTTGTTCAGCACGAAAGAAAGCACAGAGCCCCAGATTCTATGTTGTCCTGGAGAGCTTGCAGAGCACTGGGGAAAGGTAGGCAGAGAATTCCCTGCTAGCACCTTCTCTGTGCCTGGGAAGCAGAAGTGTTCACATTGCTTCGCAGAATCGCTTTTGTGCAGAAAACAGTAACACTTGTTCAGAAGGAAAGAAAGCACAGAGCCCCAGATTTTATGTTGTCCTGGAGAGCTTGCAGAGCACTGGGGAAAGGCAGGCAGAGAATTCCCTGCTAGCACCTTCTCTGTGCCTGGGAAGCAGAAGTGTTCACATTGCTTCACAGAATCGCTTTTGTGCAGAAAACAGTAACACTTGTTCAGAAGGAAAGAAAGCGCAGAGCCCCAGATTCTATGTTGTCCTGGAGAGCTTGCAGAGCACTGGGGAAAGGCAGGCAGAGAATTCCCTGATAGCACCTTCTCTGTGCCTGGGAAGCAGAAGTGTTCACATTGCTTCGCAAGAATCGCTTTTGTGCAGAAAACAGTAACAGTTGTTCAGAACGAAAGAAAGCACAGAGCCCCAGATTTTATGTTGTCCTGGAGAGCTTGCAGAGCACTGGGGAAAGGCAGGCAGAGAATTCCCTGATAGCACCTTCTCTGTGCCTGTTCACATTGCTTCGCAGAATCGCTTTTGTGCAGAAAACACTAACACTTGTTCAGAAGGAAAGAAAGCACAGCGCCCCAGATTCTATGTTGTCCTTGAGAGCTTGCAGAGCACTGGGGAAAGGCAGGCAGAGATTTCCCTGCTAGCACCTTCTCTGTGCCTGGGAAGCAGAAGTGTTCACATTGCTTCGCAAGAATCGCTTTTGTGCAGAAAACAGTAACAGTTGTTCAGAAGGAAAGAAAGCACAGAGCCCCAGATTTTATGTTGTCCTGGAGAGCTTGCAGAGCACTGGGGAAAGGCAGGCAGAGAATTCCCTGCTAGCACCTTCTCTGTGCCTGGGAAGCAGAAGTGTTCACATTGCTTCGCAAGAATCGCTTTTGTGCAGAAAACAGTAACAGTTGTTCAGAACGAAAGAAAGCACAGAGCCCCAGATTCTATATTGTCCTGGAGAGCTTGCAGAGCACTGGGGAAAGGCAGGCAGAGAATTCCTTGCTAGCACCTTCTCTGTGCCTGGGAAGCAGAAGTGTTCACATTGCTTCACAGAATCGCTTTTGTGCAGAAAACAGTAACACTTGTTCAGAAGGAAAGAAAGCACAGAGCCCCAGATTCTATGTTGTCCTGGAGAGCTTGCAGAGCACTGGGGAAAGGCAGGCAGAGAATTCCCTGATAGCACCTTCTCTGTGCCTGTTCACATTGCTTCGCAGAATCGCTTTTGTGCAGAAAACAGTAACACTTGTTCAGAAGGAAAGA
The DNA here is from genome assembly GCF_031877795.1 of Strix aluco. Taxonomy (NCBI): domain Eukaryota; kingdom Metazoa; phylum Chordata; class Aves; order Strigiformes; family Strigidae; genus Strix; species Strix aluco. The sequence continues at coordinate 711,513 of NW_027436615.1, read as the reverse complement.
AAGCACAGAGCCCCAGATTCTATGTTGTCCTGGAGAGCTTGCAGAGCACTGGGGAAAGGCAGGCAGAGAATTCCCTGATAGCACCTTCTCTGTGCCTGGGAAGCAGAAGTGTTCACATTGCTTCGCAAGAATCGCTTTTGTGCAGAAAACAGTAACACTTGTTCAGAACGAAAGAAAGCACAGAGCCCCAGATTTGCTGTTGTCCTGGAGAGCTTGCAGAGCACTGGGGAAAGGCAGGCAGAGAATTCCTTGCTAGCACCTTCTCTGTGCCTGGGAAGCAGAAGTGTTCACATTGCTTCGCAAGAATCGCTTTTGTGCAGAAAACAGTAACACTTGTTCAGAAGGAAAGAAAGCACAGAGCCCCAGATTCTATGTTGTCCTGGAGAGCTTGCAGAGCACTGGGGAAAGGCAGGCAGAGAATTCCCTGCTAGCACCTTCTCTGTGCCTGGGAAGCAGAAGTGTTCACATTGCTTCGCAAGAATCGCTTTTGTGCAGAAAACAGTAACACTTGTTCAGAAGGAAAGAAAGCACAGAGCCCCAGATTTTATGTTGTCCTGGAGAGCTTGCAGAGCACTGGGGAAAGGCAGGCAGAGAATTCCCTGCTAGCACCTTCTCTGTGCCTGGGAAGCAGAAGTGTTCACATTGCTTCGCAAGAATCGCTTTTGTGCAGAAAACAGTAACACTTGTTCAGAAGGAAAGAAAGCACAGAGCCCCAGATTCTATGTTGTCCTGGAGAGCTTGCAGAGCACTGGGGAAAGGCAGGCAGAGAATTCCCTGCTAGCACCTTCTCTGTGCCTGGGAAGCAGAAGTGTTCACATTGCTTCGCAGAATCGCTTTTGTGCAGAAAACAGTAACACTTGTTCAGAAGGAAAGCAAGCACAGCGCCCCAGAATCTATGTTGTCCTGGAGAGCTTGCAGAGCACTGGGGAAAGGCAGGCAGAGAATTCCCTGATAGCACCTTCTCTGTGCCTGGGAAGCAGAAGTGTTCACATTGCTTCGCAAGAATCGCTTTTGTGCAGAAAACAGTAACACTTGTTCAGAAGGAAAGAAAGCACAGAGCCCCAGATTTTATGTTGTCCTGGAGAGCTTGCAGAGCACTGGGGAAAGGCAGGCAGAGAATTCCCTGCTAACACCTTCTCTGTGCCTGGGAAGCAGAAGTGTTCACATTGCTTCGCAGAATCGCTTTTGTGCAGAAAACAGTAACACTTGTTCAGAAGGAAAGAAAGCACAGAGCCCCAGATTCTATGTTGTCCTGGAGAGCTTGCAGAGCACTGGGGAAAGGCAGGCAGAGAATTCCCTGCTAGCACCTTCTCTGTGCCTGGGAAGCAGAAGTGTTCACATTGCTTCGCAAGAATCGCTTTTGTGCAGAAAACAGTAACACTTGTTCAGAAGGAAAGAAAGCACAGCGCCCCAGATTCTATGTTGTCCTGGAGAGCTTGCAGAGCACTGGGGAAAGGCAGGCAGAGAATTCCCTGCTAGCACCTTCTCTGTGCCTGGGAAGCAGAAGTGTTCACATTGCTTCGCAGAATCGCTTTTGTGCAGAAAACAGTAACACTTGTTCAGAAGGAAAGAAAGCACAGAGCCCCAGATTCTATGTTGTCCTGGAGAGCTTGCAGAGCACTGGGGAAAGGCAGGCAGAGAATTCCCTGATAACACCTTCTCTGTGCCTGTTCACATTGCTTCGCAGAATCGCTTTTGTGCAGAAAACAGTAACACTTGTTCAGAAGGAAAGAAAGCACAGAGCCCCAGATTCTATGTTGTCCTGGAGAGCTTGCAGAGCACTGGGGAAAGGCAGGCAGAGAATTCCCTGCTAGCACCTTCTCTGTGCCTGTTCACATTGCTTCGCAGAATCGCTTTTGTGCAGAAAACAGTAACACTTGTTCAGAAGGAAAGAAAGCACAGAGCCCCACATTTTATGTTGTCCTGGAGAGCTTGCAGAGCACTGGGGAAAGGCAGGCAGAGAATTCCCTGCTAGAACCTTCTCTGTGCCTGGGAAGCAGAAGTGTTCACATTGCTTCGCAAGAATCGCTTCTGTGCAGAAAACAGTAACACTTGTTCAGAACGAAAGAAAGCACAGAGCCCCAGATTTGCTGTTGTCCTGGAGAGCTTGCAGAGCACTGGGGAAAGGCAGGCAGAGAATTCCTTGCTAGCACCTTCTCTGTGCCTGGGAAGCAGAAGTGTTCACATTGCTTCGCAAGAATCGCTTTTGTGCAGAAAACAGTAACACTTGTTCAGAAGGAAAGAAAGCACAGAGCCCCAGATTCTATGTTGTCCTGGAGAGCTTGCAGAGCACTGGGGAAAGGCAGGCAGAGAATTCCCTGCTAGCACCTTCTCTGTGCCTGGGAAGCAGAAGTGTTCACATTGCTTCGCAAGAATCGCTTTTGTGCAGAAAACAGTAACACTTGTTCAGAAGGAAAGAAAGCACAGAGCCCCAGATTCTATGTTGTCCTGGAGAGCTTGCAGAGCACTGGGGAAAGGCAGGCAGAGAATTCCCTGCTAGCACCTTCTCTGTGCCTGGGAAGCAGAAGTGTTCACATTGCTTCGCAAGAATCGCTTTTGTGCAGAAAACAGTAACAGTTGTTCAGAACGAAAGAAAGCACAGAGCCCCAGATTCTATGTTGTCCTGGAGAGCTTGCAGAGCACTGGGGAAAGGCAGGCAGAGAATTCCCTGCTAGCACCTTCTCTGTGCCTGGGAAGCAGAAGTGTTCACATTGCTTCGCAAGAATCGCTTTTGTGCAGAAAACAGTAACACTTGTTCAGAAGGAAAGAAAGCACAGAGCCCCAGATTTGCTGTTGTCCTGGAGAGCTTGCAGAGCACTGGGGAAAGGCAGGCAGAGAATTCCCTGATAGCACCTTCTCTGTGCCTGTTCACATTGCTTCGCAGAATCGCTTTTGTGCAGAAAACACTAACACTTGTTCAGAAGGAAAGAAAGCACAGAACCCCAGATTCTATGTTGTCCTGGAGAGCTTGCAGAGCACTGGGGAAAGGCAGGCAGAGAATTCCCTGCTAGCACCTTCTCTGTGCCTGTTCACATTGCTTCGCAGAATCGCTTTTGTGCAGAAAACAGTAACACTTGTTCAGAAGGAAAGAAAGCACAGAGCCCCAGATTCTATGTTGTCCTGGAGAGCTTGCAGAGCACTGGGGAAAGGTAGGCAGAGAATTCCCTGCTAGCACCTTCTCTGTGCCTGGGAAGCAGAAGTGTTCACATTGCTTCGCAAGAATCGCTTTTGTGCAGAAAACAGTAACAGTTGTTCAGAACGAAAGAAAGCACAGAGCCCCAGTTTTTATGTTGTCCTTGAGAGCTTGCAGAGCACTGGGGAAAGGCAGGCAGAGATTTCCCTGATAGCACCTTCTCTGTGCCTGTTCACATTGTTTCGCAGAATCGCTTTTGTGCAGAAAACAGTAACACTTGTTCAGAACGAAAGAAAGCACAGAGCCCCAGATTCTATGTTGTCCTGGAGAGCTTGCAGAGCACTGGGGAAAGGCAGGCAGAGAATTCCCTGATAGCACCTTCTCTGTGCCTGTTCACATTGCTTCGCAGAATCGCTTTTGTGCAGAAAACAGTAACACTTGTTCAGAAGGAAAGAAAGCACAGAGCCCCAGATTCTATGTTGTCTTCGAGAGCTTGCAGAGCACTGGGGAAAGGCAGGCAGAGAATTCCCTGCTAGCACCTTCTCTGTGCCTGGGAAGCAGAAGTGTTCACATTGCTTCGCAAGAATCGCTTTTGTGCAGAAAACAGTAACACTTGTTCAGAAGGAAAGAAAGCACAGAGCCCCAGATTCTATGTTGTCCTGGAGAGCTTGCAGAGCACTGGGGAAAGGCAGGCAGAGAATTCCCTGCTAGCACCTTCTCTGTGCCTGGGAAGCAGAAGTGTTCACATTGCTTCGCAAGAATCGCTTTTGTGCAGAAAACAGTAACACTTGTTCAGAAGGAAAGAAAGCACAGAGCCCCAGATTTGCTGTTGTCCTGGAGAGCTTGCAGAGCACTGGGGAAAGGCAGGCAGAGAATTCCCTGATAACACCTTCTCTGTGCCTTTTCACATTGCTTCGCAAGAATCGCTTTTGTGCAGAAAACAGTAACACTTGTTCAGAAGGAAAGAAAGCACAGAGCCCCAGATTCTATGTTGTCCTGGAGAGCTTGCAGAGCACTGGGGAAAGGCAGGCAGAGAATTCCCTGCTAGCACCTTCTCTGTGCCTGTTCACATTGCTTCGCAGAATCGCTTTTGTGCAGAAAACAGTAACACTTGTTCAGCACGAAAGAAAGCACAGAGCCCCAGATTCTATGTTGTCCTGGAGAGCTTGCAGAGCACTGGGGAAAGGTAGGCAGAGAATTCCCTGCTAGCACCTTCTCTGTGCCTGGGAAGCAGAAGTGTTCACATTGCTTCGCAGAATCGCTTTTGTGCAGAAAACAGTAACACTTGTTCAGAAGGAAAGAAAGCACAGAGCCCCAGATTTTATGTTGTCCTGGAGAGCTTGCAGAGCACTGGGGAAAGGCAGGCAGAGAATTCCCTGCTAGCACCTTCTCTGTGCCTGGGAAGCAGAAGTGTTCACATTGCTTCACAGAATCGCTTTTGTGCAGAAAACAGTAACACTTGTTCAGAAGGAAAGAAAGCGCAGAGCCCCAGATTCTATGTTGTCCTGGAGAGCTTGCAGAGCACTGGGGAAAGGCAGGCAGAGAATTCCCTGATAGCACCTTCTCTGTGCCTGGGAAGCAGAAGTGTTCACATTGCTTCGCAAGAATCGCTTTTGTGCAGAAAACAGTAACAGTTGTTCAGAACGAAAGAAAGCACAGAGCCCCAGATTTTATGTTGTCCTGGAGAGCTTGCAGAGCACTGGGGAAAGGCAGGCAGAGAATTCCCTGATAGCACCTTCTCTGTGCCTGTTCACATTGCTTCGCAGAATCGCTTTTGTGCAGAAAACACTAACACTTGTTCAGAAGGAAAGAAAGCACAGCGCCCCAGATTCTATGTTGTCCTTGAGAGCTTGCAGAGCACTGGGGAAAGGCAGGCAGAGATTTCCCTGCTAGCACCTTCTCTGTGCCTGGGAAGCAGAAGTGTTCACATTGCTTCGCAAGAATCGCTTTTGTGCAGAAAACAGTAACAGTTGTTCAGAAGGAAAGAAAGCACAGAGCCCCAGATTTTATGTTGTCCTGGAGAGCTTGCAGAGCACTGGGGAAAGGCAGGCAGAGAATTCCCTGCTAGCACCTTCTCTGTGCCTGGGAAGCAGAAGTGTTCACATTGCTTCGCAAGAATCGCTTTTGTGCAGAAAACAGTAACAGTTGTTCAGAACGAAAGAAAGCACAGAGCCCCAGATTCTATATTGTCCTGGAGAGCTTGCAGAGCACTGGGGAAAGGCAGGCAGAGAATTCCTTGCTAGCACCTTCTCTGTGCCTGGGAAGCAGAAGTGTTCACATTGCTTCACAGAATCGCTTTTGTGCAGAAAACAGTAACACTTGTTCAGAAGGAAAGAAAGCACAGAGCCCCAGATTCTATGTTGTCCTGGAGAGCTTGCAGAGCACTGGGGAAAGGCAGGCAGAGAATTCCCTGATAGCACCTTCTCTGTGCCTGTTCACATTGCTTCGCAGAATCGCTTTTGTGCAGAAAACAGTAACACTTGTTCAGAAGGAAAGAAAGCACAGAGCCCCAGATTCTATGTTGTCCTGGAGAGCTTGCAGAGCACTGGGGAAAGGCAGGCAGAGAATTCCCTGATAGCACCTTCTCTGTGCCTGGGAAGCAGAAGTGTTCACATTGCTTCGCAAGAATCGCTTTTGTGCAGAAAACAGTAACACTTGTTCAGAACGAAAGAAAGCACAGAGCCCCAGATTTGCTGTTGTCCTGGAGAGCTTGCAGAGCACTGGGGAAAGGCAGGCAGAGAATTCCTTGCTAGCACCTTCTCTGTGCCTGGGAAGCAGAAGTGTTCACATTGCTTCGCAAGAATCGCTTTTGTGCAGAAAACAGTAACACTTGTTCAGAAGGAAAGAAAGCACAGAGCCCCAGATTCTATGTTGTCCTGGAGAGCTTGCAGAGCACTGGGGAAAGGCAGGCAGAGAATTCCCTGCTAGCACCTTCTCTGTGCCTGGGAAGCAGAAGTGTTCACATTGCTTCGCAAGAATCGCTTTTGTGCAGAAAACAGTAACACTTGTTCAGAAGGAAAGAAAGCACAGAGCCCCAGATTTTATGTTGTCCTGGAGAGCTTGCAGAGCACTGGGGAAAGGCAGGCAGAGAATTCCCTGCTAGCACCTTCTCTGTGCCTGGGAAGCAGAAGTGTTCACATTGCTTCGCAAGAATCGCTTTTGTGCAGAAAACAGTAACACTTGTTCAGAAGGAAAGAAAGCACAGAGCCCCAGATTCTATGTTGTCCTGGAGAGCTTGCAGAGCACTGGGGAAAGGCAGGCAGAGAATTCCCTGCTAGCACCTTCTCTGTGCCTGGGAAGCAGAAGTGTTCACATTGCTTCGCAGAATCGCTTTTGTGCAGAAAACAGTAACACTTGTTCAGAAGGAAAGCAAGCACAGCGCCCCAGAATCTATGTTGTCCTGGAGAGCTTGCAGAGCACTGGGGAAAGGCAGGCAGAGAATTCCCTGATAGCACCTTCTCTGTGCCTGGGAAGCAGAAGTGTTCACATTGCTTCGCAAGAATCGCTTTTGTGCAGAAAACAGTAACACTTGTTCAGAAGGAAAGAAAGCACAGAGCCCCAGATTTTATGTTGTCCTGGAGAGCTTGCAGAGCACTGGGGAAAGGCAGGCAGAGAATTCCCTGCTAACACCTTCTCTGTGCCTGGGAAGCAGAAGTGTTCACATTGCTTCGCAGAATCGCTTTTGTGCAGAAAACAGTAACACTTGTTCAGAAGGAAAGAAAGCACAGAGCCCCAGATTCTATGTTGTCCTGGAGAGCTTGCAGAGCACTGGGGAAAGGCAGGCAGAGAATTCCCTGCTAGCACCTTCTCTGTGCCTGGGAAGCAGAAGTGTTCACATTGCTTCGCAAGAATCGCTTTTGTGCAGAAAACAGTAACACTTGTTCAGAAGGAAAGAAAGCACAGCGCCCCAGATTCTATGTTGTCCTGGAGAGCTTGCAGAGCACTGGGGAAAGGCAGGCAGAGAATTCCCTGCTAGCACCTTCTCTGTGCCTGGGAAGCAGAAGTGTTCACATTGCTTCGCAGAATCGCTTTTGTGCAGAAAACAGTAACACTTGTTCAGAAGGAAAGAAAGCACAGAGCCCCAGATTCTATGTTGTCCTGGAGAGCTTGCAGAGCACTGGGGAAAGGCAGGCAGAGAATTCCCTGATAACACCTTCTCTGTGCCTGTTCACATTGCTTCGCAGAATCGCTTTTGTGCAGAAAACAGTAACACTTGTTCAGAAGGAAAGAAAGCACAGAGCCCCAGATTCTATGTTGTCCTGGAGAGCTTGCAGAGCACTGGGGAAAGGCAGGCAGAGAATTCCCTGCTAGCACCTTCTCTGTGCCTGTTCACATTGCTTCGCAGAATCGCTTTTGTGCAGAAAACAGTAACACTTGTTCAGAAGGAAAGAAAGCACAGAGCCCCACATTTTATGTTGTCCTGGAGAGCTTGCAGAGCACTGGGGAAAGGCAGGCAGAGAATTCCCTGCTAGAACCTTCTCTGTGCCTGGGAAGCAGAAGTGTTCACATTGCTTCGCAAGAATCGCTTCTGTGCAGAAAACAGTAACACTTGTTCAGAACGAAAGAAAGCACAGAGCCCCAGATTTGCTGTTGTCCTGGAGAGCTTGCAGAGCACTGGGGAAAGGCAGGCAGAGAATTCCTTGCTAGCACCTTCTCTGTGACTGGGAAGCAGAAGTGTTCACATTGCTTCGCAAGAATCGCTTTTGTGCAGAAAACAGTAACACTTGTTCAGAAGGAAAGAAAGCACAGAGCCCCAGATTCTATGTTGTCCTGGAGAGCTTGCAGAGCACTGGGGAAAGGCAGGCAGAGAATTCCCTGCTAGCACCTTCTCTGTGCCTGGGAAGCAGAAGTGTTCACATTGCTTCGCAAGAATCGCTTTTGTGCAGAAAACAGTAACAGTTGTTCAGAACGAAAGAAAGCACAGAGCCCCAGATTCTATGTTGTCCTGGAGAGCTTGCAGAGCACTGGGGAAAGGCAGGCAGAGAATTCCCTGCTAGCACCTTCTCTGTGCCTGGGAAGCAGAAGTGTTCACATTGCTTCGCAGAATCGCTTTTGTGCAGAAAACAGTAACACTTGTTCAGAAGGAAAGAAAGCACAGAGCCCCAGATTTTATGTTGTCCTGGAGAGCTTGCAGAGCACTGGGGAAAGGCAGGCAGAGAATTCCCTGCTAGCACCTTCTCTGTGCCTGGGAAGCAGAAGTGTTCACATTGCTTCGCAAGAATCGCTTTTGTGCAGAAAACAGTAACAGTTGTTCAGAACGAAAGAAAGCACAGAGCACCAGATTCTATATTGTCCTGGAGAGCTTGCAGAGCACTGGGGAAAGGCAGGCAGAGAATTCCTTGCTAGCACCTTCTCTGTGCCTGGGAAGCAGAAGTGTTCACATTGCTTCGCAGAATCGCTTTTGTGCAGAAAACAGTAACACTTGTTCAGAACGAAAGAAAGCACAGAGCCCCAGATTCTATGTTGTCCTGGAGAGCTTGCAGAGCACTGGGGAAAGGCAGGCAGAGAATTCCCTGCTAGCACCTTCTCTGTGCCTGTTCACATTGCTTCGCAGAATCGCTTTTGTGCAGAAAACAGTAACACTTGTTCAGAAGGAAAGAAAGCACAGAGCCCCAGATTCTATGTTGTCCTGGAGAGCTTGCAGAGCACTGGGGAAAGGCAGGCAGAGAATTCCCTGCTAGCACCTTCTCTGTGCCTGGGAAGCAGAAGTGTTCACATTGCTTCGCAAGAATCGCTTTTGTGCAGAAAACAGTAACACTTGTTCAGAACGAAAGAAAGCACAGAGCCCCAGATTTGCTGTTGTCCTGGAGAGCTTGCAGAGCACTGGGGAAAGGCAGGCAGAGAATTCCCTGCTAGCACCTTCTCTGTGCCTGGGAAGCAGAAGTGTTCACATTGCTTCGCAGAATCGCTTTTGTGCAGAAAACAGTAACACTTGTTCAGAAGGAAAGCAAGCACAGCGCCCCAGAATCTATGTTGTCCTGGAGAGCTTGCAGAGCACTGGGGAAAGGCAGGCAGAGAATTCCCTGATAGCACCTTCTCTGTGCCTGGGAAGCAGAAGTGTTCACATTGCTTCGCAAGAATCGCTTTTGTGCAGAAAACAGTAACACTTGTTCAGAAGGAAAGAAAGCACAGAGCCCCAGATTTTATGTTGTCCTGGAGAGCTTGCAGAGCACTGGGGAAAGGCAGGCAGAGAATTCCCTGCTAACACCTTCTCTGTGCCTGGGAAGCAGAAGTGTTCACATTGCTTCGCAGAATCGCTTTTGTGCAGAAAACAGTAACACTTGTTCAGAAGGAAAGAAAGCACAGAGCCCCAGATTCTATGTTGTCCTGGAGAGCTTGCAGAGCACTGGGGAAAGGCAGGCAGAGAATTCCCTGCTAGCACCTTCTCTGTGCCTGGGAAGCAGAAGTGTTCACATTGCTTCGCAGAATCGCTTTTGTGCAGAAAACAGTAACACTTGTTCAGAAGGAAAGAAAGCACAGAGCCCCAGATTCTATGTTGTCCTGGAGAGCTTGCAGAGCACTGGGGAAAGGCAGGCAGAGAATTCCTTGCTAGCACCTTCTCTGTGCCTGGGAAGCAAAAGTGTTCACATTGCTTCACAGAATCGCTTTTGTGCAGAAAACAGTAACACTTGTTCAGAAGGAAAGAAAGCACAGAGCCCCAGATTCTATGTTTTCCTGGAGAGCTTGCAGAGCACTGGGGAAAGGCAGGCAGAGAATTCCCTGCTAGCACCTTCTCTGTGCCTGGGAAGCAGAAGTGTTCACATTGCTTCGCAAGAATCGCTTTTGTGCAGAAAACAGTAACACTTGTTCAGAAGGAAAGAAAGCACAGAGCCCCAGATTTGCTGTTGTCCTGGAGAGCTTGCAGAGCACTGGGGAAAGGCAGGCAGAGAATTCCCTGATAGCACCTTCTCTGTGCCTGTTCACATTGCTTCGCAGAATCGCTTTTGTGCAGAAAACAGTAACACTTGTTCAGAAGGAAAGAAAGCACAGAGCCCCAGATTCTATGTTGTCCTGGAGAGCTTGCAGAGCACTGGGGAAAGGCAGGCAGAGAATTCCCTGCTAGCACCTTCTCTGTGCCTGTTCACATTGCTTCGCAGAATCGCTTTTGTGCAGAAAACAGTAACAGTTGTTCAGAACGAAAGAAAGCACAGAGCCCCAGTTTTTATGTTGTCCTTGAGAGCTTGCAGAGCACTGGGGAAAGGCAGGCAGAGATTTCCCTGATAGCACCTTCTCTGTGCCTGTTCACATTGTTTCGCAGAATCGCTTTTGTGCAGAAAACAGTAACACTTGTTCAGAAGGAAAGAAAGCACAGAGCCCCAGATTCTATGTTGTCCTGGAGAGCTTGCAGAGCACTGGGGAAAGGCAGGCAGAGAATTCCCTGATAGCACCTTCTCTGTGCCTGTTCACATTGCTTCGCAGAATCGCTTTTGTGCAGAAAACAGTAACACTTGTTCAGAAGGAAAGAAAGCACAGAGCCCCAGATTTGCTGTTGTCCTGGAGAGCTTGCAGAGCACTGGGGAAAGGCAGGCAGAGAATTCCCTGATAACACCTTCTCTGTGCCTTTTCACATTGCTTCGCAGAATCGCTTTTGTGCAGAAAACAGTAACACTTGTTCAGAAGGAAAGAAAGCACAGAGCCCCAGATTTGCTGTTGTCCTGGAGAGCTTGCAGAGCACTGGGGAAAGGCAGGCAGAGAATTCCCTGATAACACCTTCTCTGTGCCTTTTCACATTGCTTCGCAGAATCGCTTTTGTGCAGAAAACAGTAACACTTGTTCAGAAGGAAAGAAAGCACAGAGCCCCAGATTCTATGTTGTCCTGGAGAGCTTGCAGAGCACTGGGGAAAGGTAGGCAGAGAATTCCCTGCTAGCACCTTCTCTGTGCCTGGGAAGCAGAAGTGTTCACATTGCTTCGCAGAATCGTTTTTGTGCAGAAAACAGTAACACTTGTTCAGAAAGAAAGAAAGCACAGAGCCCCAGATTTTATGTTGTCCTGGAGAGCTTGCAGAGCACTGGGGAAAGGCAGGCAGAGAATTCCCTGCTAGCACCTTCTCTGTGCCTGGGAAGCAGAAGTGTTCACATTGCTTCACAGAATCGCTTTTGTGCAGAAAACAGTAACACTTGTTCAGAAGGAAAGAAAGCACAGAGCCCCAGATTCTATGTTGTCCTGGAGAGCTTGCAGAGCACTGGGGAAAGGCAGGCAGAGAATTCCCTGCTAGCACCTTCTCTGTGCCTGGGAAGCAGAAGTGTTCACATTGCTTCGCAAGAATCGCTTTTGTGCAGAAAACAGTAACAGTTGTTCAGAACGAAAGAAAGCACAGAGCCCCAGATTTTATGTTGTCCTGGAGAGCTTGCAGAGCACTGGGGAAAGGCAGGCAGAGAATTCCCTGATAGCACCTTCTCTGTGCCTGTTCACATTGCTTCGCAGAATCGCTTTTGTGCAGAAAACAGTAACACTTGTTCAGAAGGAAAGAAAGCACAGCGCCCCAGATTCTATGTTGTCCTGGAGAGCTTGCAGAGCACTGGGGAAAGGCAGGCCGAGAATTCCCTGCTAGCACCTTCTCTGTGCCTGGGAAGCAGAAGTGTTCACATTGCTTCGCAGAATCGCTTTTGTGCAGAAAACAGTAACACTTGTTCAGAAGGAAAGAAAGCACAGAGCCCCAGATTTTATGTTGTCCTGGAGAGCTTGCAGAGCACTGGGGAAAGGCAGGCAGAGAATTCCCTGCTAGCACCTTCTCTGTGCCTGGGAAGCAGAAGTGTTCACATTGCTTCGCAAGAATCGCTTTTGTGCAGAAAACAGTAACAGTTGTTCAGAACGAAAGAAAGCACAGAGCCCCAGATTCTATATTGTCCTGGAGAGCTTGCAGAGCACTGGGGAAAGGCAGGCAGAGAATTCCCTGATAGCACCTTCTCTGTGCCTGGGAAGCAGAAGTGTTCACATTGCTTCGCAGAATCGCTTTTGTGCAGAAAACAGTAACACTTGTTCAGAAGGAAAGAAAGCACAGAGCCCCAGATTCTATGTTGTCCTGGAGAGCTTGCAGAGCACTGGGGAAAGGCAGGCAGAGAATTCCCTGCTAGCACCTTCTCTGTGCCTGTTCACATTGCTTCGCAGAATCGCTTTTGTGCAGAAAACAGTAACACTTGTTCAGAAGGAAAGAAAGCACAGAGCCCCAGATTCTATGTTGTCCTGGAGAGCTTGCAGAGCACTGGGGAAAGGCAGGCAGAGAATTCCCTGCTAGCACCTTCTCTGTGCCTGGGAAGCAGAAGTGTTCACATTGCTTCGCAGAATCGCTTTTGTGCAGAAAACAGTAACACTTGTTCAGAAGGAAAGAAAGCACAGAGCCCCAGATTCTATGTTGTCCTGGAGAGCTTGCAGAGCACTGGGGAAAGGCAGGCAGAGAATTCCCTGCTAGCACCTTCTCTGTGCCTGGGAAGCAGAAGTGTTCACATTGCTTCACAGAATCGCTTTTGTGCAGAAAACAGTAACACTTGTTCAGAAGGAAAGAAAGCACAGAGCCCCAGATTCTATGTTGTCCTGGAGAGCTTGCAGAGCACTGGGGAAAGGCAGGCAGAGAATTCCCTGATAGCACCTTCTCTGTGCCTGGGAAGCAGAAGTGTTCACATTGCTTCGCAAGAATCGCTTTTGTGCAGAAAACAGTAACAGTTGTTCAGAACGAAAGAAAGCACAGAGCCCCAGATTTTATGTTGTCCTGGAGAGCTTGCAGAGCACTGGGGAAAGGCAGGCAGAGAATTCCCTGATAGCACCTTCTCTGTGCCTGTTCACATTGCTTCGCAGAATCGCTTTTGTGCAGAAAACACTAACACTTGTTCAGAAGGAAAGAAAGCACAGCGCCCCAGATTCTATGTTGTCCTGGAGAGCTTGCAGAGCATTGGGGAAAGGCAGGCAGAGAATTCCCTGCTAGCACCTTCTCTGTGCCTGGGAAGCAGAAGTGTTCACATTGCTTCGCAAGAATCGCTTTTGTGCAGAAAACAGTAACAGTTGTTCAGAAGGAAAGAAAGCACAGAGCCCCAGATTTTATGTTGTCCTGGAGAGCTTGCAGAGCACTGGGGAAAGGCAGGCAGAGAATTCCCTGCTAGCACCTTCTCTGTGCCTGGGAAGCAGAAGTGTTCACATTGCTTCGCAAGAATCGCTTTTGTGCAGAAAACAGTAACAGTTGTTCAGAACGAAAGAAAGCACAGAGCCCCAGATTCTATATTGTCCTGGAGAGCTTGCAGAGCACTGGGGAAAGGCAGGCAGAGAATTCCTTGCTAGCACCTTCTCTGTGCCTGGGAAGCAGAAGTGTTCACATTGCTTCACAGAATCGCTTTTGTGCAGAAAACAGTAACACTTGTTCAGAAGGAAAGAAAGCACAGAGCCCCAGATTCTATGTTGTCCTGGAGAGCTTGCAGAGCACTGGGGAAAGGCAGGCAGAGAATTCCCTGATAGCACCTTCTCTGTGCCTGTTCACATTGCTTCGCAGAATCGCTTTTGTGCAGAAAACAGTAACACTTGTTCAGAAGGAAAGAAAGCACAGAGCCCCAGATTCTATGTTGTCCTGGAGAGCTTGCAGAGCACTGGGGAAAGGCAGGCAGAGAATTCCCTGCTAGCACCTTCTCTGTGCCTGGGAAGCAGAAGTGTTCACATTGCTTCGCAAGAATCGCTTTTGTGCAGAAAACAGTAACACTTGTTCAGAACGAAAGAAAGCACAGAGCCCCAGATTTGCTGTTGTCCTGGAGAGCTTGCAGAGCACTGGGGAAAGGCAGGCAGAGAATTCCTTGCTAGCACCTTCTCTGTGCCTGGGAAGCAGAAGTGTTCACATTGCTTCGCAAGAATCGCTTTTGTGCAGAAAACAGTAACACTTGTTCAGAAGGAAAGAAAGCACAGAGCCCCAGATTCTATGTTGTCCTGGAGAGCTTGCAGAGCACTGGGGAAAGGCAGGCAGAGAATTCCCTGCTAGCACCTTCTCTGTGCCTGGGAAGCAGAAGTGTTCACATTGCTTCGCAAGAATCGCTTTTGTGCAGAAAACAGTAACACTTGTTCAGAAGGAAAGAAAGCACAGAGCCCCAGATTTTATGTTGTCCTGGAGAGCTTGCAGAGCACTGGGGAAAGGCAGGCAGAGAATTCCCTGCTAGCACCTTCTCTGTGCCTGGGAAGCAGAAGTGTTCACATTGCTTCGCAAGAATCGCTTTTGTGCAGAAAGCAGTAACACTTGTTCAGAAGGAAAGAAAGCACAGAGCCCCAGATTCTATGTTGTCCTGGAGAGCTTGCAGAGCACTGGGGAAAGGCAGGCAGAGAATTCCCTGCTAGCACCTTCTCTGTGCCTGGGAAGCAGAAGTGTTCACATTGCTTCGCAAGAATCGCTTTTGTGCAGAAAACAGTAACAGTTGTTCAGAACGAAAGAAAGCACAGAGCCCCAGATTCTATGTTGTCCTGGAGAGCTTGCAGAGCACTGGGGAAAGGCAGGCAGAGAATTCCCTGCTAGCACCTTCTCTGTGCCTGGGAAGCAGAAGTGTTCACATTGCTTCGCAGAATCGCTTTTGTGCAGAAAACAGTAACACTTGTTCAGAAGGAAAGAAAGCACAGAGCCCCAGTTTTTATGTTGTCCTGGAGAGCTTGCAGAGCACTGGGGAAAGGCAGGCAGAGAATTCCTTGCTAGCACCTTCTCTGTGCCTGGGAAGCAGAAGTGTTCACATTGCTTCGCAGAATCGCTTTTGTGCAGAAAACAGTAACACTTGTTCAGAAGGAAAGAAAGCACAGAGCCCCAGATTTTATGTTGTCCTGGAGAGCTTGCAGAGCACTGGGGAAAGGCAGGCAGAGAATTCCCTGATAGCACCTTCTCTGTGCCTGGGAAGCAGAAGTGTTCACATTGCTTCGCAAGAATCGCTTTTGTGCAGAAAACAGTAACAGTTGTTCAGAACGAAAGAAAGCACAGAGCCCCAGATTCTATGTTGTCCTGGAGAGCTTGCAGAGCACTGGGGAAAGGCAGGCAGAGAATTCCCTGCTAGCACCTTCTCTGTGCCTGTTCACATTGCTTCGCAGAATCGCTTTTGTGCAGAAAACAGTAACACTTGTTCAGAAGGAAAGAAAGCACAGAGCCCCAGATTCTATGTTGTCCTGGAGAGCTTGCAGAGCACTGGGGAAAGGCAGGCAGAGAATTCCCTGCTAGCACCTTCTCTGTGCCTGGGAAGCAGAAGTGTTCACATTGCTTCGCAAGAATCGCTTTTGTGCAGAAAACAGTAACAGTTGTTCAGAACGAAAGAAAGCACAGAGCCCCAGATTCTATGTTGTCCTGGAGAGCTTGCAGAGCACTGGGGAAAGGCAGGCAGAGAATTCCCTGCTAGCACCTTCTCTGTGCCTGGGAAGCAGAAGTGTTCACATTGCTTCGCAAGAATCGCTTTTGTGCAGAAAACAGTAACACTTGTTCAGAAGGAAAGAAAGCACAGAGCCCCAGATTCTATGTTGTCCTGGAGAGCTTGCAGAGCACTGGGGAAAGGCAGGCAGAGAATTCCCTGCTAGCACCTTCTCTGTGCCTGGGAAGCAGAAGTGTTCACATTGCTTCGCAAGAATCGCTTTTGTGCAGAAAACAGTAACACTTGTTCAGAAGGAAAGAAAGCACAGAGCCCCAGATTCTATGTTGTCCTTGAGAGCTTGCAGAGCACTGGGGAAAGGCAGGCAGAGAATTCCCTGATAGCACCTTCTCTGTGCCTGTTCACATTGCTTCGCAGAATCGCTTTTGTGCAGAAAACAGTAACACTTGTTCAGAACGAAAGAAAGCACAGAGCCCCAGATTCTATGTTGTCCTGGAGAGCTTGCAGAGCACTGGGGAAAGGTAGGCAGAGAATTCCCTGCTAGCACCTTCTCTGTGCCTGGGAAGCAGAAGTGTTCACATTGCTTCGCAGAATCGCTTTTGTGCAGAAAACAGTAACACTTGTTCAGAAGGAAAGAAAGCACAGAGCCCCAGATTTTATGTTGTCCTGGAGAGCTTGCAGAGCACTGGGGAAAGGCAGGCAGAGAATTCCCTGCTAGCACCTTCTCTGTGCCTGGGAAGCAGAAGTGTTCACATTGCTTCGCAGAATCGCTTTTGTGCAGAAAACAGTAACACTTGTTCAGAAGGAAAGCAAGCACAGCGCCCCAGAATCTATGTTGTCCTGGAGAGCTTGCAGAGCACTGGGGAAAGGCAGGCAGAGAATTCCCTGATAGCACCTTCTCTGTGCCTGGGAAGCAGAAGTGTTCACATTGCTTCGCAAGAATCGCTTTTGTGCAGAAAACAGTAACACTTGTTCAGAAGGAAAGAAAGCACAGAGCCCCAGATTCTATGTTGTCCTGGAGAGCTTGCAGAGCACTGGGGAAAGGCAGGCAGAGAATTCCCTGCTAGCACCTTCTCTGTGCCTGGGAAGCAGAAGTGTTCACATTGCTTCACAGAATCGCTTTTGTGCAGAAAACAGTAACACTTGTTCAGAAGGAAAGAAAGCACAGAGCCCCAGATTCTATGTTGTCCTGGAGAGCTTGCAGAGCACTGGGGAAAGGCAGGCAGAGAATTCCCTGATAGCACCTTCTCTGTGCCTGGGAAGCAGAAGTGTTCACATTGCTTCGCAAGAATCGCTTTTGTGCAGAAAACAGTAACAGTTGTTCAGAACGAAAGAAAGCACAGAGCCCCAGATTTTATGTTGTCCTGGAGAGCTTGCAGAGCACTGGGGAAAGGCAGGCAGAGAATTCCCTGATAGCACCTTCTCTGTGCCTGTTCACATTGCTTCGCAGAATCGCTTTTGTGCAGAAAACACTAACACTTGTTCAGAAGGAAAGAAAGCACAGCGCCCCAGATTCTATGTTGTCCTGGAGAGCTTGCAGAGCACTGGGGAAAGGCAGGCAGAGAATTCCCTGCTAGCACCTTCTCTGTGCCTGGGAAGCAGAAGTGTTCACATTGCTTCGCAAGAATCGCTTTTGTGCAGAAAACAGTAACAGTTGTTCAGAAGGAAAGAAAGCACAGAGCCCCAGATTTTATGTTGTCCTGGAGAGCTTGCAGAGCACTGGGGAAAGGCAGGCAGAGAATTCCCTGCTAGCACCTTCTCTGTGCCTGGGAAGCAGAAGTGTTCACATTGCTTCGCAAGAATCGCTTTTGTGCAGAAAACAGTAACAGTTGTTCAGAACGAAAGAAAGCACAGAGCCCCAGATTCTATATTGTCCTGGAGAGCTTGCAGAGCACTGGGGAAAGGCAGGCAGAGAATTCCTTGCTAGCACCTTCTCTGTGCCTGGGAAGCAGAAGTGTTCACATTGCTTCACAGAATCGCTTTTGTGCAGAAAACAGTAACACTTGTTCAGAAGGAAAGAAAGCACAGAGCCCCAGATTCTATGTTGTCCTGGAGAGCTTGCAGAGCACTGGGGAAAGGCAGGCAGAGAATTCCCTGATAGCACCTTCTCTGTGCCTGTTCACATTGCTTCGCAGAATCGCTTTTGTGCAGAAAACAGTAACACTTGTTCAGAAGGAAAGAAAGCACAGAGCCCCAGATTCTATGTTGTCCTGGAGAGCTTGCAGAGCACTGGGGAAAGGCAGGCAGAGAATTCCCTGATAGCACCTTCTCTGTGCCTGGGAAGCAGAAGTGTTCACATTGCTTCGCAAGAATCGCTTTTGTGCAGAAAACAGTAACACTTGTTCAGAACGAAAGAAAGCACAGAGCCCCAGATTTGCTGTTGTCCTGGAGAGCTTGCAGAGCACTGGGGAAAGGCAGGCAGAGAATTCCTTGCTAGCACCTTCTCTGTGCCTGGGAAGCAGAAGTGTTCACATTGCTTCGCAAGAATCGCTTTTGTGCAGAAAACAGTAACACTTGTTCAGAAGGAAAGAAAGCACAGAGCCCCAGATTCTATGTTGTCCTGGAGAGCTTGCAGAGCACTGGGGAAAGGCAGGCAGAGAATTCCCTGCTAGCACCTTCTCTGTGCCTGGGAAGCAGAAGTGTTCACATTGCTTCGCAAGAATCGCTTTTGTGCAGAAAACAGTAACAGTTGTTCAGAACGAAAGAAAGCACAGAGCCCCAGATTCTATGTTGTCCTGGAGAGCTTGCAGAGCACTGGGGAAAGGCAGGCAGAGAATTCCCTGCTAGCACCTTCTCTGTGCCTGGGAAGCAGAAGTGTTCACATTGCTTCGCAGAATCGCTTTTGTGCAGAAAACAGTAACACTTGTTCAGAAGGAAAGAAAGCACAGAGCCCCAGATTTTATGTTGTCCTGGAGAGCTTGCAGAGCACTGGGGAAAGGCAGGCAGAGAATTCCCTGCTAGCACCTTCTCTGTGCCTGGGAAGCAGAAGTGTTCACATTGCTTCGCAAGAATCGCTTTTGTGCAGAAAACAGTAACAGTTGTTCAGAACGAAAGAAAGCACAGAGCCCCAGATTCTATATTGTCCTGGAGAGCTTGCAGAGCACTGGGGAAAGGCAGGCAGAGAATTCCTTGCTAGCACCTTCTCTGTGCCTGGGAAGCAGAAGTGTTCACATTGCTTCGCAGAATCGCTTTTGTGCAGAAAACAGTAACACTTGTTCAGAAGGAAAGAAAGCACAGAGCCCCAGATTTTATGTTGTCCTGGAGAGCTTGCAGAGCACTGGGGAAAGGCAGGCAGAGAATTCCTTGCTAGCACCTTCTCTGTGCCTGGGAAGCAGAAGTGTTCACATTGCTTCGCAGAATCGCTTTTGTGCAGAAAACAGTAACACTTGTTCAGAAGGAAAGAAAGCACAGAGCCCCAGATTTTATGTTGTCCTGGAGAGCTTGCAGAGCACTGGGGAAAGGCAGGCAGAGAATTCCCTGATAGCACCTTCTCTGTGCCTGGGAAGCAGAAGTGTTCACATTGCTTCGCAAGAATCGCTTTTGTGCAGAAAACAGTAACAGTTGTTCAGAACGAAAGAAAGCACAGAGCCCCAGATTCTATGTTGTCCTGGAGAGCTTGCAGAGCACTGGGGAAAGGCAGGCAGAGAATTCCCTGCTAGCACCTTCTCTGTGCCTGTTCACATTGCTTCGCAGAATCGCTTTTGTGCAGAAAACAGTAACACTTGTTCAGAAGGAAAGAAAGCACAGAGCCCCAGATTCTATGTTGTCCTGGAGAGCTTGCAGAGCACTGGGGAAAGGCAGGCAGAGAATTCCCTGCTAGCACCTTCTCTGTGCCTGGGAAGCAGAAGTGTTCACATTGCTTCGCAAGAATCGCTTTTGTGCAGAAAACAGTAACACTTGTTCAGAACGAAAGAAAGCACAGAGCCCCAGATTTACTGTTGTCCTGGAGAGCTTGCAGAGCACTGGGGAAAGGCAGGCAGAGAATTCCCTGCTAGCACCTTCTCTGTGCCTGGGAAGCAGAAGTGTTCACATTGCTTCGCAAGAATCGCTTTTGTGCAGAAAACAGTAACACTTGTTCAGAAGGAAAGAAAGCACAGAGCCCCAGATTCTATGTTGTCCTGGAGAGCTTGCAGAGCACTGGGGAAAGGCAGGCAGAGAATTCCCTGCTAGCACCTTCTCTGTGCCTGGGAAGCAGAAGTGTTCACATTGCTTCGCAAGAATCGCTTTTGTGCAGAAAACAGTAACACTTGTTCAGAAGGAAAGAAAGCACAGAGCCCCAGATTTGCTGTTGACCTGGAGAGCTTGCAGAGCACTGGGGAAAGGCAGGCAGAGAATTCCCTGATAGCACCTTCTCTGTGCCTGTTCACATTGCTTCGCAGAATCGCTTTTGTGCAGAAAACAGTAACACTTGTTCAGAACGAAAGAAAGCACAGAGCCCCAGATTCTATGTTGTCCTGGAGAGCTTGCAGAGCACTGGGGAAAGGTAGGCAGAGAATTCCCTGCTAGCACCTTCTCTGTGCCTGGGAAGCAGAAGTGTTCACATTGCTTCGCAGAATCGCTTTTGTGCAGAAAACAGTAACACTTGTTCAGAAGGAAAGAAAGCACAGAGCCCCAGATTTTATGTTGTCCTGGAGAGCTTGCAGAGCACTGGGGAAAGGCAGGCAGAGAATTCCCTGCTAGCACCTTCTCTGTGCCTGGGAAGCAGAAGTGTTCACATTGCTTCGCAGAATCGCTTTTGTGCAGAAAACAGTAACACTTGTTCAGAAGGAAAGCAAGCACAGCGCCCCAGATTCTATGTTGTCCTGGAGAGCTTGCAGAGCACTGGGGAAAGGCAGGCAGAGAATTCCCTGATAGCACCTTCTCTGTGCCTGGGAAGCAGAAGTGTTCACATTGCTTCGCAAGAATCGCTTTTGTGCAGAAAACAGTAACACTTGTTCAGAAGGAAAGAAAGCACAGAGCCCCAGATTCTATGTTGTCCTGGAGAGCTTGCAGAGCACTGGGGAAAGGCAGGCAGAGAATTCCTTGCTAGCACCTTCTCTGTGCCTGGGAAGCAAAAGTGTTCACATTGCTTCACAGAATCGCTTTTGTGCAGAAAACAGTAACACTTGTTCAGAAGGAAAGAAAGCACAGAGCCCCAGATTCTATGTTTTCCTGGAGAGCTTGCAGAGCACTGGGGAAAGGCAGGCAGAGAATTCCCTGCTAGCACCTTCTCTGTGCCTGGGAAGCAGAAGTGTTCACATTGCTTCGCAAGAATCGCTTTTGTGCAGAAAACAGTAACACTTGTTCAGAAGGAAAGAAAGCACAGAGCCCCAGATTTGCTGTTGTCCTGGAGAGCTTGCAGAGCACTGGGGAAAGGCAGGCAGAGAATTCCCTGATAGCACCTTCTCTGTGCCTGTTCACATTGCTTCGCAGAATCGCTTTTGTGCAGAAAACAGTAACACTTGTTCAGAAGGAAAGAAAGCACAGAGCCCCAGATTCTATGTTGTCCTGGAGAGCTTGCAGAGCACTGGGGAAAGGCAGGCAGAGAATTCCCTGATAGCACCTTCTCTGTGCCTGTTCACATTGCTTCGCAGAATCGCTTTTGTGCAGAAAACAGTAACACTTGTTCAGAAGGAAAGAAAGCACAGAGCCCCAGATTCTATGTTGTCCTGGAGAGCTTGCAGAGCACTGGGGAAAGGCAGGCAGAGAATTCCCTGCTAGCACCTTCTCTGTGCCTGGGAAGCAGAAGTGTTCACATTGCTTCGCAAGAATCGCTTTTGTGCAGAAAACAGTAACAGTTGTTCAGAACGAAAGAAAGCACAGAGCCCCAGTTTTTATGTTGTCCTGGAGAGCTTGCAGAGCACTGGGGAAAGGCAGGCAGAGAATTCCCTGATAGCACCTTCTCTGTGCCTGTTCACATTGTTTCGCAGAATCGCTTTTGTGCAGAAAACAGTAACACTTGTTCAGAACGAAAGAAAGCACAGAGCCCCAGATTCTATGTTGTCCTGGAGAGCTTGCAGAGCACTGGGGAAAGGCAGGCAGAGAATTCCCTGATAGCACCTTCTCTGTGCCTGTTCACATTGCTTCGCAGAATCGCTTTTGTGCAGAAAACAGTAACACTTGTTCAGAAGGAAAGAAAGCACAGAGCCCCAGATTTGCTGTTGTCCTGGAGAGCTTGCAGAGCACTGGGGAAAGGCAGGCAGAGAATTCCCTGATAACACCTTCTCTGTGCCTTTTCACATTGCTTCGCAGAATCGCTTTTGTGCAGAAAACAGTAACACTTGTTCAGAAGGAAAGAAAGCACAGAGCCCCAGATTCTATGTTGTCCTGGAGAGCTTGCAGAGCACTGGGGAAAGGCAGGCAGAGAATTCCCTGCTAGCACCTTCTCTGTGCCTGTTCACATTGCTTCGCAGAATCGCTTTTGTGCAGAAAACAGTAACACTTGTTCAGAACGAAAGAAAGCACAGAGCCCCAGATTCTATGTTGTCCTGGAGAGCTTGCAGAGCACTGGGGAAAGGTAGGCAGAGAATTCCCTGCTAGCACCTTCTCTGTGCCTGGGAAGCAGAAGTGTTCACATTGCTCGCAGAATCATTTTTGTGCAGAAAACAGTAACACTTGTTCAGAAAGAAAGAAAGCACAGAGCCCCAGATTTTATGTTGTCCTGGAGAGCTTGCAGAGCACTGGGGAAAGGCAGGCAGAGAATTCCCTGCTAGCACCTTCTCTGTGCCTGGGAAGCAGAAGTGTTCACATTGCTTCACAGAATCGCTTTTGTGCAGAAAACAGTAACACTTGTTCAGAAGGAAAGAAAGCACAGAGCCCCAGATTCTATGTTGTCCTGGAGAGCTTGCAGAGCACTGGGGAAAGGCAGGCAGAGAATTCCCTGCTAGCACCTTCTCTGTGCCTGGGAAGCAGAAGTGTTCACATTGCTTCGCAAGAATCGCTTTTGTGCAGAAAACAGTAACACTTGTTCAGAAGGAAAGAAAGCACAGAGCCCCAGATTTGCTGTTGTCCTGGAGAGCTTGCAGAGCACTGGGGAAAGGCAGGCAGAGAATTCCCTGATAGCACCTTCTCTGTGCCTGTTCACATTGCTTCGCAGAATCGCTTTTGTGCAGAAAACAGTAACACTTGTTCAGAAGGAAAGAAAGCACAGCGCCCCAGATTCTATGTTGTCCTGGAGAGCTTGCAGAGCACTGGGGAAAGGCAGGCCGAGAATTCCCTGCTAGCACCTTCTCTGTGCCTGGGAAGCAGAAGTGTTCACATTGCTTCGCAGAATCGCTTTTGTGCAGAAAACAGTAACACTTGTTCAGAAGGAAAGAAAGCACAGAGCCCCAGATTTTATGTTGTCCTGGAGAGCTTGCAGAGCACTGGGGAAAGGCAGGCAGAGAATTCCCTGCTAGCACCTTCTCTGTGCCTGGGAAGCAGAAGTGTTCACATTGCTTCGCAAGAATCGCTTTTGTGCAGAAAACAGTAACAGTTGTTCAGAACGAAAGAAAGCACAGAGCCCCAGATTCTATATTGTCCTGGAGAGCTTGCAGAGCACTGGGGAAAGGCAGGCAGAGAATTCCCTGATAGCACCTTCTCTGTGCCTGGGAAGCAGAAGTGTTCACATTGCTTCGCAGAATCGCTTTTGTGCAGAAAACAGTAACACTTGTTCAGAAGGAAAGAAAGCACAGAGCCCCAGATTCTATGTTGTCCTGGAGAGCTTGCAGAGCACTGGGGAAAGGCAGGCAGAGAATTCCCTGCTAGCACCTTCTCTGTGCCTGGGAAGCAGAAGTGTTCACATTGCTTCGCAGAATCGCTTTTGTGCAGAAAACAGTAACAGTTGTTCAGAAGGAAAGAAAGCACAGAGCCCCAGATTTTATGTTGTCCTGGAGAGCTTGCAGAGCACTGGGGAAAGGCAGGCAGAGAATTCCCTGCTAGCACCTTCTCTGTGCCTGGGAAGCAGAAGTGTTCACATTGCTTCGCAAGAATCGCTTTTGTGCAGAAAACAGTAACAGTTGTTCAGAACGAAAGAAAGCACAGAGCCCCAGATTCTATATTGTCCTGGAGAGCTTGCAGAGCACTGGGGAAAGGCAGGCAGAGAATTCCCTGATAGCACCTTCTCTGTGCCTGGGAAGCAGAAGTGTTCACATTGCTTCGCAGAATCGCTTTTGTGCAGAAAACAGTAACACTTGTTCAGAAGGAAAGAAAGCACAGAGCCCCAGATTCTATGTTGTCCTGGAGAGCTTGCAGAGCACTGGGGAAAGGCAGGCAGAGAATTCCCTGCTAGCACCTTCTCTGTGCCTGGGAAGCAGAAGTGTTCACATTGCTTCGCAAGAATCGCTTTTGTGCAGAAAACAGTAACACTTGTTCAGAACGAAAGAAAGCACAGAGCCCCAGATTCTATGTTGTCCTGGAGAGCTTGCAGAGCACTGGGGAAAGGCAGGCAGAGAATTCCTTGCTAGCACCTTCTCTGTGCCTGGGAAGCAGAAGTGTTCACATTGCTTCGCAAGAATCGCTTTTGTGCAGAAAACAGTAACACTTGTTCAGAAGGAAAGAAAGCACAGAGCCCCAGATTCTATGTTGTCCTGGAGAGCTTGCAGAGCACTGGGGAAAGGCAGGCAGAGAATTCCCTGCTAGCACCTTCTCTGTGCCTGGGAAGCAGAAGTGTTCACATTGCTTCGCAAGAATCGCTTTTGTGCAGAAAACAGTAACACTTGTTCAGAAGGAAAGAAAGCACAGAGCCCCAGATTTGCTGTTGACCTGGATAGCTTGCAGAGCACTGGGGAAAGGCAGGCAGAGAATTCCCTGCTAGCACCTTCTCTGTGCCTGTTCACATTGCTTCGCAGAATCGCTTTTGTGCAGAAAACAGTAACACTTGTTCAGAACGAAAGAAAGCACAGAGCCCCAGATTCTATGTTGTCCTGGAGAGCTTGCAGAGCACTGGGGAAAGGTAGGCAGAGAATTCCCTGCTAGCACCTTCTCTGTGCCTGGGAAGCAGAAGTGTTCACATTGCTTCGCAGAATCGTCTTTGTGCAGAAAACACTAACACTTGTTCAGAAGGAAAGAAAGCACAGAGCCCCAGATTTTATGTTGTCCTGGAGAGCTTGCAGAGCACTGGGGAAAGGCAGGCAGAGAATTCCCTGCTAGCACCTTCTCTGTGCCTGGGAAGCAGAAGTGTTCACATTGCTTCGCAGAATCGCTTTTGTGCAGAAAACAGTAACACTTGTTCAGAAGGAAAGCAAGCACAGCGCCCCAGATTCTATGTTGTCCTGGAGAGCTTGCAGAGCACTGGGGAAAGGCAGGCAGAGAATTCCCTGATAGCACCTTCTCTGTGCCTGTTCACATTGCTTCGCAGAATCGCTTTTGTGCAGAAAACAGTAACACTTGTTCAGAAGGAAAGAAAGCACAGAGCCCCAGATTCTATGTTGTCCTGGAGAGCTTGCAGAGCACTGGGGAAAGGCAGGCAGAGAATTCCCTGCTAGCACCTTCTCTGTGCCTGGGAAGCAGAAGTGTTCACATTGCTTCGCAAGAATCGCTTTTGTGCAGAAAACAGTAACACTTGTTCAGAACGAAAGAAAGCACAGAGCCCCAGATTTGCTGTTGTCCTGGAGAGCTTGCAGAGCACTGGGGAAAGGCAGGCAGAGAATTCCCTGATAGCACCTTCTCTGTGCCTGGGAAGCAGAAGTGTTCACATTGCTTCGCAAGAATCGCTTTTGTGCAGAAAACAGTAACACTTGTTCAGAAGGAAAGAAAGCACAGAGCCCCAGATTTGCTGTTGACCTGGAGAGCTTGCAGAGCACTGGGGAAAGGCAGGCAGAGAATTCCCTGATAGCACCTTCTCTGTGCCTGTTCACATTGCTTCGCAGAATCGCTTTTGTGCAGAAAACAGTAACACTTGTTCAGAACGAAAGAAAGCACAGAGCCCCAGATTCTATGTTGTCCTGGAGAGCTTGCAGAGCACTGGGGAAAGGTAGGCAGAGAATTCCCTGCTAGCACCTTCTCTGTGCCTGGGAAGCAGAAGTGTTCACATTGCTTCGCAGAATCGCTTTTGTGCAGAAAACAGTAACACTTGTTCAGAAGGAAAGAAAGCACAGAGCCCCAGATTTTATGTTGTCCTGGAGAGCTTGCAGAGCACTGGGGAAAGGCAGGCAGAGAATTCCCTGCTAGCACCTTCTCTGTGCCTGGGAAGCAGAAGTGTTCACATTGCTTCGCAGAATCGCTTTTGTGCAGAAAACAGTAACACTTGTTCAGAAGGAAAGCAAGCACAGCGCCCCAGATTCTATGTTGTCCTGGAGAGCTTGCAGAGCACTGGGGAAAGGCAGGCAGAGAATTCCCTGCTAGCACCTTCTCTGTGCCTGGGAAGCAGAAGTGTTCACATTGCTTCGCAAGAATCGCTTTTGTGCAGAAAACAGTAACACTTGTTCAGAAGGAAAGAAAGCACAGAGCCCCAGATTTTATGTTGTCCTGGAGAGCTTGCAGAGCACTGGGGAAAGGCAGGCAGAGAATTCCCTGATAGCACCTTCTCTGTGCCTGTTCACATTGCTTCGCAGAATCGCTTTTGTGCAGAAAACAGTAACACTTGTTCAGAACGAAAGAAAGCACAGAGCCCCAGATTCTATGTTGTCCTGGAGAGCTTGCAGAGCACTGGGGAAAGGCAGGCAGAGAATTCCCTGCTAGCACCTTCTCTGTGCCTGGGAAGCAGAAGTGTTCACATTGCTTCGCAAGAATCGCTTTTGTGCAGAAAACAGTAACACTTGTTCAGAACGAAAGAAAGCACAGAGCCCCAGATTCTATGTTGTCCTGGAGAGCTTGCAGAGCACTGGGGAAAGGCAGGCAGAGAATTCCCTGATAGCACCTTCTCTGTGCCTGTTCACATTGCTTCGCAGAATCGCTTTTGTGCAGAAAACTGTAACACTTGTTCAGAAGGAAAGAAAGCACAGAGCCCCAGATTCTATGTTGTCCTGGAGAGCTTGCAGAGCACTGGGGAAAGGTAGGCAGAGAATTCCCTGCTAGCACCTTCTCTGTGCCTGGGAAGCAGAAGTGTTCACATTGCTTCGCAAGAATCGCTTTTGTGCAGAAAACAGTAACAGTTGTTCAGAACGAAAGAAAGCACAGAGCCCCAGTTTTTATGTTGTCCTTGAGAGCTTGCAGAGCACTGGGGAAAGGCAGGCAGAGATTTCCCTGATAGCACCTTCTCTGTGCCTGTTCACATTGTTTCGCAGAATCGCTTATGTGCAGAAAACAGTAACACTTGTTCAGAACGAAAGAAAGCACAGAGCCCCAGATTCTATGTTGTCCTGGAGAGCTTGCAGAGCACTGGGGAAAGGCAGGCAGAGAATTCCCTGATAGCACCTTCTCTGTGCCTGTTCACATTGCTTCGCAGAATCGCTTTTGTGCAGAAAACAGTAACACTTGTTCAGAAGGAAAGAAAGCACAGAGCCCCAGATTTGCTGTTGTCCTGGAGAGCTTGCAGAGCACTGGGGAAAGGCAGGCAGAGAATTCCCTGATAACACCTTCTCTGTGCCTTTTCACATTGCTTCGCAGAATCGCTTTTGTGCAGAAAACAGTAACACTTGTTCAGAAGGAAAGAAAGCACAGAGCCCCAGATTCTATGTTGTCCTGGAGAGCTTGCAGAGCACTGGGGAAAGGCAGGCAGAGAATTCCCTGCTAGCACCTTCTCTGTGCCTGTTCACATTGCTTCGCAGAATCGCTTTTGTGCAGAAAACAGTAACACTTGTTCAGAAGGAAAGAAAGCACAGAGCCCCAGATTCTATGTTGTCCTGGAGAGCTTGCAGAGCACTGGGGAAAGGTAGGCAGAGAATTCCCTGCTAGCACCTTCTCTGTGCCTGGGAAGCAGAAGTGTTCACATTGCTTCGCAAGAATCGCTTTTGTGCAGAAAACAGTAACAGTTGTTCAGAACGAAAGAAAGCACAGAGCCCCAGTTTTTATGTTGTCCTTGAGAGCTTGCAGAGCACTGGGGAAAGGCAGGCAGAGAATTCCCTGCTAGCACCTTCTCTGTGCCTGGGAAGCAGAAGTGTTCACATTGCTTCGCAAGAATCGCTTTTGTGCAGAAAACAGTAACACTTGTTCAGAAGGAAAGAAAGCACAGAGCCCCAGATTCTATGTTGTCCTGGAGAGCTTGCAGAGCACTGGGGAAAGGCAGGCAGAGAATTCCCTGCTAGCACCTTCTCTGTGCCTGGGAAGCAGAAGTGTTCACATTGCTTCGCAAGAATCGCTTTTATGCAGAAAACAGTAACACTTGTTCAGAAGGAAAGAAAGCACAGAGCCCCAGATTTTATGTTGTCCTGGAGAGCTTGCAGAGCACTGGGGAAAGGCAGGCAGAGAATTCCCTGCTAGCACCTTCTCTGTGCCTGGGAAGCAGAAGTGTTCACATTGCTTCGCAGAATCGCTTTTGTGCAGAAAACAGTAACACTTGTTCAGAAGGAAAGAAAGCACAGAGCCCCAGATTCTATGTTGTCCTGGAGAGCTTGCAGAGCACTGGGGAAAGGCAGGCAGAGAATTCCCTGCTAGCACCTTCTCTGTGCCTGGGAAGCAGAAGTGTTCACATTGCTTCGCAAGAATCGCTTTTGTGCAGAAAACAGTAACACTTGTTCAGAAGGAAAGAAAGCACAGCGCCCCAGATTCTATGTTGTCCTGGAGAGCTTGCAGAGCACTGGGGAAAGGCAGGCAGAGAATTCCCTGCTAGCACCTTCTCTGTGCCTGTTCACATTGCTTCGCAGAATCGCTTTTGTGCAGAAAACAGTAACACTTGTTCAGAAGGAAAGAAAGCACAGAGCCCCACATTTTATGTTGTCCTGGAGAGCTTGCAGAGCACTGGGGAAAGGCAGGCAGAGAATTCCCTGCTAGCACCTTCTCTGTGCCTGGGAAGCAGAAGTGTTCACATTGCTTCGCAAGAAACGCTTTTGTGCAGAAAACAGTAACACTTGTTCAGAAGGAAAGAAAGCACAGAGCCCCAGATTTGCTGTTGTCCTGGAGAGCTTGCAGAGCACTGGGGAAAGGTAGGCAGAGAATTCCCTGCTAGCACCTTCTCTGTGCCTGGGAAGCAGTAGTGTTCACATTGCTTCGCAGAATCGTTTTTGTGCAGAAAACAGTAACACTTGTTCAGAAGGAAAGAAAGCACAGAGTCCCAGATTTGCTGTTGTCCCGGAGAGCTTGCAGAGCACTGGGGAAAGGCAGGCAGAGAATTCCCTGCTAGCACCTTCTCTGTGCCTGGGAAGCAGAAGTGTTCACATTGCTTCGCAGAATCACTTTTGTGCAGAAAACAGTAACACTTGTTCAGAAGGAAAGAAAGCACAGAGCCCCAGATTCTATGTTGTCCTGGAGAGCTTGCAGAGCACTGGGGAAAGGCAGGCAGAGAATTCCCTGCTAGCACCTTCTCTGTGCCTGGGAAGCAGAAGTGTTCACATTGCTTCGCAAGAATCGCTTTTGTGCAGAAAACAGTAACACTTGTTCAGAAGGAAAGAAAGCACAGAGCCCCAGATTTTATGTTGTCCTGGAGAGCTTGCAGAGCACTGGGGAAAGGCAGGCAGAGAATTCCCTGCTAGCACCTTCTCTGTGCCTGGGAAGCAGAAGTGTTCACATTGCTTCGCAGAATCGCTTTTGTGCAGAAAACAGTAACACTTGTTCAGAAGGAAAGAAAGCACAGAGCCCCAGATTTTATGTTGTCCTGGAGAGCTTGCAGAGCACTGGGGAAAGGCAGGCAGAGAATTCCCTGCTAGCACCTTCTCTGTGCCTGTTCACATTGCTTCGCAGAATCGCTTTTGTGCAGAAAACAGTAACACTTGTTCAGAACGAAAGAAAGCACAGAGCCCCAGATTCTATGTTGTCCTGGAGAGCTTGCAGAGCACTGGGGAAAGGCAGGCAGAGAATTCCCTGCTAGCACCTTCTCTGTGCCTGGGAAGCAGAAGTGTTCACATTGCTTCGCAATAATCGCTTTTGTGCAGAAAACAGTAACAGTTGTTCAGAACGAAAGAAAGCACAGAGCCCCAGATTTTATGTTGTCCTGGAGAGCTTGCAGAGCACTGGGGAAAGGCAGGCAGAGAATTCCCTCATAGCACCTTCTCTGTGCCTGTTCACATTGCTTCGCAGAATCGCTTTTGTGCAGAAAACAGTAACACTTGTTCAGAAGGAAAGAAAGCACAGCGCCCCAGATTCTATGTTGTCCTGGAGAGCTTGCAGAGCACTGGGGAAAGGCAGGCAGAGAATTCCCTGCTAGCACCTTCTCTGTGCCTGGGAAGCAGAAGTGTTCACATTGCTTCGCAAGAATCGCTTTTGTGCAGAAAACAGTAACAGTTGTTCAGAACGAAAGAAAGCACAGAGCCCCAGATTCTATGTTGTCCTGGAGAGCTTGCAGAGCACTGGGGAAAGGCAGGCAGAGAATTCCCTGCTAGCACCTTCTCTGTGCCTGGGAAGCAGAAGTGTTCACATTGCTTCGCAAAATCGCTTTTGTGCAGAAAACAGTAACACTTGTTCAGAAGGAAAGAAAGCACAGAGCCCCAGATTTTATGTTGTCCTGGAGAGCTTGCAGAGCACTGGGGAAAGGCAGGCAGAGAATTCCCTGATAGCACCTTCTCTGTGCCTGTTCACATTGCTTCGCAGAATCGCTTTTGTGCAGAAAACAGTAACACTTGTTCAGAACGAAAGAAAGCACAGAGCCCCAGATTCTATGTTGTCCTGGAGAGCTTGCAGAGCACTGGGGAAAGGCAGGCAGAGAATTCCCTGCTAGCACCTTCTCTGTGCCTGGGAAGCAGAAGTGTTCACATTGCTTCGCAGAATCGTTTTTGTGCAGAAAACAGTAACACTTGTTCAGAAGGAAAGAAAGCACAGAGCCCCAGATTTTATGTTGTCCTGGAGAGCTTGCAGAGCACTGGGGAAAGGCAGGCAGAGAATTCCCTGCTAGCACCTTCTCTGTGCCTGTTCACATTGCTTCGCAAGAATCGCTTTTGTGCAGAAAACAGTAACACTTGTTCAGAAGGAAAGAAAGCACAGCGCCCCAGATTCTATGTTG
Source organism: Strix aluco (assembly GCF_031877795.1). Taxonomy (NCBI): domain Eukaryota; kingdom Metazoa; phylum Chordata; class Aves; order Strigiformes; family Strigidae; genus Strix; species Strix aluco. Next base: position 681,085 of record NW_027436615.1, on the reverse strand, counting down.
TCCTGGAGAGCTTGCAGAGCACTGGGGAAAGGCAGGCAGAGAATTCCCTGCTAGCACCTTCTCTGTGCCTGGGAAGCAGAAGTGTTCACATTGCTTCGCAGAATCGCTTTTGTGCAGAAAACAGTAACACTTGTTCAGAAGGAAAGAAAGCACAGCGCCCCAGATTCTATGTTGTCCTGGAGAGCTTGCAGAGCACTGGGGAAAGGCAGGCAGAGAATTCCCTGCTAGCACCTTCTCTGTGCCTGGGAAGCAGAAGTGTTCACATTGCTTCGCAAGAATCGCTTTTGTGCAGAAAACAGTAACACTTGTTCAGAAGGAAAGAAAGCACAGAGCCCCAGATTTTATGTTGTCCTGGAGAGCTTGCAGAGCACTGGGGAAAGGCAGGCAGAGAATTCCCTGATAGCACCTTCTCTGTGCCTGTTCACATTGCTTCGCAGAATCGCTTTTGTGCAGAAAACAGTAACACTTGTTCAGAACGAAAGAAAGCACAGAGCCCCAGATTCTATGTTGTCCTGGAGAGCTTGCAGAGCACTGGGGAAAGGTAGGCAGAGAATTCCCTGCTAGCACCTTCTCTGTGCCTGGGAAGCAAAAGTGTTCACATTGCTTCGCAGAATCGTTTTTGTGCAGAAAACAGTAACACTTGTTCAGAAGGAAAGAAAGCACAGAGCCCCAGATTTTATGTTGTCCTGGAGAGCTTGCAGAGCACTGGGGAAAGGCAGGCAGAGAATTCCCTGCTAGCACCTTCTCTGTGCCTGGGAAGCAGAAGTGTTCACATTGCTTCGCAGAATCGCTTTTGTGCAGAAAACAGTAACACTTGTTCAGAAGGAAAGAAAGCACAGCGCCCCAGATTCTATGTTGTCCTGGAGAGCTTGCAGAGCACTGGGGAAAGGCAGGCAGAGAATTCCCTGCTAGCACCTTCTCTGTGCCTGGGAAGCAGAAGTGTTCACATTGCTTCGCAGAATCGCTTTTGTGCAGAAAACAGTAACACTTGTTCAGAACGAAAGAAAGCACAGAGTCCCAGATTCTATGTTGTCCTGGAGAGCTTGCAGAGCACTGGGGAAAGGCAGGCAGAGAATTCCCTGCTAGCACCTTCTCTGTGCCTGGGAAGCAGAAGTGTTCACATTGCTTCGCAAGAATTGCTTTTGTGCAGAAAACAGTAACACTTGTTCAGAAGGAAAGAAAGCACAGAGCCCCAGATTTGCTGTTGTCCTGGAGAGCTTGCAGAGCACTGGGGAAAGGCAGGCAGAGAATTCCCTGATAGCACCTTCTCTGTGCCTGTTCACATTGCTTCGCAGAATCGCTTTTGTGCAGAAAACAGTAACACTTGTTCAGAACGAAAGAAAGCACAGAGCCCCAGATTCTATGTTGTCCTGGAGAGCTTGCAGAGCACTGGGGAAAGGTAGGTAGAGAATTCCCTGCTAGCACCTTCTCTGTGCCTGGGAAGCAGAAGTGTTCACATTGCTTCGCAGAATCGCTTTTGTGCAGAAAACAGTAACACTTGTTCAGAAGGAAAGAAAGCACAGAGCCCCAGATTTTATGTTGTCCTGGAGAGCTTGCAGAGCACTGGGGAAAGGCAGGCAGAGAATTCCCTGCTAGCACCTTCTCTGTGCCTGGGAAGCAGAAGTGTTCACATTGCTTCGCAGAATCGCTTTTGTGTAGAAAACAGTAACACTTGTTCAGAAGGAAAGAAAGCACAGAGCCCCAGATTCTATGTTGTCCTGGAGAGCTTGCAGAGCACTGGGGAAAGGCAGGCAGAGAATTCCCTGCTAGCACCTTCTCTGTGCCTGGGAAGCAGAAGTGTTCACATTGCTTCGCAAGAATCGCTTTTGTGCAGAAAACAGTAACACTTGTTCAGAAGGAAAGAAAGCACAGAGCCCCAGATTTTATGTTGTCCTGGAGAGCTTGCAGAGCACTGGGGAAAGGCAGGCAGAGAATTCCCTGCTAGCACCTTCTCTGTGCCTGGGAAGCAGAAGTGTTCACATTGCTTCGCAGAATCGCTTTTGTGCAGAAAACAGTAACACTTGTTCAGAAGGAAAGAAAGCACAGAGCCCCAGATTCTATGTTGTCCTGGAGAGCTTGCAGAGCACTGGGGAAAGGCAGGCAGAGAATTCCCTGCTAGCACCTTCTCTGTGCCTGGGAAGCAGAAGTGTTCACATTGCTTCGCAAGAATCGCTTTTGTGCAGAAAACAGTAACACTTGTTCAGAAGGAAAGAAAGCACAGAGCCCCAGATTCTATGTTGTCCTGGAGAGCTTGCAGAGCACTGGGGAAAGGCAGGCAGAGAATTCCCTGCTAGCACCTTCTCTGTGCCTGTTCACATTGCTTCGCAGAATCGCTTTTGTGCAGAAAACAGTAACACTTGTTCAGAAGGAAAGAAAGCACAGAGCCCCACATTTTATGTTGTCCTGGAGAGCTTGCAGAGCACTGGGGAAAGGCAGGCAGAGAATTCCCTGCTAGCACCTTCTCTGTGCCTGGGAAGCAGAAGTGTTCACATTGCTTCGCAAGAAACGCTTTTGTGCAGAAAACAGTAACACTTGTTCAGAAGGAAAGAAAGCACAGAGCCCCAGATTTTATGTTGTCCTGGAGAGCTTGCAGAGCACTGGGGAAAGGCAGGCAGAGAATTCCTTGCTAGCACCTTCTCTGTGCCTGGGAAGCAGAAGTGTTCACATTGCTTCGCAGAATCGCTTTTGTGCAGAAAACAGTAACACTTGTTCAGAAGGAAAGAAAGCACAGAGCCCCAGATTCTATGTTGTCCTGGAGAGCTTGCAGAGCACTGGGGAAAGGCAGGCAGAGAATTCCCTGCTAGCACCTTCTCTGTGCCTGGGAAGCAGAAGTGTTCACATTGCTTCGCAAGAATCGCTTTTGTGCAGAAAACAGTAACACTTGTTCAGAAGGAAAGAAAGCACAGAGCCCCAGATTCTATGTTGTCCTGGAGAGCTTGCAGAGCACTGGGGAAAGGCAGGCAGAGAATTCCCTGATAGCACCTTCTCTGTGCCTGTTCACATTGCTTCGCAGAATCGCTTTTGTGCAGAAAACAGTAACACTTGTTCAGAAGGAAAGAAAGCACAGAGCCCCAGATTCTATGTTGTCCTGGAGAGCTTGCAGAGCACTGGGGAAAGGCAGGCAGAGAATTCCCTGATAGCACCTTCTCTGTGCCTGTTCACATTGCTTCGCAAGAATCGCTTTTGTGCAGAAAACAGTAACACTTGTTCAGAACGAAAGAAAGCACAGAGCCCCAGATTTTATGTTGTCCTGGAGAGCTTGCAGAGCACTGGGGAAAGGCAGGCAGAGAATTCCCTGCTAGCACCTTCTCTGTGCCTGGGAAGCAGAAGTGTTCACATTGCTTCGCAGAATCGCTTTTGTGTAGAAAACAGTAACACTTGTTCAGAAGGAAAGAAAGCACAGAGCCCCAGATTCTATGTTGTCCTGGAGAGCTTGCAGAGCACTGGGGAAAGGCAGGCAGAGAATTCCCTGCTAGCACCTTCTCTGTGCCTGGGAAGCAGAAGTGTTCACATTGCTTCGCAAGAATCGCTTTTGTGCAGAAAACAGTAACACTTGTTCAGAAGGAAAGAAAGCACAGAGCCCCAGATTTTATGTTGTCCTGGAGAGCTTGCAGAGCACTGGGGAAAGGCAGGCAGAGAATTCCCTGCTAGCACCTTCTCTGTGCCTGGGAAGCAGAAGTGTTCACATTGCTTCGCAGAATCGCTTTTGTGCAGAAAACAGTAACACTTGTTCAGAAGGAAAGAAAGCACAGAGCCCCAGATTCTATGTTGTCCTGGAGAGCTTGCAGAGCACTGGGGAAAGGCAGGCAGAGAATTCCCTGCTAGCACCTTCTCTGTGCCTGGGAAGCAGAAGTGTTCACATTGCTTCGCAAGAATCGCTTTTGTGCAGAAAACAGTAACACTTGTTCAGAAGGAAAGAAAGCACAGAGCCCCAGATTCTATGTTGTCCTGGAGAGCTTGCAGAGCACTGGGGAAAGGCAGGCAGAGAATTCCCTGCTAGCACCTTCTCTGTGCCTGTTCACATTGCTTCGCAGAATCGCTTTTGTGCAGAAAACAGTAACACTTGTTCAGAACGAAAGAAAGCACAGAGCCCCAGATTCTATGTTGTCCTGGAGAGCTTGCAGAGCACTGGGGAAAGGCAGGCAGAGAATTCCCTGCTAGCACCTTCTCTGTGCCTGGGAAGCAGAAGTGTTCACATTGCTTCGCAATAATCGCTTTTGTGCAGAAAACAGTAACAGTTGTTCAGAACGAAAGAAAGCACAGAGCCCCAGATTTTATGTTGTCCTGGAGAGCTTGCAGAGCACTGGGGAAAGGCAGGCAGAGAATTCCCTCATAGCACCTTCTCTGTGCCTGTTCACATTGCTTCGCAGAATCGCTTTTGTGCAGAAAACAGTAACACTTGTTCAGAAGGAAAGAAAGCACAGCGCCCCAGATTCTATGTTGTCCTGGAGAGCTTGCAGAGCACTGGGGAAAGGCAGGCAGAGAATTCCCTGCTAGCACCTTCTCTGTGCCTGTTCACATTGCTTCGCAGAATCGCTTTTGTGCAGAAAACAGTAACACTTGTTCAGAAGGAAAGAAAGCACAGAGCCCCACATTTTATGTTGTCCTGGAGAGCTTGCAGAGCACTGGGGAAAGGCAGGCAGAGAATTCCCTGCTAGCACCTTCTCTGTGCCTGGGAAGCAGAAGTGTTCACATTGCTTCGCAGAATCGCTTTTGTGCAGAAAACAGTAACACTTGTTCAGAAGGAAAGAAAGCACAGAGCCCCAGATTTTATGTTGTCCTGGAGAGCTTGCAGAGCACTGGGGAAAGGCAGGCAGAGAATTCCCTGATAGCACCTTCTCTGTGCCTGTTCACATTGCTTCGCAGAATCGCTTTTGTGCAGAAAACAGTAACACTTGTTCAGAACGAAAGAAAGCACAGAGCCCCAGATTCTATGTTGTCCTGGAGAGCTTGCAGAGCACTGGGGAAAGGTAGGCAGAGAATTCCCTGCTAGCACCTTCTCTGTGCCTGGGAAGCAGAAGTGTTCACATTGCTTCGCAGAATCGTTTTTGTGCAGAAAACAGTAACACTTGTTCAGAAGGAAAGAAAGCACAGAGCCCCAGATTTTATGTTGTCCTGGAGAGCTTGCAGAGCACTGGGGAAAGGCAGGCAGAGAATTCCCTGCTAGCACCTTCTCTGTGCCTGTTCACATTGCTTCGCAGAATCGCTTTTGTGCAGAAAACAGTAACACTTGTTCAGAAGGAAAGAAAGCACAGCGCCCCAGATTCTATGTTGTCCTGGAGAGCTTGCAGAGCACTGGGGAAAGGCAGGCAGAGAATTCCCTGCTAGCACCTTCTCTGTGCCTGGGAAGCAGAAGTGTTCACATTGCTTCGCAGAATCGCTTTTGTGCAGAAAACAGTAACACTTGTTCAGAAGGAAAGAAAGCACAGCGCCCCAGATTCTATGTTGTCCTGGAGAGCTTGCAGAGCACTGGGGAAAGGCAGGCAGAGAATTCCCTGCTAGCACCTTCTCTGTGCCTGGGAAGCAGAAGTGTTCACATTGCTTCGCAAGAATCGCTTTTGTGCAGAAAACAGTAACACTTGTTCAGAAGGAAAGAAAGCACAGAGCCCCAGATTTTATGTTGTCCTGGAGAGCTTGCAGAGCACTGGGGAAAGGCAGGCAGAGAATTCCCTGATAGCACCTTCTCTGTGCCTGTTCACATTGCTTCGCAGAATCGCTTTTGTGCAGAAAACAGTAACACTTGTTCAGAACGAAAGAAAGCACAGAGCCCCAGATTCTATGTTGTCCTGGAGAGCTTGCAGAGCACTGGGGAAAGGTAGGCAGAGAATTCCCTGCTAGCACCTTCTCTGTGCCTGGGAAGCAAAAGTGTTCACATTGCTTCGCAGAATCGTTTTTGTGCAGAAAACAGTAACACTTGTTCAGAAGGAAAGAAAGCACAGAGCCCCAGATTTTATGTTGTCCTGGAGAGCTTGCAGAGCACTGGGGAAAGGCAGGCAGAGAATTCCCTGCTAGCACCTTCTCTGTGCCTGGGAAGCAGAAGTGTTCACATTGCTTCGCAGAATCGCTTTTGTGCAGAAAACAGTAACACTTGTTCAGAAGGAAAGAAAGCACAGCGCCCCAGATTCTATGTTGTCCTGGAGAGCTTGCAGAGCACTGGGGAAAGGCAGGCAGAGAATTCCCTGCTAGCACCTTCTCTGTGCCTGGGAAGCAGAAGTGTTCACATTGCTTCGCAGAATCGCTTTTGTGCAGAAAACAGTAACACTTGTTCAGAACGAAAGAAAGCACAGAGTCCCAGATTCTATGTTGTCCTGGAGAGCTTGCAGAGCACTGGGGAAAGGCAGGCAGAGAATTCCCTGCTAGCACCTTCTCTGTGCCTGGGAAGCAGAAGTGTTCACATTGCTTCGCAAGAATTGCTTTTGTGCAGAAAACAGTAACACTTGTTCAGAAGGAAAGAAAGCACAGAGCCCCAGATTTGCTGTTGTCCTGGAGAGCTTGCAGAGCACTGGGGAAAGGCAGGCAGAGAATTCCCTGATAGCACCTTCTCTGTGCCTGTTCACATTGCTTCGCAGAATCGCTTTTGTGCAGAAAACAGTAACACTTGTTCAGAACGAAAGAAAGCACAGAGCCCCAGATTCTATGTTGTCCTGGAGAGCTTGCAGAGCACTGGGGAAAGGTAGGTAGAGAATTCCCTGCTAGCACCTTCTCTGTGCCTGGGAAGCAGAAGTGTTCACATTGCTTCGCAGAATCGCTTTTGTGCAGAAAACAGTAACACTTGTTCAGAAGGAAAGAAAGCACAGAGCCCCAGATTTTATGTTGTCCTGGAGAGCTTGCAGAGCACTGGGGAAAGGCAGGCAGAGAATTCCCTGCTAGCACCTTCTCTGTGCCTGGGAAGCAGAAGTGTTCACATTGCTTCGCAGAATCGCTTTTGTGTAGAAAACAGTAACACTTGTTCAGAAGGAAAGAAAGCACAGAGCCCCAGATTCTATGTTGTCCTGGAGAGCTTGCAGAGCACTGGGGAAAGGCAGGCAGAGAATTCCCTGCTAGCACCTTCTCTGTGCCTGGGAAGCAGAAGTGTTCACATTGCTTCGCAAGAATCGCTTTTGTGCAGAAAACAGTAACACTTGTTCAGAAGGAAAGAAAGCACAGAGCCCCAGATTTTATGTTGTCCTGGAGAGCTTGCAGAGCACTGGGGAAAGGCAGGCAGAGAATTCCCTGCTAGCACCTTCTCTGTGCCTGGGAAGCAGAAGTGTTCACATTGCTTCGCAGAATCGCTTTTGTGCAGAAAACAGTAACACTTGTTCAGAAGGAAAGAAAGCACAGAGCCCCAGATTCTATGTTGTCCTGGAGAGCTTGCAGAGCACTGGGGAAAGGCAGGCAGAGAATTCCCTGCTAGCACCTTCTCTGTGCCTGGGAAGCAGAAGTGTTCACATTGCTTCGCAAGAATCGCTTTTGTGCAGAAAACAGTAACACTTGTTCAGAAGGAAAGAAAGCACAGAGCCCCAGATTCTATGTTGTCCTGGAGAGCTTGCAGAGCACTGGGGAAAGGCAGGCAGAGAATTCCCTGCTAGCACCTTCTCTGTGCCTGTTCACATTGCTTCGCAGAATCGCTTTTGTGCAGAAAACAGTAACACTTGTTCAGAAGGAAAGAAAGCACAGAGCCCCACATTTTATGTTGTCCTGGAGAGCTTGCAGAGCACTGGGGAAAGGCAGGCAGAGAATTCCCTGCTAGCACCTTCTCTGTGCCTGGGAAGCAGAAGTGTTCACATTGCTTCGCAAGAAACGCTTTTGTGCAGAAAACAGTAACACTTGTTCAGAAGGAAAGAAAGCACAGAGCCCCAGATTTTATGTTGTCCTGGAGAGCTTGCAGAGCACTGGGGAAAGGCAGGCAGAGAATTCCTTGCTAGCACCTTCTCTGTGCCTGGGAAGCAGAAGTGTTCACATTGCTTCGCAGAATCGCTTTTGTGCAGAAAACAGTAACACTTGTTCAGAAGGAAAGAAAGCACAGAGCCCCAGATTCTATGTTGTCCTGGAGAGCTTGCAGAGCACTGGGGAAAGGCAGGCAGAGAATTCCCTGCTAGCACCTTCTCTGTGCCTGTTCACATTGCTTCGCAGAATCACTTTTGTGCAGAAAACAGTAACACTTGTTCAGAAGGAAAGAAAGCACAGAGCCCCAGATTCTATGTTGTCCTGGAGAGCTTGCAGAGCACTGGGGAAAGGCAGGCAGAGAATTCCCTGCTAGCACCTTCTCTGTGCCTGGGAAGCAGAAGTGTTCACATTGCTTCGCAAGAATCGCTTTTGTGCAGAAAACAGTAACACTTGTTCAGAAGGAAAGAAAGCACAGAGCCCCAGATTCTATGTTGTCCTGGAGAGCTTGCAGAGCACTGGGGAAAGGCAGGCAGAGAATTCCCTGATAGCACCTTCTCTGTGCCTGTTCACATTGCTTCGCAGAATCGCTTTTGTGCAGAAAACAGTAACACTTGTTCAGAAGGAAAGAAAGCACAGAGCCCCAGATTCTATGTTGTCCTGGAGAGCTTGCAGAGCACTGGGGAAAGGCAGGCAGAGAATTCCCTGATAGCACCTTCTCTGTGCCTGTTCACATTGCTTCGCAAGAATCGCTTTTGTGCAGAAAACAGTAACACTTGTTCAGAACGAAAGAAAGCACAGAGCCCCAGATTTTATGTTGTCCTGGAGAGCTTGCAGAGCACTGGGGAAAGGCAGGCAGAGAATTCCCTGCTAGCACCTTCTCTGTGCCTGGGAAGCAGAAGTGTTCACATTGCTTCGCAGAATCGCTTTTGTGTAGAAAACAGTAACACTTGTTCAGAAGGAAAGAAAGCACAGAGCCCCAGATTCTATGTTGTCCTGGAGAGCTTGCAGAGCACTGGGGAAAGGCAGGCAGAGAATTCCCTGCTAGCACCTTCTCTGTGCCTGGGAAGCAGAAGTGTTCACATTGCTTCGCAAGAATCGCTTTTGTGCAGAAAACAGTAACACTTGTTCAGAAGGAAAGAAAGCACAGAGCCCCAGATTTTATGTTGTCCTGGAGAGCTTGCAGAGCACTGGGGAAAGGCAGGCAGAGAATTCCCTGCTAGCACCTTCTCTGTGCCTGGGAAGCAGAAGTGTTCACATTGCTTCGCAGAATCGCTTTTGTGCAGAAAACAGTAACACTTGTTCAGAAGGAAAGAAAGCACAGAGCCCCAGATTCTATGTTGTCCTGGAGAGCTTGCAGAGCACTGGGGAAAGGCAGGCAGAGAATTCCCTGCTAGCACCTTCTCTGTGCCTGGGAAGCAGAAGTGTTCACATTGCTTCGCAAGAATCGCTTTTGTGCAGAAAACAGTAACACTTGTTCAGAAGGAAAGAAAGCACAGAGCCCCAGATTCTATGTTGTCCTGGAGAGCTTGCAGAGCACTGGGGAAAGGCAGGCAGAGAATTCCCTGCTAGCACCTTCTCTGTGCCTGTTCACATTGCTTCGCAGAATCGCTTTTGTGCAGAAAACAGTAACACTTGTTCAGAAGGAAAGAAAGCACAGAGCCCCACATTTTATGTTGTCCTGGAGAGCTTGCAGAGCACTGGGGAAAGGCAGGCAGAGAATTCCCTGCTAGCACCTTCTCTGTGCCTGGGAAGCAGAAGTGTTCACATTGCTTCGCAGAATCGCTTTTGTGCAGAAAACAGTAACACTTGTTCAGAAGGAAAGAAAGCACAGAGCCCCAGATTCTATGTTGTCCTGGAGAGCTTGCAGAGCACTGGGGAAAGGCAGGCAGAGAATTCCCTGCTAGCACCTTCTCTGTGCCTGGGAAGCAGAAGTGTTCACATTGCTTCGCAAGAATCGCTTTTGTGCAGAAAACAGTAACACTTGTTCAGAAGGAAAGAAAGCACAGAGCCCCAGATTCTATGTTGTCCTGGAGAGCTTGCAGAGCACTGGGGAAAGGCAGGCAGAGAATTCCCTGCTAGCACCTTCTCTGTGCCTGTTCACATTGCTTCGCAGAATCGCTTTTGTGCAGAAAACAGTAACACTTGTTCAGAAGGAAAGAAAGCACAGAGCCCCACATTTTATGTTGTCCTGGAGAGCTTGCAGAGCACTGGGGAAAGGCAGGCAGAGAATTCCCTGCTAGCACCTTCTCTGTGCCTGGGAAGCAGAAGTGTTCACATTGCTTCGCAAGAAACGCTTTTGTGCAGAAAACAGTAACACTTGTTCAGAAGGAAAGAAAGCACAGAGCCCCAGATTTTATGTTGTCCTGGAGAGCTTGCAGAGCACTGGGGAAAGGCAGGCAGAGAATTCCTTGCTAGCACCTTCTCTGTGCCTGGGAAGCAGAAGTGTTCACATTGCTTCGCAGAATCGCTTTTGTGCAGAAAACAGTAACACTTGTTCAGAAGGAAAGAAAGCACAGAGCCCCAGATTTTATGTTGTCCTGGAGAGCTTGCAGAGCACTGGGGAAAGGCAGGCAGAGAATTCCCTGCAAGCACCTTCTCTGTGCCTGTTCACATTGTTTCGCAGAATCGCTTTTGTGCAGAAAACAGTAACACTTGTTCAGAACGAAAGAAAGCACAGAGCCCCAGATTCTATGTTGTCCTGGAGAGCTTGCAGAGCACTGGGGAAAGGCAGGCAGAGAATTCCCTGATAGCACCTTCTCTGTGCCTGTTCACATTGCTTCGCAGAATCGCTTTTGTGCAGAAAACAGTAACACTTGTTCAGAACGAAAGAAAGCACAGAGCCCCAGATTCTATGTTGTCCTGGAGAGCTTGCAGAGCACTGGGGAAAGGTAGGCAGAGAATTCCCTGCTAGCACCTTCTCTGTGCCTGGGAAGCAGAAGTGTTCACATTGCTTCGCAGAATCGCTTTTGTGCAGAAAACAGTAACACTTGTTCAGAAGGAAAGAAAGCACAGAGCCCCAGATTTTATGTTGTCCTGGAGAGCTTGCAGAGCACTGGGGAAAGGCAGGCAGAGAATTCCCTGCTAGCACCTTCTCTGTGCCTGGGAAGCAGAAGTGTTCACATTGCTTCGCAGAATCGCTTTTGTGCAGAAAACAGTAACACTTGTTCAGAAGGAAAGAAAGCACAGCGCCCCAGATTCTATGTTGTCCTGGAGAGCTTGCAGAGCACTGGTGAAAGGCAGGCAGAGAATTCCTTGCTAGCACCTTCTCTGTGCCTGGGAAGCAGAAGTGTTCACATTGCTTCGCAAGAATCGCTTTTGTGCAGAAAACAGTAACACTTGTTCAGAAGGAAAGAAAGCACAGAGCCCCAGATTTTATGTTGTCCTGGAGAGCTTGCAGAGCACTGGGGAAAGGCAGGCAGAGAATTCCCTGATAGCACCTTCTCTGTGCCTGTTCACATTGCTTCGCAGAATCGCTTTTGTGCAGAAAACAGTAACACTTGTTCAGAAGGAAAGAAAGCACAGAGCCCCAGATTCTATGTTGTCCTGGAGAGCTTGCAGAGCACTGGGGAAAGGTAGGCAGAGAATTCCCTGCTAGCACCTTCTCTGTGCCTGGGAAGCAGAAGTGTTCACATTGCTTCGCAGAATCGCTTTTGTGCAGAAAACAGTAACACTTGTTCAGAAGGAAAGAAAGCACAGAGCCCCAGATTCTATGTTGTCCTGGAGAGCTTGCAGAGCACTGGGGAAAGGTAGGCAGAGAATTCCCTGCTAGCACCTTCTCTGTGCCTGGGAAGCAGAAGTGTTCACATTGCTTCGCAGAATCGTTTTTGTGCAGAAAACAGTAACACTTGTTCAGAAGGAAAGAAAGCACAGAGCCCCAGATTTGCTGTTGTCCTGGAGAGCTTGCAGAGCACTGGGGAAAGGCAGGCAGAGAATTCCCTGCTAGCACCTTCTCTGTGCCTGGGAAGCAGAAGTGTTCACATTGCTTCGCAGAATCGCTTTTGTGCAGAAAACAGTAACACTTGTTCAGAAGGAAAGAAAGCACAGAGCCCCAGATTCTATGTTGTCCTGGAGAGCTTGCAGAGCACTGGGGAAAGGCAGGCAGAGAATTCCCTGCTAGCACCTTCTCTGTGCCTGGGAAGCAGAAGTGTTCACATTGCTTCGCAAGAATCGCTTTTGTGCAGAAAACAGTAACACTTGTTCAGAAGGAAAGAAAGCACAGAGCCCCAGATTTTATGTTGTCCTGGAGAGCTTGCAGAGCACTGGGGAAAGGCAGGCAGAGAATTCCCTGCTAACACCTTCTCTGTGCCTGTTCACATTGCTTCGCAGAATCGCTTTTGTGCAGAAAACAGTAACACTTGTTCAGAACGAAAGAAAGCACAGAGCCCCAGATTTTATGTTGTCCTGGAGAGCTTGCAGAGCACTGGGGAAAGGCAGGCAGAGAATTCCCTGCTAGCACCTTCTCTGTGCCTGGGAAGCAGAAGTGTTCACATTGCTTCACAGAATCGCTTTTGTGCAGAAAACAGTAACACTTGTTCAGAAGGAAAGAAAGCACAGAGCCCCAGATTCTATGTTGTCCTGGAGAGCTTGCAGAGCACTGGGGAAAGGCAGGCAGAGAATTCCCTGCAAGCACCTTCTCTGTGCCTGTTCACATTGTTTCGCAGAATCGCTTTTGTGCAGAAAACAGTAACACTTGTTCAGAACGAAAGAAAGCACAGAGCCCCAGATTCTATGTTGTCCTGGAGAGCTTGCAGAGCACTGGGGAAAGGCAGGCAGAGAATTCCCTGATAGCACCTTCTCTGTGCCTGTTCACATTGCTTCGCAGAATCGCTTTTGTGCAGAAAACAGTAACACTTGTTCAGAACGAAAGAAAGCACAGAGCCCCAGATTCTATGTTGTCCTGGAGAGCTTGCAGAGCACTGGGGAAAGGTAGGCAGAGAATTCCCTGCTAGCACCTTCTCTGTGCCTGGGAAGCAGAAGTGTTCACATTGCTTCGCAGAATCGCTTTTGTGCAGAAAACAGTAACACTTGTTCAGAAGGAAAGAAAGCACAGAGCCCCAGATTTTATGTTGTCCTGGAGAGCTTGCAGAGCACTGGGGAAAGGCAGGCAGAGAATTCCCTGCTAGCACCTTCTCTGTGCCTGGGAAGCAGAAGTGTTCACATTGCTTCGCAGAATCGCTTTTGTGCAGAAAACAGTAACACTTGTTCAGAAGGAAAGAAAGCACAGCGCCCCAGATTCTATGTTGTCCTGGAGAGCTTGCAGAGCACTGGTGAAAGGCAGGCAGAGAATTCCTTGCTAGCACCTTCTCTGTGCCTGGGAAGCAGAAGTGTTCACATTGCTTCGCAAGAATCGCTTTTGTGCAGAAAACAGTAACACTTGTTCAGAAGGAAAGAAAGCACAGAGCCCCAGATTCTATGTTGTCCTGGAGAGCTTGCAGAGCACTGGGGAAAGGCAGGCAGAGAATTCCCTGATAGCACCTTCTCTGTGCCTGTTCACATTGCTTCGCAGAATCGCTTTTGTGCAGAAAACAGTAACACTTGTTCAGAAGGAAAGAAAGCACAGAGCCCCAGATTCTATGTTGTCCTGGAGAGCTTGCAGAGCACTGGGGAAAGGTAGGCAGAGAATTCCCTGCTAGCACCTTCTCTGTGCCTGGGAAGCAGAAGTGTTCACATTGCTTCGCAGAATCGTTTTTGTGCAGAAAACAGTAACACTTGTTCAGAACGAAAGAAAGCACAGAGCCCCAGATTCTATGTTGTCCTGGAGAGCTTGCAGAGCACTGGGGAAAGGTAGGCAGAGAATTCCCTGCTAGCACCTTCTCTGTGCCTGGGAAGCAGAAGTGTTCACATTGCTTCGCAGAATCGTTTTTGTGCAGAAAACAGTAACACTTGTTCAGAAGGAAAGAAAGCACAGAGCCCCAGATTTGCTGTTGTCCTGGAGAGCTTGCAGAGCACTGGGGAAAGGCAGGCAGAGAATTCCCTGCTAGCACCTTCTCTGTGCCTGGGAAGCAGAAGTGTTCACATTGCTTCGCAGAATCGCTTTTGTGCAGAAAACAGTAACACTTGTTCAGAAGGAAAGAAAGCACAGAGCCCCAGATTCTATGTTGTCCTGGAGAGCTTGCAGAGCACTGGGGAAAGGCAGGCAGAGAATTCCCTGCTAGCACCTTCTCTGTGCCTGGGAAGCAGAAGTGTTCACATTGCTTCGCAAGAATCGCTTTTGTGCAGAAAACAGTAACACTTGTTCAGAAGGAAAGAAAGCACAGAGCCCCAGATTTTATGTTGTCCTGGAGAGCTTGCAGAGCACTGGGGAAAGGCAGGCAGAGAATTCCCTGCTAACACCTTCTCTGTGCCTGTTCACATTGCTTCGCAGAATCGCTTTTGTGCAGAAAACAGTAACACTTGTTCAGAACGAAAGAAAGCACAGAGCCCCAGATTTTATGTTGTCCTGGAGAGCTTGCAGAGCACTGGGGAAAGGCAGGCAGAGAATTCCCTGCTAGCACCTTCTCTGTGCCTGGGAAGCAGAAGTGTTCACATTGCTTCGCAAGAATCGCTTTTGTGCAGAAAACAGTAACACTTGTTCAGAAGGAAAGAAAGCACAGAGCCCCAGATTTGCTGTTGTCCTGGAGAGCTTGCAGAGCACTGGGGAAAGGAAGGCAGAGAATTCCCTGATAGCACCTTCTCTGTGCCTGTTCACACTGCTTCGCAGAATCGCTTTTGTGCAGAAAACAGTAACACTTGTTCAGAAGGAAAGAAAGCACAGAGCCCCAGATTCTATGTTGTCCTGGAGAGCTTGCAGAGCACTGGGGAAAGGTAGGCAGAGAATTCCCTGCTAGCACCTTCTCTGTGCCTGGGAAGCAGTAGTGTTCACATTGCTTCGCAGAATCGTTTTTGTGCAGAAAACAGTAACACTTGTTCAGAAGGAAAGAAAGCACAGAGCCCCAGATTTTATGTTGTCCTGGAGAGCTTGCAGAGCACTGGGGAAAGGCAGGCAGAGAATTCCCTGCTAGCACCTTCTCTGTGCCTGGGAAGCAGAAGTGTTCACATTGCTTCGCAGAATCACTTTTGTGCAGAAAACAGTAACACTTGTTCAGAAGGAAAGAAAGCACAGAGCCCCAGATTCTATGTTGTCCTGGAGAGCTTGCAGAGCACTGGGGAAAGGCAGGCAGAGAATTCCCTGCTAGCACCTTCTCTGTGCCTGGGAAGCAGAAGTGTTCACATTGCTTCGCAAGAATCGCTTTTGTGCAGAAAACAGTAACACTTGTTCAGAAGGAAAGAAAGCACAGAGCCCCAGATTTTATGTTGTCCTGGAGAGCTTGCAGAGCACTGGGGAAAGGCAGGCAGAGAATTCCCTGCTAGCACCTTCTCTGTGCCTGGGAAGCAGAAGTGTTCACATTGCTTCGCAGAATCGCTTTTGTGCAGAAAACAGTAACACTTGTTCAGAAGGAAAGAAAGCACAGAGCCCCAGATTCTATGTTGTCCTGGAGAGCTTGCAGAGCACTGGGGAAAGGCAGGCAGAGAATTCCCTGCTAGCACCTTCTCTGTGCCTGGGAAGCAGAAGTGTTCACATTGCTTCGCAAGAATCGCTTTTGTGCAGAAAACAGTAACACTTGTTCAGAAGGAAAGAAAGCACAGAGCCCCAGATTCTATGTTGTCCTGGAGAGCTTGCAGAGCACTGGGGAAAGGCAGGCAGAGAATTCCCTGCTAGCACCTTCTCTGTGCCTGTTCACATTGCTTCGCAGAATCGCTTTTGTACAGAAAACAGTAACAGTTGTTCAGAACGAAAGAAAGCACAGAGCCCCAGATTTTATGTTGTCCTGGAGAGCTTGCAGAGCACTGGGGAAAGGCAGGCAGAGAATTCCTTGCTAGCACCTTCTCTGTGCCTGGGAAGCAGAAGTGTTCACATTGCTTCGCAGAATCGCTTTTGTGCAGAAAACAGTAACACTTGTTCAGAAGGAAAGAAAGCACAGAGCCCCAGATTTTATGTTGTCCTGGAGAGCTTGCAGAGCACTGGGGAAAGGCAGGCAGAGAATTCCCTGCAAGCACCTTCTCTGTGCCTGTTCACATTGTTTCGCAGAATCGCTTTTGTGCAGAAAACAGTAACACTTGTTCAGAACGAAAGAAAGCACAGAGCCCCAGATTCTATGTTGTCCTGGAGAGCTTGCAGAGCACTGGGGAAAGGCAGGCAGAGAATTCCCTGATAGCACCTTCTCTGTGCCTGTTCACATTGCTTCGCAGAATCGCTTTTGTGCAGAAAACAGTAACACTTGTTCAGAACGAAAGAAAGCACAGAGCCCCAGATTCTATGTTGTCCTGGAGAGCTTGCAGAGCACTGGGGAAAGGTAGGCAGAGAATTCCCTGCTAGCACCTTCTCTGTGCCTGGGAAGCAGAAGTGTTCACATTGCTTCGCAGAATCGCTTTTGTGCAGAAAACAGTAACACTTGTTCAGAAGGAAAGAAAGCACAGAGCCCCAGATTTTATGTTGTCCTGGAGAGCTTGCAGAGCACTGGGGAAAGGCAGGCAGAGAATTCCCTGCTAGCACCTTCTCTGTGCCTGGGAAGCAGAAGTGTTCACATTGCTTCGCAGAATCGCTTTTGTGCAGAAAACAGTAACACTTGTTCAGAAGGAAAGAAAGCACAGCGCCCCAGATTCTATGTTGTCCTGGAGAGCTTGCAGAGCACTGGTGAAAGGCAGGCAGAGAATTCCTTGCTAGCACCTTCTCTGTGCCTGGGAAGCAGAAGTGTTCACATTGCTTCGCAAGAATCGCTTTTGTGCAGAAAACAGTAACACTTGTTCAGAAGGAAAGAAAGCACAGAGCCCCAGATTTTATGTTGTCCTGGAGAGCTTGCAGAGCACTGGGGAAAGGCAGGCAGAGAATTCCCTGATAGCACCTTCTCTGTGCCTGTTCACATTGCTTCGCAGAATCGCTTTTGTGCAGAAAACAGTAACACTTGTTCAGAAGGAAAGAAAGCACAGAGCCCCAGATTCTATGTTGTCCTGGAGAGCTTGCAGAGCACTGGGGAAAGGTAGGCAGAGAATTCCCTGCTAGCACCTTCTCTGTGCCTGGGAAGCAGAAGTGTTCACATTGCTTCGCAGAATCGCTTTTGTGCAGAAAACAGTAACACTTGTTCAGAAGGAAAGAAAGCACAGAGCCCCAGATTCTATGTTGTCCTGGAGAGCTTGCAGAGCACTGGGGAAAGGTAGGCAGAGAATTCCCTGCTAGCACCTTCTCTGTGCCTGGGAAGCAGAAGTGTTCACATTGCTTCGCAGAATCGTTTTTGTGCAGAAAACAGTAACACTTGTTCAGAAGGAAAGAAAGCACAGAGCCCCAGATTTGCTGTTGTCCTGGAGAGCTTGCAGAGCACTGGGGAAAGGCAGGCAGAGAATTCCCTGCTAGCACCTTCTCTGTGCCTGGGAAGCAGAAGTGTTCACATTGCTTCGCAGAATCGCTTTTGTGCAGAAAACAGTAACACTTGTTCAGAAGGAAAGAAAGCACAGAGCCCCAGATTCTATGTTGTCCTGGAGAGCTTGCAGAGCACTGGGGAAAGGCAGGCAGAGAATTCCCTGCTAGCACCTTCTCTGTGCCTGGGAAGCAGAAGTGTTCACATTGCTTCGCAAGAATCGCTTTTGTGCAGAAAACAGTAACACTTGTTCAGAAGGAAAGAAAGCACAGAGCCCCAGATTTTATGTTGTCCTGGAGAGCTTGCAGAGCACTGGGGAAAGGCAGGCAGAGAATTCCCTGCTAACACCTTCTCTGTGCCTGTTCACATTGCTTCGCAGAATCGCTTTTGTGCAGAAAACAGTAACACTTGTTCAGAACGAAAGAAAGCACAGAGCCCCAGATTTTATGTTGTCCTGGAGAGCTTGCAGAGCACTGGGGAAAGGCAGGCAGAGAATTCCCTGCTAGCACCTTCTCTGTGCCTGGGAAGCAGAAGTGTTCACATTGCTTCGCAGAATCGCTTTTGTGCAGAAAACAGTAACACTTGTTCAGAAGGAAAGAAAGCACAGAGCCCCAGATTTTATGTTGTCCTGGAGAGCTTGCAGAGCACTGGGGAAAGGCAGGCAGAGAATTCCCTGCAAGCACCTTCTCTGTGCCTGTTCACATTGTTTCGCAGAATCGCTTTTGTGCAGAAAACAGTAACACTTGTTCAGAACGAAAGAAAGCACAGAGCCCCAGATTCTATGTTGTCCTGGAGAGCTTGCAGAGCACTGGGGAAAGGCAGGCAGAGAATTCCCTGATAGCACCTTCTCTGTGCCTGTTCACATTGCTTCGCAGAATCGCTTTTGTGCAGAAAACAGTAACACTTGTTCAGAACGAAAGAAAGCACAGAGCCCCAGATTCTATGTTGTCCTGGAGAGCTTGCAGAGCACTGGGGAAAGGTAGGCAGAGAATTCCCTGCTAGCACCTTCTCTGTGCCTGGGAAGCAGAAGTGTTCACATTGCTTCGCAGAATCGCTTTTGTGCAGAAAACAGTAACACTTGTTCAGAAGGAAAGAAAGCACAGAGCCCCAGATTTTATGTTGTCCTGGAGAGCTTGCAGAGCACTGGGGAAAGGCAGGCAGAGAATTCCCTGCTAGCACCTTCTCTGTGCCTGGGAAGCAGAAGTGTTCACATTGCTTCGCAGAATCGCTTTTGTGCAGAAAACAGTAACACTTGTTCAGAAGGAAAGAAAGCACAGCGCCCCAGATTCTATGTTGTCCTGGAGAGCTTGCAGAGCACTGGTGAAAGGCAGGCAGAGAATTCCTTGCTAGCACCTTCTCTGTGCCTGGGAAGCAGAAGTGTTCACATTGCTTCGCAAGAATCGCTTTTGTGCAGAAAACAGTAACACTTGTTCAGAAGGAAAGAAAGCACAGAGCCCCAGATTCTATGTTGTCCTGGAGAGCTTGCAGAGCACTGGGGAAAGGCAGGCAGAGAATTCCCTGATAGCACCTTCTCTGTGCCTGTTCACATTGCTTCGCAGAATCGCTTTTGTGCAGAAAACAGTAACACTTGTTCAGAACGAAAGAAAGCACAGAGCCCCAGATTCTATGTTGTCCTGGAGAGCTTGCAGAGCACTGGGGAAAGGTAGGCAGAGAATTCCCTGCTAGCACCTTCTCTGTGCCTGGGAAGCAGAAGTGTTCACATTGCTTCGCAGAATCGTTTTTGTGCAGAAAACAGTAACACTTGTTCAGAACGAAAGAAAGCACAGAGCCCCAGATTCTATGTTGTCCTGGAGAGCTTGCAGAGCACTGGGGAAAGGTAGGCAGAGAATTCCCTGCTAGCACCTTCTCTGTGCCTGGGAAGCAGAAGTGTTCACATTGCTTCGCAGAATCGTTTTTGTGCAGAAAACAGTAACACTTGTTCAGAAGGAAAGAAAGCACAGAGCCCCAGATTTGCTGTTGTCCTGGAGAGCTTGCAGAGCACTGGGGAAAGGCAGGCAGAGAATTCCCTGCTAGCACCTTCTCTGTGCCTGGGAAGCAGAAGTGTTCACATTGCTTCGCAGAATCGCTTTTGTGCAGAAAACAGTAACACTTGTTCAGAAGGAAAGAAAGCACAGAGCCCCAGATTCTATGTTGTCCTGGAGAGCTTGCAGAGCACTGGGGAAAGGCAGGCAGAGAATTCCCTGCTAGCACCTTCTCTGTGCCTGGGAAGCAGAAGTGTTCACATTGCTTCGCAAGAATCGCTTTTGTGCAGAAAACAGTAACACTTGTTCAGAAGGAAAGAAAGCACAGAGCCCCAGATTTTATGTTGTCCTGGAGAGCTTGCAGAGCACTGGGGAAAGGCAGGCAGAGAATTCCCTGCTAACACCTTCTCTGTGCCTGTTCACATTGCTTCGCAGAATCGCTTTTGTGCAGAAAACAGTAACACTTGTTCAGAACGAAAGAAAGCACAGAGCCCCAGATTTTATGTTGTCCTGGAGAGCTTGCAGAGCACTGGGGAAAGGCAGGCAGAGAATTCCCTGCTAGCACCTTCTCTGTGCCTGGGAAGCAGAAGTGTTCACATTGCTTCGCAAGAATCGCTTTTGTGCAGAAAACAGTAACACTTGTTCAGAAGGAAAGAAAGCACAGAGCCCCAGATTTGCTGTTGTCCTGGAGAGCTTGCAGAGCACTGGGGAAAGGAAGGCAGAGAATTCCCTGATAGCACCTTCTCTGTGCCTGTTCACACTGCTTCGCAGAATCGCTTTTGTGCAGAAAACAGTAACACTTGTTCAGAAGGAAAGAAAGCACAGAGCCCCAGATTCTATGTTGTCCTGGAGAGCTTGCAGAGCACTGGGGAAAGGTAGGCAGAGAATTCCCTGCTAGCACCTTCTCTGTGCCTGGGAAGCAGTAGTGTTCACATTGCTTCGCAGAATCGTTTTTGTGCAGAAAACAGTAACACTTGTTCAGAAGGAAAGAAAGCACAGAGCCCCAGATTTTATGTTGTCCTGGAGAGCTTGCAGAGCACTGGGGAAAGGCAGGCAGAGAATTCCCTGCTAGCACCTTCTCTGTGCCTGGGAAGCAGAAGTGTTCACATTGCTTCGCAGAATCACTTTTGTGCAGAAAACAGTAACACTTGTTCAGAAGGAAAGAAAGCACAGAGCCCCAGATTCTATGTTGTCCTGGAGAGCTTGCAGAGCACTGGGGAAAGGCAGGCAGAGAATTCCCTGCTAGCACCTTCTCTGTGCCTGGGAAGCAGAAGTGTTCACATTGCTTCGCAAGAATCGCTTTTGTGCAGAAAACAGTAACACTTGTTCAGAAGGAAAGAAAGCACAGAGCCCCAGATTTTATGTTGTCCTGGAGAGCTTGCAGAGCACTGGGGAAAGGCAGGCAGAGAATTCCCTGCTAGCACCTTCTCTGTGCCTGGGAAGCAGAAGTGTTCACATTGCTTCGCAGAATCGCTTTTGTGCAGAAAACAGTAACACTTGTTCAGAAGGAAAGAAAGCACAGAGCCCCAGATTCTATGTTGTCCTGGAGAGCTTGCAGAGCACTGGGGAAAGGCAGGCAGAGAATTCCCTGCTAGCACCTTCTCTGTGCCTGGGAAGCAGAAGTGTTCACATTGCTTCGCAAGAATCGCTTTTGTGCAGAAAACAGTAACACTTGTTCAGAAGGAAAGAAAGCACAGAGCCCCAGATTCTATGTTGTCCTGGAGAGCTTGCAGAGCACTGGGGAAAGGCAGGCAGAGAATTCCCTGCTAGCACCTTCTCTGTGCCTGTTCACATTGCTTCGCAGAATCGCTTTTGTACAGAAAACAGTAACAGTTGTTCAGAACGAAAGAAAGCACAGAGCCCTAGATTTTATGTTGTCCTGGAGAGCTTGCAGAGCACTGGGGAAAGGCAGGCAGAGAATTCCCTGCTAGCACCTTCTCTGTGCCTGGGAAGCAGAAGTGTTCACATTGCTTCGCAAGAAACGCTTTTGTGCAGAAAACAGTAACACTTGTTCAGAAGGAAAGAAAGCACAGAGCCCCAGATTTTATGTTGTCCTGGAGAGCTTGCAGAGCACTGGGGAAAGGCAGGCAGAGAATTCCTTGCTAGCACCTTCTCTGTGCCTGGGAAGCAGAAGTGTTCACATTGCTTCGCAGAATCGCTTTTGTGCAGAAAACAGTAACACTTGTTCAGAAGGAAAGAAAGCACAGAGCCCCAGATTCTATGTTGTCCTGGAGAGCTTGCAGAGCACTGGGGAAAGGCAGGCAGAGAATTCCCTGATAGCACCTTCTCTGTGCCTGTTCACATTGCTTCGCAGAATCGCTTTTGTGCAGAAAACAGTAACACTTGTTCAGAACGAAAGAAAGCACAGAGCCCCAGATTCTATGTTGTCCTGGAGAGCTTGCAGAGCACTGGGGAAAGGCAGGCAGAGAATTCCCTGCTAGCACCTTCTCTGTGCCTGGGAAGCAGAAGTGTTCACATTGCTTCGCAAGAATCGCTTTTGTGCAGAAAACAGTAACACTTGTTCAGAAGGAAAGAAAGCACAGAGCCCCAGATTTTATGTTGTCCTGGAGAGCTTGCAGAGCACTGGGGAAAGGCAGGCAGAGAATTCCCTGCTAGCACCTTCTCTGTGCCTGGGAAGCAGAAGTGTTCACATTGCTTCGCAGAATCGCTTTTGTGCAGAAAACAGTAACACTTGTTCAGAAGGAAAGAAAGCACAGAGCCCCAGATTCTATGTTGTCCTGGAGAGCTTGCAGAGCACTGGGGAAAGGCAGGCAGAGAATTCCCTGCTAGCACCTTCTCTGTGCCTGGGAAGCAGAAGTGTTCACATTGCTTCGCAAGAATCGCTTTTATGCAGAAAACAGTAACACTTGTTCAGAAGGAAAGAAAGCACAGAGCCCCAGATTCTATGTTGTCCTGGAGAGCTTGCAGAGCACTGGGGAAAGGCAGGCAGAGAATTCCCTGCTAGCACCTTCTCTGTGCCTGTTCACATTGCTTCGCAGAATCGCTTTTGTACAGAAAACAGTAACAGTTGTTCAGAACGAAAGAAAGCACAGAGCCCCAGATTTTATGTTGTCCTGGAGAGCTTGCAGAGCACTGGGGAAAGGCAGGCAGAGAATTCCCTGCTAGCACCTTCTCTGTGCCTGGGAAGCAGAAGTGTTCACATTGCTTCGCAAGAAACGCTTTTGTGCAGAAAACAGTAACACTTGTTCAGAAGGAAAGAAAGCACAGAGCCCCAGATTTTATGTTGTCCTGGAGAGCTTGCAGAGCACTGGGGAAAGGCAGGCAGAGAATTCCTTGCTAGCACCTTCTCTGTGCCTGGGAAGCAGAAGTGTTCACATTGCTTCGCAGAATCGCTTTTGTGCAGAAAACAGTAACACTTGTTCAGAAGGAAAGAAAGCACAGAGCCCCAGATTCTATGTTGTCCTGGAGAGCTTGCAGAGCACTGGGGAAAGGCAGGCAGAGAATTCCCTGATAGCACCTTCTCTGTGCCTGTTCACATTGCTTCGCAGAATCGCTTTTGTGCAGAAAACAGTAACACTTGTTCAGAACGAAAGAAAGCACAGAGCCCCAGATTCTATGTTGTCCTGGAGAGCTTGCAGAGCACTGGGGAAAGGCAGGCAGAGAATTCCCTGCTAGCACCTTCTCTGTGCCTGGGAAGCAGAAGTGTTCACATTGCTTCGCAAGAATCGCTTTTGTGCAGAAAACAGTAACACTTGTTCAGAAGGAAAGAAAGCACAGAGCCCCAGATTCTATGTTGTCCTGGAGAGCTTGCAGAGCACTGGGGAAAGGTAGGCAGAGAATTCCCTGCTAGCACCTTCTCTGTGCCTGGGAAGCAGAAGTGTTCACATTGCTTCGCAAGAATCGCTTTTGTGCAGAAAACAGTAACAGTTGTTCAGAACGAAAGAAAGCACAGAGCCCCAGTTTTTATGTTGTCCTTGAGAGCTTGCAGAGCACTGGGGAAAGGCAGGCAGAGAATTCCCTGCTAGCACCTTCTCTGTGCCTGGGAAGCAGAAGTGTTCACATTGCTTCGCAAGAATCGCTTTTGTGCAGAAAACAGTAACACTTGTTCAGAAGGAAAGAAAGCACAGAGCCCCAGATTCTATGTTGTCCTGGAGAGCTTGCAGAGCACTGGGGAAAGGCAGGCAGAGAATTCCCTGCTAGCACCTTCTCTGTGCCTGGGAAGCAGAAGTGTTCACATTGCTTCGCAAGAATCGCTTTTATGCAGAAAACAGTAACACTTGTTCAGAAGGAAAGAAAGCACAGAGCCCCAGATTTTATGTTGTCCTGGAGAGCTTGCAGAGCACTGGGGAAAGGCAGGCAGAGAATTCCCTGCTAGCACCTTCTCTGTGCCTGGGAAGCAGAATTGTTCACATTGCTTCGCAGAATCGCTTTTGTGCAGAAAACAGTAACACTTGTTCAGAAGGAAAGAAAGCACAGAGCCCCAGATTCTATGTTGTCCTGGAGAGCTTGCAGAGCACTGGGGAAAGGCAGGCAGAGAATTCCCTGCTAGCACCTTCTCTGTGCCTGGGAAGCAGAAGTGTTCACATTGCTTCGCAAGAATCGCTTTTGTGCAGAAAACAGTAACACTTGTTCAGAAGGAAAGAAAGCACAGCGCCCCAGATTCTATGTTGTCCTGGAGAGCTTGCAGAGCACTGGGGAAAGGCAGGCAGAGAATTCCCTGCTAGCACCTTCTCTGTGCCTGTTCACATTGCTTCGCAGAATCGCTTTTGTGCAGAAAACAGTAACACTTGTTCAGAAGGAAAGAAAGCACAGAGCCCCACATTTTATGTTGTCCTGGAGAGCTTGCAGAGCACTGGGGAAAGGCAGGCAGAGAATTCCCTGCTAGCACCTTCTCTGTGCCTGGGAAGCAGAAGTGTTCACATTGCTTCTCAGAATCGCTTTTGTGCAGAAAACAGTAACACTTGTTCAGAAGGAAAGAAAGCACAGAGCCCCAGATTTGCTGTTGTCCTGGAGAGCTTGCAGAGCACTGGGGAAAGGTAGGCAGAGAATTCCCTGCTAGCACCTTCTCTGTGCCTGGGAAGCAGTAGTGTTCACATTGCTTCGCAGAATCGTTTTTGTGCAGAAAACAGTAACACTTGTTCAGAAGGAAAGAAAGCACAGAGTCCCAGATTTGCTGTTGTCCCGGAGAGCTTGCAGAGCACTGGGGAAAGGCAGGCAGAGAATTCCCTGCTAGCACCTTCTCTGTGCCTGGGAAGCAGAAGTGTTCACATTGCTTCGCAGAATCACTTTTGTGCAGAAAACAGTAACACTTGTTCAGAACGAAAGAAAGCACAGAGCCCCAGATTCTATGTTGTCCTGGAGAGCTTGCAGAGCACTGGGGAAAGGCAGGCAGAGAATTCCCTGCTAGCACCTTCTCTGTGCCTGGGAAGCAGAAGTGTTCACATTGCTTCGCAAGAATCGCTTTTGTGCAGAAAACAGTAACACTTGTTCAGAAGGAAAGAAAGCACAGAGCCCCAGATTTTATGTTGTCCTGGAGAGCTTGCAGAGCACTGGGGAAAGGCAGGCAGAGAATTCCCTGCTAGCACCTTCTCTGTGCCTGGGAAGCAGAAGTGTTCACATTGCTTCGCAGAATCGCTTTTGTGCAGAAAACAGTAACACTTGTTCAGAAGGAAAGAAAGCACAGAGCCCCAGATTCTATGTTGTCCTGGAGAGCTTGCAGAGCACTGGGGAAAGGCAGGCAGAGAATTCCCTGCTAGCACCTTCTCTGTGCCTGGGAAGCAGAAGTGTTCACATTGCTTCGCAAGAATCGCTTTTGTGCAGAAAACAGTAACACTTGTTCAGAAGGAAAGAAAGCACAGAGCCCCAGATTCTATGTTGTCCTGGAGAGCTTGCAGAGCACTGGGGAAAGGCAGGCAGAGAATTCCCTGCTAGCACCTTCTCTGTGCCTGTTCACATTGCTTCGCAGAATCGCTTTTGTGCAGAAAACAGTAACAGTTGTTCAGAACGAAAGAAAGCACAGAGCCCCAGATTTTATGTTGTCCTGGAGAGCTTGCAGAGCACTGGGGAAAGGCAGGCAGAGAATTCCCTGCTAGCACCTTCTCTGTGCCTGGGAAGCAGAAGTGTTCACATTGCTTCGCAAGAAACGCTTTTGTGCAGAAAACAGTAACACTTGTTCAGAAGGAAAGAAAGCACAGAGCCCCAGATTTTATGTTGTCCTGGAGAGCTTGCAGAGCACTGGGGAAAGGCAGGCAGAGAATTCCTTGCTAGCACCTTCTCTGTGCCTGGGAAGCAGAAGTGTTCTCATTGCTTCGCAGAATCGCTTTTGTGCAGAAAACAGTAACACTTGTTCAGAAGGAAAGAAAGCACAGAGCCCCAGATTCTATGTTGTCCTGGAGAGCTTGCAGAGCACTGGGGAAAGGCAGGCAGAGAATTCCCTGATAGCACCTTCTCTGTGCCTGTTCACATTGCTTCGCAGAATCGCTTTTGTGCAGAAAACAGTAACACTTGTTCAGAAGGAAAGAAAGCACAGAGCCCCAGATTCTATGTTGTCCTGGAGAGCTTGCAGAGCACTGGGGAAAGGCAGGCAGAGAATTCCCTGCTAGCACCTTCTCTGTGCCTGGGAAGCAGAAGTGTTCACATTGCTTCGCAATAATCGCTTTTGTGCAGAAAACAGTAACAGTTGTTCAGAACGAAAGAAAGCACAGAGCCCCAGATTTTATGTTGTCCTGGAGAGCTTGCAGAGCACTGGGGAAAGGCAGGCAGAGAATTCCTTGCTAGCACCTTCTCTGTGCCTGTTCACATTGCTTCGCAGAATCGCTTTTGTGCAGAAAACAGTAACACTTGTTCAGAAGGAAAGAAAGCACAGCGCCCCAGATTCTATGTTGTCCTGGAGAGCTTGCAGAGCACTGGGGAAAGGCAGGCAGAGAATTCCCTGCTAGCACCTTCTCTGTGCCTGGGAAGCAGAAGTGTTCACATTGCTTCGCAAGAATCGCTTTTGTGCAGAAAACAGTAACAGTTGTTCAGAACGAAAGAAAGCACAGAGCCCCAGATTCTATGTTGTCCTGGAGAGCTTGCAGAGCACTGGGGAAAGGCAGGCAGAGAATTCCCTGCTAGCACCTTCTCTGTGCCTGGGAAGCAGAAGTGTTCACATTGCTTCGCAGAATCGCTTTTGTGCAGAAAACAGTAACACTTGTTCAGAAGGAAAGAAAGCACAGAGCCCCAGATTTTATGTTGTCCTGGAGAGCTTGCAGAGCACTGGGGAAAGGCAGGCAGAGAATTCCCTGATAGCACCTTCTCTGTGCCTGTTCACATTGCTTCGCAGAATCGCTTTTGTGCAGAAAACAGTAACACTTGTTCAGAACGAAAGAAAGCACAGAGCCCCAGATTCTATGTTGTCCTGGAGAGCTTGCAGAGCACTGGGGAAAGGTAGGCAGAGAATTCCCTGCTAGCACCTTCTCTGTGCCTGGGAAGCAAAAGTGTTCACATTGCTTCGCAGAATCGTTTTTGTGCAGAAAACAGTAACACTTGTTCAGAAGGAAAGAAAGCACAGAGCCCCAGATTTTATGTTGTCCTGGAGAGCTTGCAGAGCACTGGGGAAAGGCAGGCAGAGAATTCCCTGCTAGCACCTTCTCTGTGCCTGGGAAGCAGAAGTGTTCACATTGCTTCGCAGAATAGCTTTTGTGCAGAAAACAGTAACACTTGTTCAGAAGGAAAGAAAGCACAGCGCCCCAGATTCTATGTTGTCCTGGAGAGCTTGCAGAGCACTGGGGAAAGGCAGGCAGAGAATTCCCTGCTAGCACCTTCTCTGTGCCTGGGAAGCAGAAGTGTTCACATTGCTTCGCAGAATCGCTTTTGTGCAGAAAACAGTAACACTTGTTCAGAACGAAAGAAAGCACAGAGTCCCAGATTCTATGTTGTCCTGGAGAGCTTGCAGAGCACTGGGGAAAGGCAGGCAGAGAATTCCCTGCTAGCACCTTCTCTGTGCCTGGGAAGCAGAAGTGTTCACATTGCTTCGCAAGAATTGCTTTTGTGCAGAAAACAGTAACACTTGTTCAGAAGGAAAGAAAGCACAGAGCCCCAGATTCTATGTTGTCCTGGAGAGCTTGCAGAGCACTGGGGAAAGGCAGGCAGAGAATTCCCTGATAGCACCTTCTCTGTGCCTGTTCACATTGCTTCGCAGAATCGCTTTTGTGCAGAAAACAGTAACACTTGTTCAGAACGAAAGAAAGCACAGAGCCCCAGATTCTATGTTGTCCTGGAGAGCTTGCAGAGCACTGGGGAAAGGTAGGCAGAGAATTCCCTGCTAGCACCTTCTCTGTGCCTGGGAAGCAGAAGTGTTCACATTGCTTCGCAAGAATCGCTTTTGTGCAGAAAACAGTAACACTTGTTCAGAAGGAAAGAAAGCACAGAGCCCCAGATTTTATGTTGTCCTGGAGAGCTTGCAGAGCACTGGGGAAAGGCAGGCAGAGAATTCCCTGCTAGCACCTTCTCTGTGCCTGGGAAGCAGAAGTGTTCACATTGCTTCGCAGAATCGCTTTTGTGCAGAAAACAGTAACACTTGTTCAGAAGGAAAGAAAGCACAGAGCCCCAGATTCTATGTTGTCCTGGAGAGCTTGCAGAGCACTGGGGAAAGGCAGGCAGAGAATTCCCTGCTAGCACCTTCTCTGTGCCTGGGAAGCAGAAGTGTTCACATTGCTTCGCAAGAATCGCTTTTGTGCAGAAAACAGTAACACTTGTTCAGAAGGAAAGAAAGCACAGAGCCCCAGATTCTATGTTGTCCTGGAGAGCTTGCAGAGCACTGGGGAAAGGCAGGCAGAGAATTCCCTGCTAGCACCTTCTCTGTGCCTGTTCACATTGCTTCGCAGAATCGCTTTTGTGCAGAAAACAGTAACACTTGTTCAGAAGGAAAGAAAGCACAGAGCCCCACATTTTATGTTGTCCTGGAGAGCTTGCAGAGCACTGGGGAAAGGCAGGCAGAGAATTCCCTGCTAGCACCTTCTCTGTGCCTGGGAAGCAGAAGTGTTCACATTGCTTCGCAAGAAACGCTTTTGTGCAGAAAACAGTAACACTTGTTCAGAAGGAAAGAAAGCACAGAGCCCCAGATTCTATGTTGTCCTGGAGAGCTTGCAGAGCACTGGGGAAAGGCAGGCAGAGAATTCCTTGCTAGCACCTTCTCTGTGCCTGGGAAGCAGAAGTGTTCACATTGCTTCGCAGAATCGCTTTTGTGCAGAAAACAGTAACACTTGTTCAGAAGGAAAGAAAGCACAGAGCCCCAGATTCTATGTTGTCCTGGAGAGCTTGCAGAGCACTGGGGAAAGGCAGGCAGAGAATTCCCTGCTAGCACCTTCTCTGTGCCTGTTCACATTGCTTCGCAGAATCGCTTTTGTGCAGAAAACAGTAACACTTGTTCAGAAGGAAAGAAAGCACAGAGCCCCAGATTCTATGTTGTCCTGGAGAGCTTGCAGAGCACTGGGGAAAGGCAGGCAGAGAATTCCCTGCTAGCACCTTCTCTGTGCCTGGGAAGCAGAAGTGTTCACATTGCTTCGCAAGAATCGCTTTTGTGCAGAAAACAGTAACACTTGTTCAGAAGGAAAGAAAGCACAGAGCCCCAGATTCTATGTTGTCCTGGAGAGCTTGCAGAGCACTGGGGAAAGGCAGGCAGAGAATTCCCTGATAGCACCTTCTCTGTGCCTGTTCACATTGCTTCGCAGAATCGCTTTTGTGCAGAAAACAGTAACACTTGTTCAGAAGGAAAGAAAGCACAGAGCCCCAGATTCTATGTTGTCCTGGAGAGCTTGCAGAGCACTGGGGAAAGGCAGGCAGAGAATTCCCTGATAGCACCTTCTCTGTGCCTGTTCACATTGCTTCGCAAGAATCGCTTTTGTGCAGAAAACAGTAACACTTGTTCAGAACGAAAGAAAGCACAGAGCCCCAGATTTTATGTTGTCCTGGAGAGCTTGCAGAGCACTGGGGAAAGGCAGGCAGAGAATTCCCTGCTAGCACCTTCTCTGTGCCTGGGAAGCAGAAGTGTTCACATTGCTTCGCAGAATCGCTTTTGTGTAGAAAACAGTAACACTTGTTCAGAAGGAAAGAAAGCACAGAGCCCCAGATTCTATGTTGTCCTGGAGAGCTTGCAGAGCACTGGGGAAAGGCAGGCAGAGAATTCCCTGCTAGCACCTTCTCTGTGCCTGGGAAGCAGAAGTGTTCACATTGCTTCGCAAGAATCGCTTTTGTGCAGAAAACAGTAACACTTGTTCAGAAGGAAAGAAAGCACAGAGCCCCAGATTTTATGTTGTCCTGGAGAGCTTGCAGAGCACTGGGGAAAGGCAGGCAGAGAATTCCCTGCTAGCACCTTCTCTGTGCCTGGGAAGCAGAAGTGTTCACATTGCTTCGCAGAATCGCTTTTGTGCAGAAAACATTAACACTTGTTCAGAAGGAAAGAAAGCACAGAGCCCCAGATTCTATGTTGTCCTGGAGAGCTTGCAGAGCACTGGGGAAAGGCAGGCAGAGAATTCCCTGCTAGCACCTTCTCTGTGCCTGGGAAGCAGAAGTGTTCACATTGCTTCGCAAGAATCGCTTTTGTGCAGAAAACAGTAACACTTGTTCAGAAGGAAAGAAAGCACAGAGCCCCAGATTCTATGTTGTCCTGGAGAGCTTGCAGAGCACTGGGGAAAGGCAGGCAGAGAATTCCCTGCTAGCACCTTCTCTGTGCCTGTTCACATTGCTTCGCAGAATCGCTTTTGTGCAGAAAACAGTAACACTTGTTCAGAAGGAAAGAAAGCACAGAGCCCCACATTTTATGTTGTCCTGGAGAGCTTGCAGAGCACTGGGGAAAGGCAGGCAGAGAATTCCCTGCTAGCACCTTCTCTGTGCCTGGGAAGCAGAAGTGTTCACATTGCTTCGCAAGAAACGCTTTTGTGCAGAAAACAGTAACACTTGTTCAGAAGGAAAGAAAGCACAGAGCCCCAGATTTTATGTTGTCCTGGAGAGCTTGCAGAGCACTGGGGAAAGGCAGGCAGAGAATTCCTTGCTAGCACCTTCTCTGTGCCTGGGAAGCAGAAGTGTTCACATTGCTTCGCAGAATCGATTTTGTGCAGAAAACAGTAACACTTGTTCAGAAGGAAAGAAAGCACAGAGCCCCAGATTCTATGTTGTCCTGGAGAGCTTGCAGAGCACTGGGGAAAGGCAGGCAGAGAATTCCCTGATAGCACCTTCTCTGTGCCTGTTCACATTGCTTCGCAGAATCGCTTTTGTGCAGAAAACAGTAACACTTGTTCAGAACGAAAGAAAGCACAGAGCCCCAGATTCTATGTTGTCCTGGAGAGCTTGCAGAGCACTGGGGAAAGGCAGGCAGAGAATTCCCTGCTAGCACCTTCTCTGTGCCTGGGAAGCAGAAGTGTTCACATTGCTTCGCAAGAATCGCTTTTGTGCAGAAAACAGTAACACTTGTTCAGAAGGAAAGAAAGCACAGAGCCCCAGATTCTATGTTGTCCTGGAGAGCTTGCAGAGCACTGGGGAAAGGCAGGCAGAGAATTCCCTGCTAGCACCTTCTCTGTGCCTGTTCACATTGCTTCGCAGAATCGCTTTTGTGCAGAAAACAGTAACACTTGTTCAGAAGGAAAGAAAGCACAGAGCCCCAGATTCTATGTTGTCCTGGAGAGCTTGCAGAGCACTGGGGAAAGGCAGGCAGAGAATTCCCTGATAGCACCTTCTCTGTGCCTGTTCACATTGCTTCGCAAGAATCGCTTTTGTGCAGAAAACAGTAACACTTGTTCAGAACGAAAGAAAGCACAGAGCCCCAGATTTTATGTTGTCCTGGAGAGCTTGCAGAGCACTGGGGAAAGGCAGGCAGAGAATTCCCTGCTAGCACCTTCTCTGTGCCTGGGAAGCAGAAGTGTTCACATTGCTTCGCAAGAATCGCTTTTGTGCAGAAAACAGTAACACTTGTTCAGAAGGAAAGAAAGCACAGAGCCCCAGATTTGCTGTTGTCCTGGAGAGCTTGCAGAGCACTGGGGAAAGGCAGGCAGAGAATTCCCTGATAGCACCTTCTCTGTGCCTGTTCACATTGCTTCGCAGAATCGCTTTTGTGCAGAAAACAGTAACACTTGTTCAGAACGAAAGAAAGCACAGAGCCCCAGATTCTATGTTGTCCTGGAGAGCTTGCAGAGCACTGGGGAAAGGTAGGCAGAGAATTCCCTGCTAGCACCTTCTCTGTGCCTGGGAAGCAGAAGTGTTCACATTGCTTCGCAAGAATCGCTTTTGTGCAGAAAACAGTAACACTTGTTCAGAAGGAAAGAAAGCACAGAGCCCCAGATTTTATGTTGTCCTGGAGAGCTTGCAGAGCACTGGGGAAAGGCAGGCAGAGAATTCCCTGCTAGCACCTTCTCTGTGCCTGGGAAGCAGAAGTGTTCACATTGCTTCGCAGAATCGCTTTTGTGCAGAAAACAGTAACACTTGTTCAGAAGGAAAGAAAGCACAGAGCCCCAGATTCTATGTTGTCCTGGAGAGCTTGCAGAGCACTGGGGAAAGGCAGGCAGAGAATTCCCTGCTAGCACCTTCTCTGTGCCTGGGAAGCAGAAGTGTTCACATTGCTTCGCAAGAATCGCTTTTGTGCAGAAAACAGTAACACTTGTTCAGAAGGAAAGAAAGCACAGAGCCCCAGATTCTATGTTGTCCTGGAGAGCTTGCAGAGCACTGGGGAAAGGCAGGCAGAGAATTCCCTGCTAGCACCTTCTCTGTGCCTGTTCACATTGCTTCGCAGAATCGCTTTTGTGCAGAAAACAGTAACACTTGTTCAGAAGGAAAGAAAGCACAGAGCCCCAGATTTTATGTTGTCCTGGAGAGCTTGCAGAGCACTGGGGAAAGGCAGGCAGAGAATTCCCTGCTAGCACCTTCTCTGTGCCTGGGAAGCAGAAGTGTTCACATTGCTTCGCAAGAAACGCTTTTGTGCAGAAAACATTAACACTTGTTCAGAAGGAAAGAAAGCACAGAGCCCCACATTTTATGTTGTCCTGGAGAGCTTGCAGAGCACTGGGGAAAGGCAGGCAGAGAATTCCTTGCTAGCACCTTCTCTGTGCCTGGGAAGCAGAAGTGTTCACATTGCTTCGCAGAATCGCTTTTGTGCAGAAAACAGTAACACTTGTTCAGAAGGAAAGAAAGCACAGAGCCCCAGATTCTATGTTGTCCTGGAGAGCTTGCAGAGCACTGGGGAAAGGCAGGCAGAGAATTCCCTGATAGCACCTTCTCTGTGCCTGTTCACATTGCTTCGCAGAATCGCTTTTGTGCAGAAAACAGTAACACTTGTTCAGAACGAAAGAAAGCACAGAGCCCCAGATTCTATGTTGTCCTGGAGAGCTTGCAGAGCACTGGGGAAAGGCAGGCAGAGAATTCCCTGCTAGCACCTTCTCTGTGCCTGGGAAGCAGAAGTGTTCACATTGCTTCGCAAGAATCGCTTTTGTGCAGAAAACAGTAACACTTGTTCAGAAGGAAAGAAAGCACAGAGCCCCAGATTCTATGTTGTCCTGGAGAGCTTGCAGAGCACTGGGGAAAGGTAGGCAGAGAATTCCCTGCTAGCACCTTCTCTGTGCCTGTTCACATTGCTTCGCAGAATCGCTTTTGTGCAGAAAACAGTAACACTTGTTCAGAA
This sequence comes from Strix aluco, assembly GCF_031877795.1. NCBI lineage: Eukaryota > Metazoa > Chordata > Aves > Strigiformes > Strigidae > Strix > Strix aluco. The sequence continues at coordinate 648,239 of NW_027436615.1, read as the reverse complement.
GGAAAGAAAGCACAGAGCCCCAGATTCTATGTTGTCCTGGAGAGCTTGCAGAGCACTGGGGAAAGGCAGGCAGAGAATTCCCTGATAGCACCTTCTCTGTGCCTGTTCACATTGCTTCGCAAGAATCGCTTTTGTGCAGAAAACAGTAACACTTGTTCAGAACGAAAGAAAGCACAGAGCCCCAGATTTTATGTTGTCCTGGAGAGCTTGCAGAGCACTGGGGAAAGGCAGGCAGAGAATTCCCTGCTAGCACCTTCTCTGTGCCTGGGAAGCAGAAGTGTTCACATTGCTTCGCAAGAATCGCTTTTGTGCAGAAAACAGTAACACTTGTTCAGAAGGAAAGAAAGCACAGAGCCCCAGATTTGCTGTTGTCCTGGAGAGCTTGCAGAGCACTGGGGAAAGGCAGGCAGAGAATTCCCTGCTAGCACCTTCTCTGTGCCTGTTCACATTGCTTCGCAGAATCGCTTTTGTGCAGAAAACAGTAACACTTGTTCAGAACGAAAGAAAGCACAGAGCCCCAGATTCTATGTTGTCCTGGAGAGCTTGCAGAGCACTGGGGAAAGGTAGGCAGAGAATTCCCTGCTAGCACCTTCTCTGTGCCTGGGAAGCAGAAGTGTTCACATTGCTTCGCAGAATCGCTTTTGTGCAGAAAACAGTAACACTTGTTCAGAAGGAAAGAAAGCACAGAGCCCCAGATTTTATGTTGTCCTGGAGAGCTTGCAGAGCACTGGGGAAAGGCAGGCAGAGAATTCCCTGCTAGCACCTTCTCTGTGCCTGGGAAGCAGAAGTGTTCACATTGCTTCGCAGAATCGCTTTTGTGTAGAAAACAGTAACACTTGTTCAGAAGGAAAGAAAGCACAGAGCCCCAGATTCTATGTTGTCCTGGAGAGCTTGCAGAGCACTGGGGAAAGGCAGGCAGAGAATTCCCTGCTAGCACCTTCTCTGTGCCTGGGAAGCAGAAGTGTTCACATTGCTTCGCAAGAATCGCTTTTGTGCAGAAAACAGTAACACTTGTTCAGAAGGAAAGAAAGCACAGAGCCCCAGATTTTATGTTGTCCTGGAGAGCTTGCAGAGCACTGGGGAAAGGCAGGCAGAGAATTCCCTGCTAGCACCTTCTCTGTGCCTGGGAAGCAGATGTGTTCACATTGCTTCGCAAGAATCGCTTTTGTGCAGAAAACAGTAACACTTGTTCAGAAGGAAAGAAAGCACAGAGCCCCAGATTCTATGTTGTCCTGGAGAGCTTGCAGAGCACTGGGGAAAGGCAGGCAGAGAATTCCCTGCTAGCACCTTCTCTGTGCCTGTTCACATTGCTTCGCAGAATCGCTTTTGTGCAGAAAACAGTAACACTTGTTCAGAAGGAAAGAAAGCACAGAGCCCCACATTTTATGTTGTCCTGGAGAGCTTGCAGAGCACTGGGGAAAGGCAGGCAGAGAATTCCCTGCTAGCACCTTCTCTGTGCCTGGGAAGCAGAAGTGTTCACATTGCTTCGCAAGAAACGCTTTTGTGCAGAAAAGAGTAACACTTGTTCAGAAGGAAAGAAAGCACAGAGCCCCAGATTTTATGTTGTCCTGGAGAGCTTGCAGAGCACTGGGGAAAGGCAGGCAGAGAATTCCTTGCTAGCACCTTCTCTGTGCCTGGGAAGCAGAAGTGTTCACATTGCTTCGCAGAATCGCTTTTGTGCAGAAAACAGTAACACTTGTTCAGAAGGAAAGAAAGCACAGAGCCCCAGATTCTATGTTGTCCTGGAGAGCTTGCAGAGCACTGGGGAAAGGCAGGCAGAGAATTCCCTGATAGCACCTTCTCTGTGCCTGTTCACATTGCTTCGCAGAATCGCTTTTGTGCAGAAAACAGTAACACTTGTTCAGAACGAAAGAAAGCACAGAGCCCCAGATTCTATGTTGTCCTGGAGAGCTTGCAGAGCACTGGGGAAAGGCAGGCAGAGAATTCCCTGCTAGCACCTTCTCTGTGCCTGGGAAGCAGAAGTGTTCACATTGCTTCGCAAGAATCGCTTTTGTGCAGAAAACAGTAACACTTGTTCAGAAGGAAAGAAAGCACAGAGCCCCAGATTCTATGTTGTCCTGGAGAGCTTGCAGAGCACTGGGGAAAGGCAGGCAGAGAATTCCCTGATAGCACCTTCTCTGTGCCTGTTCACATTGCTTCGCAGAATCGCTTTTGTGCAGAAAACAGTAACACTTGTTCAGAAGGAAAGAAAGCACAGAGCCCCAGATTCTATGTTGTCCTGGAGAGCTTGCAGAGCACTGGGGAAAGGCAGGCAGAGAATTCCCTGCTAGCACCTTCTCTGTGCCTGTTCACATTGCTTCGCAAGAATCGCTTTTGTGCAGAAAACAGTAACACTTGTTCAGAAGGAAAGAAAGCACAGAGCCCCAGATTCTATGTTGTCCTGGAGAGGTTGCAGAGCGCTGGAGAAAGGTAGGTAGAGAATTCCCTGCTAGCACCTTCTCTGTGCCTGGGAAGCAGAAGTGTTCACATTGCTTCGCAAGAATCGCTTTTGTGCAGAAAACAGTAACAGTTGTTCAGAACGAAAGAAAGCACAGAGCCCCAGTTTTTATGTTGTCCTGGAGAGCTTGCAGAGCACTGGGGAAAGGCAGGCAGAGAATTCCCTGATAGCACCTTCTCTGTGCCTGTTCACATTGCTTCGCAAGAATCGCTTTTGTGCAGAAAACAGTAACACTTGTTCAGAACGAAAGAAAGCACAGAGCCCCAGATTTTATGTTGTCCTGGAGAGCTTGCAGAGCACTGGGGAAAGGCAGGCAGAGAATTCCCTGCTAGCACCTTCTCTGTGCCTGGGAAGCAGAAGTGTTCACATTGCTTCGCAAGAATCGCTTTTGTGCAGAAAACAGTAACACTTGTTCAGAAGGAAAGAAAGCACAGAGCCCCAGATTTGCTGTTGTCCTGGAGAGCTTGCAGAGCACTGGGGAAAGGCAGGCAGAGAATTCCCTGCTAGCACCTTCTCTGTGCCTGTTCACATTGCTTCGCAGAATCGCTTTTGTGCAGAAAACAGTAACACTTGTTCAGAACGAAAGAAAGCACAGAGCCCCAGATTCTATGTTGTCCTGGAGAGCTTGCAGAGCACTGGGGAAAGGTAGGCAGAGAATTCCCTGCTAGCACCTTCTCTGTGCCTGGGAAGCAGAAGTGTTCACATTGCTTCGCAGAATCGCTTTTGTGCAGAAAACAGTAACACTTGTTCAGAAGGAAAGAAAGCACAGAGCCCCAGATTTTATGTTGTCCTGGAGAGCTTGCAGAGCACTGGGGAAAGGCAGGCAGAGAATTCCCTGCTAGCACCTTCTCTGTGCCTGGGAAGCAGAAGTGTTCACATTGCTTCGCAGAATCGCTTTTGTGTAGAAAACAGTAACACTTGTTCAGAAGGAAAGAAAGCACAGAGCCCCAGATTCTATGTTGTCCTGGAGAGCTTGCAGAGCACTGGGGAAAGGCAGGCAGAGAATTCCCTGCTAGCACCTTCTCTGTGCCTGGGAAGCAGAAGTGTTCACATTGCTTCGCAAGAATCGCTTTTGTGCAGAAAACAGTAACACTTGTTCAGAAGGAAAGAAAGCACAGAGCCCCAGATTTTATGTTGTCCTGGAGAGCTTGCAGAGCACTGGGGAAAGGCAGGCAGAGAATTCCCTGCTAGCACCTTCTCTGTGCCTGGGAAGCAGATGTGTTCACATTGCTTCGCAAGAATCGCTTTTGTGCAGAAAACAGTAACACTTGTTCAGAAGGAAAGAAAGCACAGAGCCCCAGATTCTATGTTGTCCTGGAGAGCTTGCAGAGCACTGGGGAAAGGCAGGCAGAGAATTCCCTGCTAGCACCTTCTCTGTGCCTGTTCACATTGCTTCGCAGAATCGCTTTTGTGCAGAAAACAGTAACACTTGTTCAGAAGGAAAGAAAGCACAGAGCCCCACATTTTATGTTGTCCTGGAGAGCTTGCAGAGCACTGGGGAAAGGCAGGCAGAGAATTCCCTGCTAGCACCTTCTCTGTGCCTGGGAAGCAGAAGTGTTCACATTGCTTCGCAAGAAACGCTTTTGTGCAGAAAAGAGTAACACTTGTTCAGAAGGAAAGAAAGCACAGAGCCCCAGATTTTATGTTGTCCTGGAGAGCTTGCAGAGCACTGGGGAAAGGCAGGCAGAGAATTCCTTGCTAGCACCTTCTCTGTGCCTGGGAAGCAGAAGTGTTCACATTGCTTCGCAGAATCGCTTTTGTGCAGAAAACAGTAACACTTGTTCAGAAGGAAAGAAAGCACAGAGCCCCAGATTCTATGTTGTCCTGGAGAGCTTGCAGAGCACTGGGGAAAGGCAGGCAGAGAATTCCCTGATAGCACCTTCTCTGTGCCTGTTCACATTGCTTCGCAGAATCGCTTTTGTGCAGAAAACAGTAACACTTGTTCAGAACGAAAGAAAGCACAGAGCCCCAGATTCTATGTTGTCCTGGAGAGCTTGCAGAGCACTGGGGAAAGGCAGGCAGAGAATTCCCTGCTAGCACCTTCTCTGTGCCTGGGAAGCAGAAGTGTTCACATTGCTTCGCAAGAATCGCTTTTGTGCAGAAAACAGTAACACTTGTTCAGAAGGAAAGAAAGCACAGAGCCCCAGATTCTATGTTGTCCTGGAGAGCTTGCAGAGCACTGGGGAAAGGCAGGCAGAGAATTCCCTGATAGCACCTTCTCTGTGCCTGTTCACATTGCTTCGCAGAATCGCTTTTGTGCAGAAAACAGTAACACTTGTTCAGAAGGAAAGAAAGCACAGAGCCCCAGATTCTATGTTGTCCTGGAGAGCTTGCAGAGCACTGGGGAAAGGCAGGCAGAGAATTCCCTGCTAGCACCTTCTCTGTGCCTGTTCACATTGCTTCGCAAGAATCGCTTTTGTGCAGAAAACAGTAACACTTGTTCAGAAGGAAAGAAAGCACAGAGCCCCAGATTCTATGTTGTCCTGGAGAGGTTGCAGAGCGCTGGAGAAAGGTAGGTAGAGAATTCCCTGCTAGCACCTTCTCTGTGCCTGGGAAGCAGAAGTGTTCACATTGCTTCGCAAGAATCGCTTTTGTGCAGAAAACAGTAACAGTTGTTCAGAACGAAAGAAAGCACAGAGCCCCAGTTTTTATGTTGTCCTGGAGAGCTTGCAGAGCACTGGGGAAAGGCAGGCAGAGATTTCCCTGATAGCACCTTCTCTGTGCCTGTTCACATTGTTTCGCAGAATCGCTTTTGTGCAGAAAACAGTAACACTTGTTCAGAAGGAAAGAAAGCACAGAGCCCCAGATTTTATGTTGTCCTGGAGAGCTTGCAGAGCACTGGGGAAAGGCAGGCAGAGAATTCCCTGCTAGCACCTTCTCTGTGCCTGGGAAGCAGAAGTGTTCACATTGCTTCGCAGAATCGCTTTTGTGTAGAAAACAGTAACACTTGTTCAGAAGGAAAGAAAGCACAGAGCCCCAGATTCTATGTTGTCCTGGAGAGCTTGCAGAGCACTGGGGAAAGGCAGGCAGAGAATTCCCTGCTAGCACCTTCTCTGTGCCTGGGAAGCAGAAGTGTTCACATTGCTTCGCAAGAATCGCTTTTGTGCAGAAAACAGTAACACTTGTTCAGAAGGAAAGAAAGCACAGAGCCCCAGATTTTATGTTGTCCTGGAGAGCTTGCAGAGCACTGGGGAAAGGCAGGCAGAGAATTCCCTGCTAGCACCTTCTCTGTGCCTGGGAAGCAGAAGTGTTCACATTGCTTCGCAGAATCGCTTTTGTGCAGAAAACAGTAACACTTGTTCAGAAGGAAAGAAAGCACAGAGCCCCAGATTCTATGTTGTCCTGGAGAGCTTGCAGAGCACTGGGGAAAGGCAGGCAGAGAATTCCCTGATAGCACCTTCTCTGTGCCTGTTCACATTGCTTCGCAGAATCGCTTTTGTGCAGAAAACAGTAACACTTGTTCAGAAGGAAAGAAAGCACAGAGCCCCAGATTCTATGTTGTCCTGGAGAGCTTGCAGAGCACTGGGGAAAGGCAGGCAGAGAATTCCCTGATAGCACCTTCTCTGTGCCTGTTCACATTGCTTCGCAAGAATCGCTTTTGTGCAGAAAACAGTAACACTTGTTCAGAACGAAAGAAAGCACAGAGCCCCAGATTTTATGTTGTCCTGGAGAGCTTGCAGAGCACTGGGGAAAGGCAGGCAGAGAATTCCCTGCTAGCACCTTCTCTGTGCCTGGGAAGCAGAAGTGTTCACATTGCTTCGCAAGAATCGCTTTTGTGCAGAAAACAGTAACACTTGTTCAGAAGGAAAGAAAGCACAGAGCCCCAGATTTGCTGTTGTCCTGGAGAGCTTGCAGAGCACCGGGGAAAGGCAGGCAGAGAATTCCCTGATAGCACCTTCTCTGTGCCTGTTCACATTGCTTCGCAGAATCGCTTTTGTGCAGAAAACAGTAACACTTGTTCAGAACGAAAGAAAGCACAGAGCCCCAGATTCTGTGTTGTCCTGGAGAGCTTGCAGAGCACTGGGGAAAGGTAGGCAGAGAATTCCCTGCTAGCACCTTCTCTGTGCCTGGGAAGCAGAAGTGTTCACATTGCTTCGCAGAATCGCTTTTGTGCAGAAAACAGTAACACTTGTTCAGAAGGAAAGAAAGCACAGAGCCCCAGATTTTATGTTGTCCTGGAGAGCTTGCAGAGCACTGGGGAAAGGCAGGCAGAGAATTCCCTGCTAGCACCTTCTCTGTGCCTGGGAAGCAGAAGTGTTCACATTGCTTCGCAGAATCGCTTTTGTGTAGAAAACAGTAACACTTGTTCAGAAGGAAAGAAAGCACAGAGCCCCAGATTCTATGTTGTCCTGGAGAGCTTGCAGAGCACTGGGGAAAGGCAGGCAGAGAATTCCCTGCTAGCACCTTCTCTGTGCCTGGGAAGCAGAAGTGTTCACATTGCTTCGCAAGAATCGCTTTTGTGCAGAAAACAGTAACACTTGTTCAGAAGGAAAGAAAGCACAGAGCCCCAGATTTTATGTTGTCCTGGAGAGCTTGCAGAGCACTGGGGAAAGGCAGGCAGAGAATTCCCTGCTAGCACCTTCTCTGTGCCTGGGAAGCAGAAGTGTTCACATTGCTTCGCAGAATCGCTTTTGTGCAGAAAACAGTAACACTTGTTCAGAAGGAAAGAAAGCACAGAGCCCCAGATTCTATGTTGTCCTGGAGAGCTTGCAGAGCACTGGGGAAAGGCAGGCAGAGAATTCCCTGCTAGCACCTTCTCTGTGCCTGGGAAGCAGAAGTGTTCACATTGCTTCGCAAGAATCGCTTTTGTGCAGAAAACAGTAACACTTGTTCAGAAGGAAAGAAAGCACAGAGCCCCAGATTCTATGTTGTCCTGGAGAGCTTGCAGAGCACTGGGGAAAGGCAGGCAGAGAATTCCCTGCTAGCACCTTCTCTGTGCCTGGGAAGCAGAAGTGTTCACATTACTTCGCAAGAATCGCTTTTGTGCAGAAAACAGTAACACTTGTTCAGAAGGAAAGAAAGCACAGAGCCCCAGATTCTATGTTGTCCTGGAGAGCTTGCAGAGCACTGGAGAAAGGTAGGCAGAGAATTCCCTGCTAGCACCTTCTCTGTGCCTGGGAAGCAGAAGTGTTCACATTGCTTCGCAAGAATCGCTTTTGTGCAGAAAACAGTAACAGTTGTTCAGAACGAAAGAAAGCACAGAGCCCCAGTTTTTATGTTGTCCTGGAGAGCTTGCAGAGCACTGGGGAAAGGCAGGCAGAGATTTCCCTGATAGCACCTTCTCTGTGCCTGTTCACATTGTTTCGCAGAATCGCTTTTGTGCAGAAAACAGTAACACTTGTTCAGAAGGAAAGAAAGCACAGAGCCCCAGATTTTATGTTGTCCTGGAGAGCTTGCAGAGCACTGGGGAAAAGCAGGCAGAGAATTCCCTGCTAGCACCTTCTCTGTGCCTGGGAAGCAGAAGTGTTCACATTGCTTCGCAGAATCGCTTTTGTGTAGAAAACAGTAACACTTGTTCAGAAGGAAAGAAAGCACAGAGCCCCAGATTCTATGTTGTCCTGGAGAGCTTGCAGAGCACTGGGGAAAGGCAGGCAGAGAATTCCCTGCTAGCACCTTCTCTGTGCCTGGGAAGCAGAAGTGTTCACATTGCTTCGCAAGAATCGCTTTTGTGCAGAAAACAGTAACACTTGTTCAGAAGGAAAGAAAGCACAGAGCCCCAGATTTTATGTTGTCCTGGAGAGCTTGCAGAGCACTGGGGAAAGGCAGGCAGAGAATTCCCTGCTAGCACCTTCTCTGTGCCTGGGAAGCAGAAGTGTTCACATTGCTTCGCAGAATCGCTTTTGTGCAGAAAACAGTAACACTTGTTCAGAAGGAAAGAAAGCACAGAGCCCCAGATTCTATGTTGTCCTGGAGAGCTTGCAGAGCACTGGGGAAAGGCAGGCAGAGAATTCCCTGCTAGCACCTTCTCTGTGCCTGGGAAGCAGAAGTGTTCACATTGCTTCGCAAGAATCGCTTTTGTGCAGAAAACAGTAACACTTGTTCAGAAGGAAAGAAAGCACAGAGCCCCAGATTCTATGTTGTCCTGGAGAGCTTGCAGAGCACTGGGGAAAGGCAGGCAGAGAATTCCCTGCTAGCACCTTCTCTGTGCCTGTTCACATTGCTTCGCAGAATCGCTTTTGTGCAGAAAACAGTAACACTTGTTCAGAAGGAAAGAAAGCACAGAGCCCCAGATTCTATGTTGTCCTGGAGAGCTTGCAGAGCACTGGGGAAAGGCAGGCAGAGAATTCCCTGATAGCACCTTCTCTGTGCCTGGGAAGCAGAAGTGTTCACATTGCTTCGCAAGAATCGCTTTTGTGCAGAAAACAGTAACAGTTGTTCAGAACGAAAGAAAGCACAGAGCCCCAGTTTTTATGTTGTCCTGGAGAGCTTGCAGAGCACTGGGGAAAGGCAGGCAGAGATTTCCCTGATAGCACCTTCTCTGTGCCTGTTCACATTGCTTCGCAGAATCGCTTTTGTGCAGAAAACAGTAACACTTGTTCAGAAGGAAAGAAAGCACAGAGCCCCAGATTCTATGTTGTCTTCGAGAGCTTGCAGAGCACTGGGGAAAGGCAGGCAGAGAATTCCCTGCTAGCACCTTCTCTGTGCCTGGGAAGCAGAAGTGTTCACATTGCTTCGCAAGAATCGCTTTTGTGCAGAAAACAATAACACTTGTTCAGAAGGAAAGAAAGCACAGAGCCCCAGATTTTATGTTGTCCTGGAGAGCTTGCAGAGCACTGGGGAAAGGCAGGCAGAGAATTCCCTGATAGCACCTTCTCTGTGCCTGTTCACATTGCTTCGCAGAATCGCTTTTGTGCAGAAAACAGTAACACTTGTTCAGAAGGAAAGAAAGCACAGAGCCCCAGATTCTATGTTGTCCTGGAGAGCTTGCAGAGCACTGGGGAAAGGCAGGCAGAGAATTCCCTGCTAGCACCTTCTCTGTGCCTGTTCACATTGCTTCGCAGAATCGCTTTTGTGCAGAAAACAGTAACACTTGTTCAGAAGGAAAGAAAGCACAGAGCCCCAGATTCTATGTTGTCCTGGAGAGCTTGCAGAGCACTGGGGAAAGGCAGGCAGAGAATTCCCTGATAGCACCTTCTCTGTGCCTGGGAAGCAAAAGTGTTCACATTGCTTCACAGAATCGCTTTTGTGCAGAAAACAGTAACACTTGTTCAGAAGGAAAGAAAGCACAGAGCCCCAGATTCTATGTTGTCCTGGAGAGCTTGCAGAGCACTGGGGAAAGGCAGGCAGAGAATTCCCTGCTAGCACCTTCTCTGTGCCTGTTCACATTGCTTCGCAGAATCGCTTTTGTGCAGAAAACAGTAACACTTGTTCAGAAGGAAAGAAAGCACAGCGCCCCAGATTCTATGTTGTCCTGGAGAGCTTGCAGAGCACTGGGGAAAGGCAGGCAGAGAATTCCCTGCTAGCACCTTCTCTGTGCCTGGGAAGCAGAAGTGTTCACATTGCTTCGCAAGAATCGCTTTTGTGCAGAAAACAGTAACACTTGTTCAGAACGAAAGAAAGCACAGAGCCCCAGATTCTATGTTGTCCTGGAGAGCTTGCAGAGCACTGGGGAAAGGCAGGCAGAGAATTCCCTGCTAGCACCTTCTCTGTGCCTGGGAAGCAGAAGTGTTCACATTGCTTCGCAAGAATCGCTTTTGTGCAGAAAACAGTAACACTTGTTCAGAAGGAAAGAAAGCACAGAGCCCCAGATTCTATGTTGTCCTGGAGAGCTTGCAGAGCACTGGGGAAAGGCAGGCAGAGAATTCCCTGCTAGCACCTTCTCTGTGCCTGGGAAGCAGAAGTGTTCACATTGCTTCGCAGAATCGCTTTTGTGCAGAAAACAGTAACACTTGTTCAGAAGGAAAGAAAGCACAGAGCCCCAGATTCTAGGTTGTCCTGGAGAGCTTGCAGAGCACTGGGGAAAGGCAGGCAGAGAATTCCCTGCTAGCACCTTCTCTGTGCCTGGGAAGCAGAAGTGTTCACATTGCTTCGCAAGAATCGCTTTTGTGCAGAAAACAGTAACAGTTGTTCAGAAGGAAAGAAAGCACAGAGCCCCAGATTCTATGTTGTCCTGGAGAGCTTGCAGAGCACTGGGGAAAGGCAGGCAGAGAATTCCCTGCTAGCACCTTCTCTGTGCCTGTTCACATTGCTTCGCAGAATCGCTTTTGTGCAGAAAACAGTAACACTTGTTCAGAAGGAAAGAAAGCACAGAGCCCCACATTTTATGTTGTCCTGGAGAGCTTGCAGAGCACTGGGGAAAGGCAGGCAGAGAATTCCCTGCTAGCACCTTCTCTGTGCCTGGGAAGCAGAAGTGTTCACATTGCTTCGCAAGAAACGCTTTTGTGCAGAAAACAGTAACACTTGTTCAGAAGGAAAGAAAGCACAGAGCCCCAGATTTTATGTTGTCCTGGAGAGCTTGCAGAGCACTGGGGAAAGGCAGGCAGAGAATTCCTTGCTAGCACCTTCTCTGTGCCTGGGAAGCAGAAGTGTTCACATTGCTTCGCAGAATCGCTTTTGTGCAGAAAACAGTAACACTTGTTCAGAAGGAAAGAAAGCACAGAGCCCCAGATTCTATGTTGTCCTGGAGAGCTTGCAGAGCACTGGGGAAAGGCAGGCAGAGAATTCCCTGATAGCACCTTCTCTGTGCCTGTTCACATTGCTTCGCAGAATCGCTTTTGTGCAGAAAACAGTAACACTTGTTCAGAACGAAAGAAAGCACAGAGCCCCAGATTCTATGTTGTCCTGGAGAGCTTGCAGAGCACTGGGGAAAGGCAGGCAGAGAATTCCCTGCTAGCACCTTCTCTGTGCCTGTTCACATTGCTTCGCAGAATCGCTTTTGTGCAGAAAACAGTAACACTTGTTCAGAAGGAAAGAAAGCACAGCGCCCCAGATTCTATGTTGTCCTGGAGAGCTTGCAGAGCACTGGGGAAAGGCAGGCAGAGAATTCCCTGCTAGCACTTTCTCTGTGCCTGGGAAGCAGAAGTGTTCACATCGCTTCGCAAGAATCGCTTTTGTGCAGAAAACAGTAACACTTGTTCAGAAGGAAAGAAAGCACAGAGCCCCAGATTTGCTGTTGTCCTGGAGAGCTTGCAGAGCACTGGGGAAAGGCAGGCAGAGAATTCCCTGATAGCACCTTCTCTGTGCCTGTTCACATTGCTTCGCAGAATCGCTTTTGTGCAGAAAACAGTAACACTTGTTCAGAAGGAAAGAAAGCACAGAGCCCCAGATTCTATGTTGTCCTGGAGAGGTTGCAGAGCACTGGGGAAAGGTAGGCAGAGAATTCCCTGCTAGCACCTTCTCTGTGCCTGGGAAGCAGAAGTGTTCACATTGCTTCGCAGAATCGCTTTTGTGCAGAAAACAGTAACACTTGTTCAGAAGGAAAGAAAGCACAGAGCCCCAGATTTTATGTTGTCCTGGAGAGCTTGCAGAGCACTGGGGAAAGGCAGGCAGAGAATTCCCTGCTAGCACCTTCTCTGTGCCTGGGAAGCAGAAGTGTTCACATTGCTTCGCAGAATCGCTTTTGTGCAGAAAACAGTAACACTTGTTCAGAAGGAAAGAAAGCACAGAGCCCCAGATTCTATGTTGTCCTGGAGAGCTTGCAGAGCACTGGGGAAAGGCAGGCAGAGAATTCCCTGCTAGCACCTTCTCTGTGCCTGGGAAGCAGAAGTGTTCACATTGCTTCGCAAGAATCGCTTTTGTGCAGAAAACAGTAACACTTGTTCAGAAGGAAAGAAAGCACAGAGCCCCAGATTCTATGTTGTCCTGGAGAGCTTGCAGAGCACTGGGGAAAGGCAGGCAGAGAATTCCCTGCTAGCACCTTCTCTGTGCCTGTTCACATTGCTTCGCAGAATCGCTTTTGTGCAGAAAACAGTAACACTTGTTCAGAAGGAAAGAAAGCACAGAGCCCCACATTTTATGTTGTCCTGGAGAGCTTGCAGAGCACTGGGGAAAGGCAGGCAGAGAATTCCCTGCTAGCACCTTCTCTGTGCCTGGGAAGCAGAAGTGTTCACATTGCTTCGCAAGAAACGCTTTTGTGCAGAAAACAGTAACACTTGTTCAGAAGGAAAGAAAGCACAGAGCCCCAGATTTTATGTTGTCCTGGAGAGCTTGCAGAGCACTGGGGAAAGGCAGGCAGAGAATTCCTTGCTAGCACCTTCTCTGTGCCTGGGAAGCAGAAGTGTTCACATTGCTTCGCAGAATCGCTTTTGTGCAGAAAACAGTAACACTTGTTCAGAAGGAAAGAAAGCACAGAGCCCCAGATTCTATGTTGTCCTGGAGAGCTTGCAGAGCACTGGGGAAAGGCAGGCAGAGAATTCCCTGATAGCACCTTCTCTGTGCCTGTTCACATTGCTTCGCAGAATCGCTTTTGTGCAGAAAACAGTAACACTTGTTCAGAACGAAAGAAAGCACAGAGCCCCAGATTCTATGTTGTCCTGGAGAGCTTGCAGAGCACTGGGGAAAGGCAGGCAGAGAATTCCCTGCTAGCACCTTCTCTGTGCCTGGGAAGCAGAAGTGTTCACATTGCTTCGCAAGAATCGCTTTTGTGCAGAAAACAGTAACACTTGTTCAGAAGGAAAGAAAGCACAGAGCCCCAGATTCTATGTTGTCCTGGAGAGCTTGCAGAGCACTGGGGAAAGGCAGGCAGAGAATTCCCTGATAGCACCTTCTCTGTGCCTGTTCACATTGCTTCGCAGAATCGCTTTTGTGCAGAAAACAGTAACACTTGTTCAGAAGGAAAGAAAGCACAGAGCCCCAGATTCTATGTTGTCCTGGAGAGCTTGCAGAGCACTGGGGAAAGGCAGGCAGAGAATTCCCTGATAGCACCTTCTCTGTGCCTGTTCACATTGCTTCGCAAGAATCGCTTTTGTGCAGAAAAGAGTAACACTTGTTCAGAAGGAAAGAAAGCACAGAGCCCCAGATTCTATGTTGTCCTGGAGAGGTTGCAGAGCACTGGAGAAAGGTAGGCAGAGAATTCCCTGCTAGCACCTTCTCTGTGCCTGGGAAGCAGAAGTGTTCACATTGCTTCGCAAGAATCGCTTTTGTGCAGAAAACAGTAACAGTTGTTCACAACGAAAGAAAGCACAGAGCCCCAGTTTTTATGTTGTCCTGGAGAGCTTGCAGAGCACTGGGGAAAGGCAGGCAGAGATTTCCCTGATAGCACCTTCTCTGTGCCTGTTCACATTGTTTCGCAGAATCGCTTTTGTGCAGAAAACAGTAACACTTGTTCATAACGAAAGAAAGCACAGAGCCCCAGATTCTATGTTGTCCTGGAGAGCTTGCAGAGCACTGGGGAAAGGCAGGCAGAGAATTCCCTGATAGCACCTTCTCTGTGCCTGTTCACATTGCTTCGCAGAATCGCTTTTGTGCAGAAAACAGTAACACTTGTTCAGAAGGAAAGAAAGCACAGCGCCCCAGATTCTATGTTGTCCTGGAGAGCTTGCAGAGCACTGGGGAAAGGCAGGCAGAGAATTCCCTGCTAGCACCTTCTCTGTGCCTGGGAAGCAGAAGTGTTCACATTGCTTCGCAAGAATCGCTTTTGTGCAGAAAACAGTAACAGTTGTTCAGAACGAAAGAAAGCACAGAGCCCCAGTTTTTATGTTGTCCTGGAGAGCTTGCAGAGCACTGGGGAAAGGCAGGCAGAGAATTCCCTGCTAGCACCTTCTCTGTGCCTGGGAAGCAGAAGTGTTCACATTGCTTCGCAGAATCGCTTTTGTGCAGAAAACAGTAACACTTGTTCAGAAGGAAAGAAAGCACAGAGCCCCAGATTTTATGTTGTCCTGGAGAGCTTGCAGAGCACTGGGGAAAGGCAGGCAGAGAATTCCCTGCTAGCACCTTCTCTGTGCCTGTTCACATTGCTTCGCAGAATCGCTTTTGTGCAGAAAACAGTAACACTTGTTCAGAAGGAAAGAAAGCACAGAGCCCCAGATTTTATGTTGTCCTGGAGAGCTTGCAGAGCACTGGGGAAAGGCAGGCAGAGAATTCCCTGCTAGCACCTTCTCTGTGCCTGGGAAGCAGAAGTGTTCACATTGCTTCGCAGAATCGCTTTTGTGCAGAAAACAGTAACACTTGTTCAGAAGGAAAGAAAGCACAGAGCCCCAGATTCTATGTTGTCCTGGAGAGCTTGCAGAGCACTGGGGAAAGGCAGGCAGAGAATTCCCTGCTAGCACCTTCTCTGTGCCTGGGAAGCAGAAGTGTTCACATTGCTTCGCAAGAATCGCTTTTGTGCAGAAAACAGTAACACTTGTTCAGAAGGAAAGAAAGCACAGAGCCCCAGATTCTATGTTGTCCTGGAGAGCTTGCAGAGCACTGGGGAAAGGCAGGCAGAGAATTCCCTGCTAGCACCTTCTCTGTGCCTGTTCACATTGCTTCGCAGAATCGCTTTTGTGCAGAAAACAGTAACACTTGTTCAGAAGGAAAGAAAGCACAGAGCCCCACATTTTATGTTGTCCTGGAGAGCTTGCAGAGCACTGGGGAAAGGCAGGCAGAGAATTCCCTGCTAGCACCTTCTCTGTGCCTGGGAAGCAGAAGTGTTCACATTGCTTCGCAAGAAACGCTTTTGTGCAGAAAACAGTAACACTTGTTCAGAAGGAAAGAAAGCACAGAGCCCCAGATTTTATGTTGTCCTGGAGAGCTTGCAGAGCACTGGGGAAAGGCAGGCAGAGAATTCCTTGCTAGCACCTTCTCTGTGCCTGGGAAGCAGAAGTGTTCACATTGCTTCGCAGAATCGCTTTTGTGCAGAAAACAGTAACACTTGTTCAGAAGGAAAGAAAGCACAGAGCCCCAGATTCTATGTTGTCCTGGAGAGCTTGCAGAGCACTGGGGAAAGGCAGGCAGAGAATTCCCTGATAGCACCTTCTCTGTGCCTGTTCACATTGCTTCGCAGAATCGCTTTTGTGCAGAAAACAGTAACACTTGTTCAGAACGAAAGAAAGCACAGAGCCCCAGATTCTATGTTGTCCTGGAGAGCTTGCAGAGCACTGGGGAAAGGCAGGCAGAGAATTCCCTGCTAGCACCTTCTCTGTGCCTGGGAAGCAGAAGTGTTCACATTGCTTCGCAAGAATCGCTTTTGTGCAGAAAACAGTAACACTTGTTCAGAAGGAAAGAAAGCACAGAGCCCCAGATTCTATGTTGTCCTGGAGAGCTTGCAGAGCACTGGGGAAAGGCAGGCAGAGAATTCCCTGATAGCACCTTCTCTGTGCCTGTTCACATTGCTTCGCAGAATCGCTTTTGTGCAGAAAACAGTAACACTTGTTCAGAAGGAAAGAAAGCACAGAGCCCCAGATTCTATGTTGTCCTGGAGAGCTTGCAGAGCACTGGGGAAAGGCAGGCAGAGAATTCCCTGATAGCACCTTCTCTGTGCCTGTTCACATTGCTTCGCAAGAATCGCTTTTGTGCAGAAAAGAGTAACACTTGTTCAGAAGGAAAGAAAGCACAGAGCCCCAGATTCTATGTTGTCCTGGAGAGGTTGCAGAGCACTGGAGAAAGGTAGGCAGAGAATTCCCTGCTAGCACCTTCTCTGTGCCTGGGAAGCAGAAGTGTTCACATTGCTTCGCAAGAATCGCTTTTGTGCAGAAAACAGTAACAGTTGTTCACAACGAAAGAAAGCACAGAGCCCCAGTTTTTATGTTGTCCTGGAGAGCTTGCAGAGCACTGGGGAAAGGCAGGCAGAGATTTCCCTGATAGCACCTTCTCTGTGCCTGTTCACATTGTTTCGCAGAATCGCTTTTGTGCAGAAAACAGTAACACTTGTTCATAACGAAAGAAAGCACAGAGCCCCAGATTCTATGTTGTCCTGGAGAGCTTGCAGAGCACTGGGGAAAGGCAGGCAGAGAATTCCCTGATAGCACCTTCTCTGTGCCTGTTCACATTGCTTCGCAGAATCGCTTTTGTGCAGAAAACAGTAACACTTGTTCAGAAGGAAAGAAAGCACAGCGCCCCAGATTCTATGTTGTCCTGGAGAGCTTGCAGAGCACTGGGGAAAGGCAGGCAGAGAATTCCCTGCTAGCACCTTCTCTGTGCCTGGGAAGCAGAAGTGTTCACATTGCTTCGCAAGAATCGCTTTTGTGCAGAAAACAGTAACAGTTGTTCAGAACGAAAGAAAGCACAGAGCCCCAGTTTTTATGTTGTCCTGGAGAGCTTGCAGAGCACTGGGGAAAGGCAGGCAGAGAATTCCCTGCTAGCACCTTCTCTGTGCCTGGGAAGCAGAAGTGTTCACATTGCTTCGCAGAATCGCTTTTGTGCAGAAAACAGTAACACTTGTTCAGAAGGAAAGAAAGCACAGAGCCCCAGATTTTATGTTGTCCTGGAGAGCTTGCAGAGCACTGGGGAAAGGCAGGCAGAGAATTCCCTGCTAGCACCTTCTCTGTGCCTGTTCACATTGCTTCGCAGAATCGCTTTTGTGCAGAAAACAGTAACACTTGTTCAGAAGGAAAGAAAGCACAGAGCCCCAGATTTTATGTTGTCCTGGAGAGCTTGCAGAGCACTGGGGAAAGGCAGGCAGAGAATTCCCTGCTAGCACCTTCTCTGTGCCTGGGAAGCAGAAGTGTTCACATTGCTTCGCAGAATCACTTTTGTGCAGAAAACAGTAACACTTGTTCAGAAGGAAAGAAAGCACAGAGCCCCAGATTCTATGTTGTCCTGGAGAGCTTGCAGAGCACTGGGGAAAGGCAGGCAGAGAATTCCCTGCTAGCACCTTCTCTGTGCCTGGGAAGCAAAAGTGTTCACATTGCTTCACAGAATCGCTTTTGTGCAGAAAACAGTAACACTTGTTCAGAAGGAAAGAAAGCACAGCGCCCCAGATTCTATGTTGTCCTGGAGAGCTTGCAGAGCACTGGGGAAAGGCAGGCAGAGAATTCCCTGCTAGCACCTTCTCTGTGCCTGGGAAGCAGAAGTGTTCACATTTCTTCGCAGAATCGCTTTTGTGCAGAAAACAGTAACAGTTGTTCAGAAGGAAAGAAAGCACAGAGCCCCAGATTTTATGTTGTCCTGGAGAGCTTGCAGAGCACTGGGGAAAGGCAGGCAGAGAATTCCCTGATAGCACCTTCTCTGTGCCTGTTCACATTGTTTCGCAGAATCGCTTTTGTGCAGAAAACAGTAACACTTGTTCAGAAGGAAAGAAAGCACAGAGCCCCAGATTTTATGTTGTCCTGGAGAGCTTGCAGAGCACTGGGGAAAGGCAGGCAGAGAATTCCCTGATAGCACCTTCTCTGTGCCTGTTCACATTGCTTCGCAGAATCGCTTTTGTGCAGAAAACAGTAACACTTGTTCAGAAGGAAAGAAAGCACAGCGCCCCAGATTCTATGTTGTCCTGGAGAGCTTGCAGAGCACTGGGGAAAGGCAGGCAGAGAATTCCCTGCTAGCACCTTCTCTGTGCCTGGGAAGCAGAAGTGTTCACATTGCTTCGCAAGAATCGCTTTTGTGCAGAAAACAGTAACAGTTGTTCAGAACAAAAGAAAGCACAGAGCCCCAGATTCTATGTTGTCCTGGAGAGCTTGCAGAGCACTGGGGAAAGGCAGGCAGAGAATTCCCTGCTAGCACCTTCTCTGTGCCTGGGAAGCAGAAGTGTTCACATTGCTTCACAGAATCGCTTTTGTGCAGAAAACAGTAACACTTGTTCAGAAGGAAAGAAAGCACAGAGCCCCAGATTCTATGTTGTCCTGGAGAGCTTGCAGAGCACTGGGGAAAGGCAGGCAGAGAATTCCCTGCTAGCACCTTCTCTGTGCCTGGGAAGCAGAAGTGTTCACATTGCTTCGCAGAATCGCTTTTGTGCAGAAAACAGTAACACTTGTTCAGAAGGAAAGAAAGCACAGAGCCCCAGATTTTATGTTGTCCTGGAGAGCTTGCAGAGCACTGGGGAAAGGCAGGCAGAGAATTCCCTGATAGCACCTTCTCTGTGCCTGGGAAGCAGAAGTGTTCACATTGCTTCGCAGAATCGCTTTTGTGCAGAAAACAGTAACACTTGTTCAGAAGGAAAGAAAGCACAGCGCCCCAGATTCTATGTTGTCCTGGAGAGCTTGCAGAGCACTGGGGAAAGGCAGGCAGAGAATTCCCTGCTAGCACCTTCTCTGTGCCTGGGAAGCAGAAGTGTTCACATTGCTTCGCAGAATCGCTTTTGTGCAGAAAACAGTAACACTTGTTCAGAAGGAAAGAAAGCACAGCGCCCCAGATTCTATGTTGTCCTGGAGAGCTTGCAGAGCACTGGGGAAAGGCAGGCAGAGAATTCCCTGATAGCACCTTCTCTGTGCCTGTTCACATTGCTTCGCAGAATCGCTTTTGTGCAGAAAACAGTAACACTTGTTCAGAAGGAAAGAAAGCACAGAGCCCCAGATTCTATGTTGTCCTGGAGAGCTTGCAGAGCACTGGGGAAAGGCAGGCAGAGAATTCCCTGCTAGCACCTTCTCTGTGCCTGGGAAGCAGAAGTGTTCACATTGCTTCGCAAGAATCGCTTTTGTGCAGAAAACAGTAACAGTTGTTCAGAATAAAAGAAAGCACAGAGCCCCAGATTCTATGTTGTCCTGGAGAGCTTGCAGAGCACTGGGGAAAGGCAGGCAGAGAATTCCCTGCTAGCACCTTCTCTGTGCCTGGGAAGCAAAAGTGTTCACATTGCTTCACAGAATCGCTTTTGTGCAGAAAACAGTAACACTTGTTCAGAAGGAAAGAAAGCACAGAGCCCCAGATTCTATGTTGTCCTGGAGAGCTTGCAGAGCACTGGGGAAAGGCAGGCAGAGAATTCCCTGCTAGCACCTTCTCTGTGCCTGGGAAGCAGAAGTGTTCACATTGCTTCGCAGAATCGCTTTTGTGCAGAAAACAGTATCACTTGTTCAGAAGGAAAGAAAGCACAGAGCCCCAGATTTTATGTTGTCCTGGAGAGCTTGCAGAGCACTGGGGAAAGGCAGGCAGAGAATTCCCTGCTAGCACCTTCTCTGTGCCTGTTCACATTGCTTCGCAGAATCGCTTTTGTGCAGAAAACAGTAACACTTGTTCAGAAGGAAAGAAAGCACAGCGCCCCAGATTCTATGTTGTCCTGGAGAGCTTGCAGAGCACTGGGGAAAGGCAGGCAGAGAATTCCCTGCTAGCACCTTCTCTGTGCCTGGGAAGCAGAAGTGTTCACATTGCTTCGCAAGAATCGCTTTTGTGCAGAAAACAGTAACAGTTGTTCAGAACAAAAGAAAGCACAGAGCCCCAGATTCTATGTTGTCCTGGAGAGCTTGCAGAGCACTGGGGAAAGGCAGGCAGAGAATTCCCTGCTAGCACCTTCTCTGTGCCTGGGAAGCAAAAGTGTTCACATTGCTTCACAGAATCGCTTTTGTGCAGAAAACAGTAACACTTGTTCAGAAGGAAAGAAAGCACAGCGCCCCAGATTCTATGTTGTCCTGGAGAGCTTGCAGAGCACTGGGGAAAGGCAGGCAGAGAATTCCCTGCTAGCACCTTCTCTGTGCCTGGGAAGCAGAAGTGTTCACATTGCTTCGCAGAATCACTTTTGTGCAGAAAACAGTAACACTTGTTCAGAAGGAAAGAAAGCACAGAGCCCCAGATTCTATGTTGTCCTGGAGAGCTTGCAGAGCACTGGGGAAAGGCAGGCAGAGAATTCCCTGCTAGCACCTTCTCTGTGCCTGGGAAGCAAAAGTGTTCACATTGCTTCACAGAATCGCTTTTGTGCAGAAAACAGTAACACTTGTTCAGAAGGAAAGAAAGCACAGCGCCCCAGATTCTATGTTGTCCTGGAGAGCTTGCAGAGCACTGGGGAAAGGCAGGTAGAGAATTCCCTGCTAGCACCTTCTCTGTGCCTGGGAAGCAGAAGTGTTCACATTTCTTCGCAGAATCGCTTTTGTGCAGAAAACAGTAACAGTTGTTCAGAAGGAAAGAAAGCACAGAGCCCCAGATTTTATGTTGTCCTGGAGAGCTTGCAGAGCACTGGGGAAAGGCAGGCAGAGAATTCCCTGATAGCACCTTCTCTGTGCCTGTTCACATTGTTTCGCAGAATCGCTTTTGTGCAGAAAACAGTAACACTTGTTCAGAAGGAAAGAAAGCACAGAGCCCCAGATTTTATGTTGTCCTGGAGAGCTTGCAGAGCACTGGGGAAAGGCAGGCAGAGAATTCACTGATAGCACCTTCTCTGTGCCTGTTCACATTGCTTCGCAGAATCGCTTTTGTGCAGAAAACAGTAACACTTGTTCAGAAGGAAAGAAAGCACAGCGCCCCAGATTCTATGTTGTCCTGGAGAGCTTGCAGAGCACTGGGGAAAGGCAGGCAGAGAATTCCCTGCTAGCACCTTCTCTGTGCCTGGGAAGCAGAAGTGTTCACATTGCTTCGCAAGAATCGCTTTTGTGCAGAAAACAGTAACAGTTGTTCAGAACAAAAGAAAGCACAGAGCCCCAGATTCTATGTTGTCCTGGAGAGCTTGCAGAGCACTGGGGAAAGGCAGGCAGAGAATTCCCTGCTAGCACCTTCTCTGTGCCTGGGAAGCAGAAGTGTTCACATTGCTTCACAGAATCGCTTTTGTGCAGAAAACAGTAACACTTGTTCAGAAGGAAAGAAAGCACAGAGCCCCAGATTCTATGTTGTCCTGGAGAGCTTGCAGAGCACTGGGGAAAGGCAGGCAGAGAATTCCCTGCTAGCACCTTCTCTGTGCCTGGGAAGCAGAAGTGTTCACATTGCTTCGCAGAATCGCTTTTGTGCAGAAAACAGTAACACTTGTTCAGAAGGAAAGAAAGCACAGAGCCCCAGATTTTATGTTGTCCTGGAGAGCTTGCAGAGCACTGGGGAAAGGCAGGCAGAGAATTCCCTGATAGCACCTTCTCTGTGCCTGGGAAGCAGAAGTGTTCACATTGCTTCGCAGAATCGCTTTTGTGCAGAAAACAGTAACACTTGTTCAGAAGGAAAGAAAGCACAGCGCCCCAGATTCTATGTTGTCCTGGAGAGCTTGCAGAGCACTGGGGAAAGGCAGGCAGAGAATTCCCTGCTAGCACCTTCTCTGTGCCTGGGAAGCAGAAGTGTTCACATTGCTTCGCAGAATCGCTTTTGTGCAGAAAACAGTAACACTTGTTCAGAAGGAAAGAAAGCACAGCGCCCCAGATTCTATGTTGTCCTGGAGAGCTTGCAGAGCACTGGGGAAAGGCAGGCAGAGAATTCCCTGATAGCACCTTCTCTGTGCCTGTTCACATTGCTTCGCAGAATCGCTTTTGTGCAGAAAACAGTAACACTTGTTCAGAAGGAAAGAAAGCACAGAGCCCCAGATTCTATGTTGTCCTGGAGAGCTTGCAGAGCACTGGGGAAAGGCAGGCAGAGAATTCCCTGCTAGCACCTTCTCTGTGCCTGGGAAGCAGAAGTGTTCACATTGCTTCGCAAGAATCGCTTTTGTGCAGAAAACAGTAGCAGTTGTTCAGAATAAAAGAAAGCACAGAGCCCCAGATTCTATGTTGTCCTGGAGAGCTTGCAGAGCACTGGGGAAAGGCAGGCAGAGAATTCCCTGCTAGCACCTTCTCTGTGCCTGGGAAGCAAAAGTGTTCACATTGCTTCACAGAATCGCTTTTGTGCAGAAAACAGTAACACTTGTTCAGAAGGAAAGAAAGCACAGAGCCCCAGATTCTATGTTGTCCTGGAGAGCTTGCAGAGCACTGGGGAAAGGCAGGCAGAGAATTCCCTGCTAGCACCTTCTCTGTGCCTGGGAAGCAGAAGTGTTCACATTGCTTCGCAGAATCGCTTTTGTGCAGAAAACAGTAACACTTGTTCAGAAGGAAAGAAAGCACAGAGCCCCAGATTTTATGTTGTCCTGGAGAGCTTGCAGAGCACTGGGGAAAGGCAGGCAGAGAATTCCCTGCTAGCACCTTCTCTGTGCCTGGGAAGCAGAAGTGTTCACATTGCTTCGCAGAATCGCTTTTGTGCAGAAAACAGTAACACTTGTTCAGAAGGAAAGAAAGCACAGAGCCCCAGATTTTATGTTGTCCTGGAGAGCTTGCAGAGCACTGGGGAAAGGCAGGCAGAGAATTCCCTGCTAGCACCTTCTCTGTGCCTGGGAAGCAGAAGTGTTCACATTGCTTCGCAAGAATCGCTTTTGTGCAGAAAACAGTAACACTTGTTCAGAACGAAAGAAAGCACAGAGCCCCAGATTCTATGTTGTCCTGGAGAGCTTGCAGAGCACTGGGGAAAGGCAGGCAGAGAATTCCCTGCTAGCACCTTCTCTGTGCCTGGGAAGCAGAAGTGTTCACATTGCTTCGCAAGAATCGCTTTTGTGCAGAAAACAGTAACACTTGTTCAGAAGGAAAGAAAGCACAGAGCCCCAGATTTTATGTTGTCCTGGAGAGCTTGCAGAGCACTGGGGAAAGGCAGGCAGAGAATTCCCTGCTAGCACCTTCTCTGTGCCTGGGAAGCAGAAGTGTTCACATTGCTTCTCAGAATCGCTTTTGTGCAGAAAACAGTAACACTTGTTCAGAAGGAAAGAAAGCACAGCGCCCCAGATTCTATGTTGTCCTGGAGAGCTTGCAGAGCACTGGGGAAAGGCAGGCAGAGAATTCCCTGCTAGCACCTTCTCTGTGCCTGGGAAGCAGAAGTGTTCACATTGCTTCGCAAGAATCACTTTTGTGCAGAAAACAGTAACACTTGTTCAGAAGGAAAGAAAGCACAGAGCCCCAGATTCTATGTTGTCCTGGAGAGCTTGCAGAGCACTGGGGAAAGGCAGGCAGAGAATTCCCTGCTAGCACCTTCTCTGTGCCTGGGAAGCAAAAGTGTTCACATTGCTTCACAGAATCGCTTTTGTGCAGAAAACAGTAACACTTGTTCAGAAGGAAAGAAAGCACAGCGCCCCAGATTCTATGTTGTCCTGGAGAGCTTGCAGAGCACTGGGGAAAGGCAGGCAGAGAATTCCCTGCTAGCACCTTCTCTGTGCCTGGGAAGCAGAAGTGTTCACATTTCTTCGCAGAATCGCTTTTGTGCAGAAAACAGTAACAGTTGTTCAGAACGAAAGAAAGCACAGAGCCCCAGATTTTATGTTGTCCTGGAGAGCTTGCAGAGCACTGGGGAAAGGCAGGCAGAGAATTCCCTGATAGCACCTTCTCTGTGCCTGTTCACATTGTTTTGCAGAATCGCTTTTGTGCAGAAAACAGTAACACTTGTTCAGAAGGAAAGAAAGCACAGAGCCCCAGATTTTATGTTGTCCTGGAGAGCTTGCAGAGCACTGGGGAAAGGCAGGCAGAGAATTCCCTGATAGCACCTTCTCTGTGCCTGTTCACATTGCTTCGCAGAATCGCTTTTGTGCAGAAAACAGTAACACTTGTTCAGAAGGAAAGAAAGCACAGCGCCCCAGATTCTATGTTGTCCTGGAGAGCTTGCAGAGCACTGGGGAAAGGCAGGCAGAGAATTCCCTGCTAGCACCTTCTCTGTGCCTGGGAAGCAGAAGTGTTCACATTGCTTCGCAAGAATCGCTTTTGTGCAGAAAACAGTAACAGTTGTTCAGAACAAAAGAAAGCACAGAGCCCCAGATTCTATGTTGTCCTGGAGAGCTTGCAGAGCACTGGGGAAAGGCAGGCAGAGAATTCCCTGCTAGCACCTTCTCTGTGCCTGGGAAGCAAAAGTGTTCACATTGCTTCACAGAATCGCTTTTGTGCAGAAAACAGTAACACTTGTTCAGAAGGAAAGAAAGCACAGAGCCCCAGATTCTATGTTGTCCTGGAGAGCTTGCAGAGCACTGGGGAAAGGCAGGCAGAGAATTCCTTGCTAGCACCTTCTCTGTGCCTGGGAAGCAGAAGTGTTCACATTGCTTCGCAGAATCGCTTTTGTGCAGAAAACAGTAACACTTGTTCAGAAGGAAAGAAAGCACAGAGCCCCAGATTCTATGTTGTCCTGGAGAGCTTGCAGAGCACTGGGGAAAGGCAGGCAGAGAATTCCCTGATAGCACCTTCTCTGTGCCTGTTCACATTGCTTCGCAGAATCGCTTTTGTGCAGAAAACAGTAACACTTGTTCAGAACGAAAGAAAGCACAGAGCCCCAGATTCTATGTTGTCCTGGAGAGCTTGCAGAGCACTGGGGAAAGGCAGGCAGAGAATTCCCTGCTAGCACCTTCTCTGTGCCTGGGAAGCAGAAGTGTAAACATTGCTTCGCAAGAATCGCTTTTGTGCAGAAAACAGTAACACTTGTTCAGAAGGAAAGAAAGCACAGAGCCCCAGATTCTATGTTGTCCTGGAGAGCTTGCAGAGCACTGGGGAAAGGCAGGCAGAGAATTCCCTGATAGCACCTTCTCTGTGCCTGTTCACATTGCTTCGCAGAATCGCTTTTGTGCAGAAAACAGTAACACTTGTTCAGAAGGAAAGAAAGCACAGAGCCCCAGATTCTATGTTGTCCTGGAGAGCTTGCAGAGCACTGGGGAAAGGCAGGCAGAGAATTCCCTGATAGCACCTTCTCTGTGCCTGTTCACATTGCTTCGCAAGAATCGCTTTTGTGCAGAAAACAGTAACACTTGTTCAGAAGGAAAGAAAGCACAGAGCCCCAGATTCTATGTTGTCCTGGAGAGGTTGCAGAGCACTGGAGAAAGGTAGGCAGAGAATTCCCTGCTAGCACCTTCTCTGTGCCTGGGAAGCAGAAGTGTTCACATTGCTTCGCAAGAATCGCTTTTGTGCAGAAAACAGTAACAGTTGTTCACAACGAAAGAAAGCACAGAGCCCCAGATTCTATGTTGTCCTGGAGAGCTTGCAGAGCACTGGGGAAAGGCAGGCAGAGATTTCCCTGATAGCACCTTCTCTGTGCCTGTTCACATTGTTTCGCAGAATCGCTTTTGTGCAGAAAACAGTAACACTTGTTCATAACGAAAGAAAGCACAGAGCCCCAGATTCTATGTTGTCCTGGAGAGCTTGCAGAGCACTGGGGAAAGGCAGGCAGAGAATTCCCTGATAGCACCTTCTCTGTGCCTGTTCACATTGCTTCGCAGAATCGCTTTTGTGCAGAAAACAGTAACACTTGTTCAGAAGGAAAGAAAGCACAGAGCCCCAGATTCTATGTTGTCTTCGAGAGCTTGCAGAGCACTGGGGAAAGGCAGGCAGAGAATTCCCTGCTAGCACCTTCTCTGTGCCTGGGAAGCAGAAGTGTTCACATTGCTTCGCAAGAATCGCTTTTGTGCAGAAAACAATAACACTTGTTCAGAAGGAAAGAAAGCACAGAGCCCCAGATTTTATGTTGTCCTGGAGAGCTTGCAGAGCACTGGGGAAAGGCAGGCAGAGAATTCCCTGATAGCACCTTCTCTGTGCCTGTTCACATTGCTTCGCAGAATCGCTTTTGTGCAGAAAACAGTAACACTTGTTCAGAAGGAAAGAAAGCACAGAGCCCCAGATTCTATGTTGTCCTGGAGAGCTTGCAGAGCACTGGGGAAAGGCAGGCAGAGAATTCCCTGATAGCACCTTCTCTGTGCCTGTTCACATTGCTTCGCAGAATCGCTTTTGTGCAGAAAACAGTAACACTTGTTCAGAAGGAAAGAAAGCACAGAGCCCCAGATTCTATGTTGTCCTGGAGAGCTTGCAGAGCACTGGGGAAAGGTAGGCAGAGAATTCCCTGCTAGCACCTTCTCTGTGCCTGGGAAGCAGAAGTGTTCACATTGCTTCGCAGAATCGCTTTTTGTGCAGAAAACAGTAACACTTGTTCAGAAGGAAAGAAAGCACAGAGCCCCAGATTTTATGTTGTCCTGGAGAGCTTGCAGAGCACTGGGGAAAGGCAGGCAGAGAATTCCCTGCTAGCACCTTCTCTGTGCCTGGGAAGCAAAAGTGTTCACATTGCTTCACAGAATCGCTTTTGTGCAGAAAACAGTAACACTTGTTCAGAAGGAAAGAAAGCACAGAGCCTCAGATTCTATGTTGTCCTGGAGAGCTTGCAGAGCACTGGGGAAAGGCAGGCAGAGAATTCCCTGCTAGCACCTTCTCTGTGCCTGGGAAGCAGAAGTGTTCACATTGCTTCGCAAGAATCGCTTTTGTGCAGAAAACAGTAACAGTTGTTCAGAACGAAAGAAAGCACAGAGCCCCAGATTTTATGTTGTCCTGGAGAGCTTGCAGAGCACTGGGGAAAGGCAGGCAGAGAATTCCCTGATAGCACCTTCTCTGTGCGTGTTCACATTGCTTCGCAGAATCGCTTTTGTGCAGAAAACAGTAACACTTGTTCAGAAGGAAAGAAAGCACAGAGCCCCAGATTCTATGTTGTCTTCGAGAGCTTGCAGAGCACTGGGGAAAGGCAGGCAGAGAATTCCCTGCTAGCACCTTCTCTGTGCCTGGGAAGCAGAAGTGTTCACATTGCTTCGCAAGAATCGCTTTTGTGCAGAAAACAATAACACTTGTTCAGAAGGAAAGAAAGCACAGAGCCCCAGATTTTATGTTGTCCTGGAGAGCTTGCAGAGCACTGGGGAAAGGCAGGCAGAGAATTCCCTGATAGCACCTTCTCTGTGCCTGTTCACATTGCTTCGCAGAATCGCTTTTGTGCAGAAAAGAGTAACACTTGTTCAGAAGGAAAGAAAGCACAGAGCCCCAGATTCTATGTTGTCCTGGAGAGCTTGCAGAGCACTGGGGAAAGGCAGGCAGAGAATTCCCTGCTAGCACCTTCTCTGTGCCTGTTCACATTGCTTCGCAGAATCGCTTTTGTGCAGAAAACAGTAACACTTGTTCAGAAGGAAAGAAAGCACAGAGCCCCAGATTCTATGTTGTCCTGGAGAGCTTGCAGAGCACTGGGGAAAGGTAGGCAGAGAATTCCCTGCTAGCACCTTCTCTGTGCCTGGGAAGCAGAAGTGTTCACATTGCTTCACAGAATCGCTTTTTGTGCAGAAAACAGTAACACTTGTTCAGAAGGAAAGAAAGCACAGAGCCCCAGATTTTATGTTGTCCTGGAGAGCTTGCAGACCACTGGGGAAAGGCAGGCAGAGAATTCCCTGCTAGCACCTTCTCTGTGCCTGGGAAGCAAAAGTGTTCACATTGCTTCACAGAATCGCTTTTGTGCAGAAAACAGTAACACTTGTTCAGAAGGAAAGAAAGCACAGAGCCCCAGATTCTATGTTGTCCTGGAGAGCTTGCAGAGCACTGGGGAAAGGCAGGCAGAGAATTCCCTGCTAGCACCTTCTCTGTGCCTGGGAAGCAGAAGTGTTCACATTGCTTCGCAATAATCGCTTTTGTGCAGAAAACAGTAACAGTTGTTCAGAACGAAAGAAAGCACAGAGCCCCAGATTTTATGTTGTCCTGGAGAGCTTGCAGAGCACTGGGGAAAGGCAGGCAGAGAATTCCCTCATAGCACCTTCTCTGTGCCTGTTCACATTGCTTCGCAGAATCGCTTTTGTGCAGAAAACAGTAACACTTGTTCAGAAGGAAAGAAAGCACAGCGCCCCAGATTCTATGTTGTCCTGGAGAGCTTGCAGAGCACTGGGGAAAGGCAGGCAGAGAATTCCCTGCTAGCACCTTCTCTGTGCCTGGGAAGCAGAAGTGTTCACATTGCTTCGCAAGAATCGCTTTTGTGCAGAAAACAGTAACAGTTGTTCAGAACGAAAGAAAGCACAGAGCCCCAGATTCTATGTTGTCCTGGAGAGCTTGCAGAGCACTGGGGAAAGGCAGGCAGAGAATTCCCTGCTAGCACCTTCTCTGTGCCTGGGAAGCAGAAGTGTTCACATTGCTTCGCAGAATCGCTTTTGTGCAGAAAACAGTAACACTTGTTCAGAAGGAAAGAAAGCACAGAGCCCCAGATTTTATGTTGTCCTGGAGAGCTTGCAGAGCACTGGGGAAAGGCAGGCAGAGAATTCCCTGATAGCACCTTCTCTGTGCCTGTTCACATTGCTTCGCAGAATCGCTTTTGTGCAGAAAACAGTAACACTTGTTCAGAACGAAAGAAAGCACAGAGCCCCAGATTCTATGTTGTCCTGGAGAGCTTGCAGAGCACTGGGGAAAGGTAGGCAGAGAATTCCCTGCTAGCACCTTCTCTGTGCCTGGGAAGCAGAAGTGTTCACATTGCTTCGCAGAATCGTTTTTGTGCAGAAAACAGTAACACTTGTTCAGAAGGAAAGAAAGCACAGAGCCCCAGATTTTATGTTGTCCTGGAGAGCTTGCAGAGCACTGGGGAAAGGCAGGCAGAGAATTCCCTGATAGCACCTTCTCTGTGCCTGTTCACATTGCTTCGCAGAATCGCTTTTGTGCAGAAAACAGTAACACTTGTTCAGAAGGAAAGAAAGCACAGAGCCCCAGATTTTATGTTGTCCTGGAGAGCTTGCAGAGCACTGGGGAAAGGCAGGCAGAGAATTCCCTGCTAGCACCTTCTCTGTGCCTGGGAAGCAGAAGTGTTCACATTGCTTCGCAGAATCACTTTTGTGCAGAAAACAGTAACACTTGTTCAGAAGGAAAGAAAGCACAGAGCCCCAGATTCTATGTTGCCCTGGAGAGCTTGCAGAGCACTGGGGAAAGGCAGGCAGAGAATTCCCTGCTAGCACCTTCTCTGTGCCTGTTCACATTGCTTCGCAGAATCGCTTTTGTGCAGAAAACAGTAACACTTGTTCAGAAGGAAAGAAAGCACAGAGCCCCAGATTCTATGTTGTCCTGGAGAGCTTGCAGAGCACTGGGGAAAGGCAGGCAGAGAATTCCCTGCTAGCACCTTCTCTGTGCCTGGGAAGCAAAAGTGTTCACATTGCTTCACAGAATCGCTTTTGTGCAGAAAACAGTAACACTTGTTCAGAAGGAAAGAAAGCACAGCGCCCCAGATTCTATGTTGTCCTGGAGAGCTTGCAGAGCACTGGGGAAAGGCAGGCAGAGAATTCCCTGCTAGCACCTTCTCTGTGCCTGGGAAGCAGAAGTGTTCACATTGCTTCGCAAGAATCGCTTTTGTGCAGAAAACAGTAACAGTTGTTCAGAAGGAAAGAAAGCACAGAGCCCCAGATTCTATGTTGTCCTGGAGAGCTTGCAGAGCACTGGGGAAAGGCAGGCAGAGAATTCCCTGCTAGCACCTTCTCTGTGCCTGGGAAGCAGAAGTGTTCACATTGCTTCGCAGAATCACTTTTGTGCAGAAAACAGTAACACTTGTTCAGAAGGAAAGAAAGCACAGAGCCCCAGATTCTATGTTGTCCTGGAGAGCTTGCAGAGCACTGGGGAAAGGCAGGCAGAGAATTCCCTGCTAGCACCTTCTCTGTGCCTGGGAAGCAAAAGTGTTCACATTGCTTCACAGAATCGCTTTTGTGCAGAAAACAGTAACACTTGTTCAGAAGGAAAGAAAGCACAGCGCCCCAGATTCTATGTTGTCCTGGAGAGCTTGCAGAGCACTGGGGAAAGGCAGGCAGAGAATTCCCTGCTAGCACCTTCTCTGTGCCTGGGAAGCAGAAGTGTTCACATTTCTTCGCAGAATCGCTTTTGTGCAGAAAACAGTAACAGTTGTTCAGAAGGAAAGAAAGCACAGAGCCCCAGATTTTATGTTGTCCTGGAGAGCTTGCAGAGCACTGGGGAAAGGCAGGCAGAGAATTCCCTGATAGCACCTTCTCTGTGCCTGTTCACATTGTTTCGCAGAATCGCTTTTGTGCAGAAAACAGTAACACTTGTTCAGAAGGAAAGAAAGCACAGAGCCCCAGATTTTATGTTGTCCTGGAGAGCTTGCAGAGCACTGGGGAAAGGCAGGCAGAGAATTCCCTGATAGCACCTTCTCTGTGCCTGTTCACATTGCTTCGCAGAATCGCTTTTGTGCAGAAAACAGTAACACTTGTTCAGAACGAAAGAAAGCACAGCGCCCCAGATTCTATGTTGTCCTGGAGAGCTTGCAGAGCACTGGGGAAAGGCAGGCAGAGAATTCCCTGCTAGCACCTTCTCTGTGCCTGGGAAGCAGAAGTGTTCACATTGCTTCACAGAATCGCTTTTGTGCAGAAAACAGTAACACTTGTTCAGAAGGAAAGAAAGCACAGAGCCCCAGATTCTATGTCGTCCTGGAGAGCTTGCAGAGCACTGGGGAAAGGCAGGCAGAGAATTCCCTGCTAGCACCTTCTCTGTGCCTGGGAAGCAGAAGTGTTCACATTGCTTCGCAGAATCGCTTTTGTGCAGAAAACAGTAACACTTGTTCAGAAGGAAAGAAAGCACAGAGCCCCAGATTTTATGTTGTCCTGGAGAGCTTGCAGAGCACTGGGGAAAGGCAGGCAGAGAATTCCCTGATAGCACCTTCTCTGTGCCTGGGAAGCAGAAGTGTTCACATTGCTTCGCAGAATCGCTTTTGTGCAGAAAACAGTAACAGTTGTTCAGAAGGAAAGAAAGCACAGCGCCCCAGATTCTATGTTGTCCTGGAGAGCTTGCAGAGCACTGGGGAAAGGCAGGCAGAGAATTCCCTGCTAGCACCTTCTCTGTGCCTGGGAAGCAGAAGTGTTCACATTGCTTCGCAGAATCGCTTTTGTGCAGAAAACAGTAACACTTGTTCAGAAGGAAAGAAAGCACAGCGCCCCAGATTCTATGTTGTCCTGGAGAGCTTGCAGAGCACTGGGGAAAGGCAGGCAGAGAATTCCCTGATAGCACCTTCTCTGTGCCTGTTCACATTGCTTCGCAGAATCGCTTTTGTGCAGAAAACAGTAACACTTGTTCAGAAGGAAAGAAAGCACAGAGCCCCAGATTCTATGTTGTCCTGGAGAGCTTGCAGAGCACTGGGGAAAGGCAGGCAGAGAATTCCCTGCTAGCACCTTCTCTGTGCCTGGGAAGCAAAAGTGTTCACATTGCTTCACAGAATCGCTTTTGTGCAGAAAACAGTAACACTTGTTCAGAAGGAAAGAAAGCACAGCGCCCCAGATTCTATGTTGTCCTGGAGAGCTTGCAGAGCACTGGGGAAAGGCAGGCAGAGAATTCCCTGCTAGCACCTTCTCTGTGCCTGGGAAGCAGAAGTGTTCACATTGCTTCGCAAGAATCGCTTTTGTGCAGAAAACAGTAACAGTTGTTCAGAAGGAAAGAAAGCACAGAGCCCCAGATTCTATGTTGTCCTGGAGAGCTTGCAGAGCACTGGGGAAAGGCAGGCAGAGAATTCCCTGCTAGCACCTTCTCTGTGCCTGGGAAGCAGAAGTGTTCACATTGCTTCGCAGAATCACTTTTGTGCAGAAAACAGTAACACTTGTTCAGAAGGAAAGAAAGCACAGAGCCCCAGATTCTATGTTGTCCTGGAGAGCTTGCAGAGCACTGGGGAAAGGCAGGCAGAGAATTCCCTGCTAGCACCTTCTCTGTGCCTGGGAAGCAAAAGTGTTCACATTGCTTCACAGAATCGCTTTTGTGCAGAAAACAGTAACACTTGTTCAGAAGGAAAGAAAGCACAGCGCCCCAGATTCTATGTTGTCCTGGAGAGCTTGCAGAGCACTGGGGAAAGGCAGGCAGAGAATTCCCTGCTAGCACCTTCTCTGTGCCTGGGAAGCAGAAGTGTTCACATTTCTTCGCAGAATCGCTTTTGTGCAGAAAACAGTAACAGTTGTTCAGAAGGAAAGAAAGCACAGAGCCCCAGATTTTATGTTGTCCTGGAGAGCTTGCAGAGCACTGGGGAAAGGCAGGCAGAGAATTCCCTGATAGCACCTTCTCTGTGCCTGTTCACATTGTTTCGCAGAATCGCTTTTGTGCAGAAAACAGTAACACTTGTTCAGAAGGAAAGAAAGCACAGAGCCCCAGATTTTATGTTGTCCTGGAGAGCTTGCAGAGCACTGGGGAAAGGCAGGCAGAGAATTCCCTGATAGCACCTTCTCTGTGCCTGTTCACATTGCTTCGCAGAATCGCTTTTGTGCAGAAAACAGTAACACTTGTTCAGAACGAAAGAAAGCACAGCGCCCCAGATTCTATGTTGTCCTGGAGAGCTTGCAGAGCACTGGGGAAAGGCAGGCAGAGAATTCCCTGCTAGCACCTTCTCTGTGCCTGGGAAGCAGAAGTGTTCACATTGCTTCACAGAATCGCTTTTGTGCAGAAAACAGTAACACTTGTTCAGAAGGAAAGAAAGCACAGAGCCCCAGATTCTATGTCGTCCTGGAGAGCTTGCAGAGCACTGGGGAAAGGCAGGCAGAGAATTCCCTGCTAGCACCTTCTCTGTGCCTGGGAAGCAGAAGTGTTCACATTGCTTCGCAGAATCGCTTTTGTGCAGAAAACAGTAACACTTGTTCAGAAGGAAAGAAAGCACAGAGCCCCAGATTTTATGTTGTCCTGGAGAGCTTGCAGAGCACTGGGGAAAGGCAGGCAGAGAATTCCCTGATAGCACCTTCTCTGTGCCTGGGAAGCAGAAGTGTTCACATTGCTTCTCAGAATCGCTTTTGTGCAGAAAACAGTAACACTTGTTCAGAAGGAAAGAAAGCACAGCGCCCCAGATTCTATGTTGTCCTGGAGAGCTTGCAGAGCACTGGGGAAAGGCAGGCAGAGAATTCCCTGCTAGCACCTTCTCTGTGCCTGGGAAGCAGAAGTGTTCACATTGCTTCGCAGAATCGCTTTTGTGCAGAAAACAGTAACACTTGTTCAGAAGGAAAGAAAGCACAGCGCCCCAGATTCTATGTTGTCCTGGAGAGCTTGCAGAGCACTGGGGAAAGGCAGGCAGAGAATTCCCTGATAGCACCTTCTCTGTGCCTGTTCACATTGCTTCGCAGAATCGCTTTTGTGCAGAAAACAGTAACACTTGTTCAGAAGGAAAGAAAGCACAGAGCCCCAGATTCTATGTTGTCCTGGAGAGCTTGCAGAGCACTGGGGAAAGGCAGGCAGAGAATTCCCTGCTAGCACCTTCTCTGTGCCTGGGAAGCAGAAGTGTTCACATTGCTTCGCAAGAATCGCTTTTGTGCAGAAAACAGTAACACTTGTTCAGAAGGAAAGAAAGCACAGAGCCCCAGATTCTATGTTGTCCTGGAGAGCTTGCAGAGCACTGGGGAAAGGCACGCAGAGAATTCCCTGCTAGCACCTTCTCTGTGCCTGGGAAGCAAAAGTGTTCACATTGCTTCACAGAATCGCTTTTGTGCAGAAAACAGTAACACTTGTTCAGAAGGAAAGAAAGCACAGAGCCCCAGATTCTATGTTGTCCTGGAGAGCTTGCAGAGCACTGGGGAAAGGCAGGCAGAGAATTCCCTGCTAGCACCTTCTCTGTGCCTGGGAAGCAGAAGTGTTCACATTGCTTCGCAGAATCGCTTTTGTGCAGAAAACAGTAACACTTGTTCAGAAGGAAAGAAAGCACAGAGCCCCAGATTTTATGTTGTCCTGGAGAGCTTGCAGAGCACTGGGGAAAGGCAGGCAGAGAATTCCCTGCTAGCACCTTCTCTGTGCCTGGGAAGCAGAAGTGTTCACATTGCTTCGCAGAATCGCTTTTGTGCAGAAAACAGTAACACTTGTTCAGAAGGAAAGAAAGCACAGAGCCCCAGATTTTATGTTGTCCTGGAGAGCTTGCAGAGCACTGGGGAAAGGCAGGCAGAGAATTCCCTGCTAGCACCTTCTCTGTGCCTGGGAAGCAGAAGTGTTCACATTGCTTCGCAAGAATCGCTTTTGTGCAGAAAACAGTAACACTTGTTCAGAACGAAAGAAAGCACAGAGCCCCAGATTCTATGTTGTCCTGGAGAGCTTGCAGAGCACTGGGGAAAGGCAGGCAGAGAATTCCCTGCTAGCACCTTCTCTGTGCCTGGGAAGCAGAAGTGTTCACATTGCTTCGCAAGAATCGCTTTTGTGCAGAAAACAGTAACACTTGTTCAGAAGGAAAGAAAGCACAGAGCCCCAGATTTTATGTTGTCCTGGAGAGCTTGCAGAGCACTGGGGAAAGGCAGGCAGAGAATTCCCTGCTAGCACCTTCTCTGTGCCTGGGAAGCAGAAGTGTTCACATTGCTTCTCAGAATCGCTTTTGTGCAGAAAACAGTAACACTTGTTCAGAAGGAAAGAAAGCACAGCGCCCCAGATTCTATGTTGTCCTGGAGAGCTTGCAGAGCACTGGGGAAAGGCAGGCAGAGAATTCCCTGCTAGCACCTTCTCTGTGCCTGGGAAGCAGAAGTGTTCACATTGCTTCGCAAGAATCACTTTTGTGCAGAAAACAATAACACTTGTTCAGAAGGAAAGAAAGCACAGAGCCCCAGATTCTATGTTGTCCTGGAGAGCTTGCAGAGCACTGGGGAAAGGCAGGCAGAGAATTCCCTGCTAGCACCTTCTCTGTGCCTGGGAAGCAAAAGTGTTCACATTGCTTCACAGAATCGCTTTTGTGCAGAAAACAGTAACACTTGTTCAGAAGGAAAGAAAGCACAGCGCCCCAGATTCTATGTTGTCCTGGAGAGCTTGCAGAGCACTGGGGAAAGGCAGGCAGAGAATTCCCTGCTAGCACCTTCTCTGTGCCTGGGAAGCAGAAGTGTTCACATTTCTTCGCAGAATCGCTTTTGTGCAGAAAACAGTAACAGTTGTTCAGAACGAAAGAAAGCACAGAGCCCCAGATTTTATGTTGTCCTGGAGAGCTTGCAGAGCACTGGGGAAAGGCAGGCAGAGAATTCCCTGATAGCACCTTCTCTGTGCCTGTTCACATTGTTTTGCAGAATCGCTTTTGTGCAGAAAACAGTAACACTTGTTCAGAAGGAAAGAAAGCACAGAGCCCCAGATTTTATGTTGTCCTGGAGAGCTTGCAGAGCACTGGGGAAAGGCAGGCAGAGAATTCCCTGATAGCACCTTCTCTGTGCCTGTTCACATTGCTTCGCAGAATCGCTTTTGTGCAGAAAACAGTAACACTTGTTCAGAAGGAAAGAAAGCACAGCGCCCCAGATTCTATGTTGTCCTGGAGAGCTTGCAGAGCACTGGGGAAAGGCAGGCAGAGAATTCCCTGCTAGCACCTTCTCTGTGCCTGGGAAGCAGAAGTGTTCACATTGCTTCGCAGAATCGTTTTTGTGCAGAAAACAGTAACACTTGTTCAGAAGGAAAGAAAGCACAGAGCCCCAGATTTTATGTTGTCCTGGAGAGCTTGCAGAGCACTGGGGAAAGGCAGGCAGAGAATTCCCTGCTAGCACCTTCTCTGTGCCTGGGAAGCAGAAGTGTTCACATTGCTTCGCAGAATCGCTTTTGTGCAGAAAACAGTAACACTTGTTCAGAAGGAAAGAAAGCACAGCGCCCCAGATTCTATGTTGTCCTGGAGAGCTTGCAGAGCACTGGGGAAAGGCAGGCAGAGAATTCCCTGCTAGCACCTTCTCTGTGCCTGGGAAGCAGAAGTGTTCACATTGCTTCGCAGAATCGCTTTTGTGCAGAAAACAGTAACACTTGTTCAGAACGAAAGAAAGCACAGCGCCCCAGATTCTATGTTGTCCTGGAGAGCTTGCAGAGCACTGGGGAAAGGCAGGCAGAGAATTCCCTGCTAGCACCTTCTCTGTGCCTGGGAAGCAGAAGTGTTCACATTGCTTCGCAAGAATCGCTTTTGTGCAGAAAACAGTAACACTTGTTCAGAAGGAAAGAAAGCACAGAGCCCCAGATTTTATGTTGTCCTGGAGAGCTTGCAGAGCACTGGGGAAAGGCAGGCAGAGAATTCCCTGATAGCACCTTCTCTGTGCCTGTTCACATTGCTTCGCAGAATCGCTTTTGTGCAGAAAACAGTAACACTTGTTCAGAACGAAAGAAAGCACAGAGCCCCAGATTCTATGTTGTCCTGGAGAGCTTGCAGAGCACTGGGGAAAGGTAGGCAGAGAATTCCCTGCTAGCACCTTCTCTGTGCCTGGGAAGCAAAAGTGTTCACATTGCTTCGCAGAATCGTTTTTGTGCAGAAAACAGTAACACTTGTTCAGAACGAAAGAAAGCACAGAGCCCCAGATTTTATGTTGTCCTGGAGAGCTTGCAGAGCACTGGGGAAAGGCAGGCAGAGAATTCCCTGCTAGCACCTTCTCTGTGCCTGGGAAGCAGAAGTGTTCACATTGCTTCGCAGAATCGCTTTTGTGCAGAAAACAGTAACACTTGTTCAGAAGGAAAGAAAGCACAGCGCCCCAGATTCTATGTTGTCCTGGAGAGCTTGCAGAGCACTGGGGAAAGGCAGGCAGAGAATTCCCTGCTAGCACCTTCTCTGTGCCTGGGAAGCAGAAGTGTTCACATTGCTTCGCAGAATCGCTTTTGTGCAGAAAACAGTAACACTTGTTCAGAAGGAAAGAAAGCACAGAGCCCCAGATTTTATGTTGTCCTGGAGAGCTTGCAGAGCACTGGGGAAAGGCAGGCAGAGAATTCCCTGCTAGCACCTTCTCTGTGCCTGTTCACATTGCTTCGCAGAATCGCTTTTGTGCAGAAAACAGTAACACTTGTTCAGAAGGAAAGAAAGCACAGCGCCCCAGATTCTATGTTGTCCTGGAGAGCTTGCAGAGCACTGGGGAAAGGCAGGCAGAGAATTCCCTGCTAGCACCTTCTCTGTGCCTGGGAAGCAGAAGTGTTCACATTGCTTCGCAGAATCGCTTTTGTGCAGAAAACAGTAACACTTGTTCAGAAGGAAAGAAAGCACAGCGCCCCAGATTCTATGTTGTCCTGGAGAGCTTGCAGAGCACTGGGGAAAGGCAGGCAGAGAATTCCCTGCTAGCACCTTCTCTGTGCCTGGGAAGCAGAAGTGTTCACATTGCTTCGCAAGAATCGCTTTTGTGCAGAAAACAGTAACACTTGTTCAGAAGGAAAGAAAGCACAGAGCCCCAGATTTTATGTTGTCCTGGAGAGCTTGCAGAGCACTGGGGAAAGGCAGGCAGAGAATTCCCTGATAGCACCTTCTCTGTGCCTGTTCACATTGCTTCGCAGAATCGCTTTTGTGCAGAAAACAGTAACACTTGTTCAGAACGAAAGAAAGCACAGAGCCCCAGATTCTATGTTGTCCTGGAGAGCTTGCAGAGCACTGGGGAAAGGTAGGCAGAGAATTCCCTGCTAGCACCTTCTCTGTGCCTGGGAAGCAAAAGTGTTCACATTGCTTCGCAGAATCGTTTTTGTGCAGAAAACAGTAACACTTGTTCAGAAGGAAAGAAAGCACAGAGCCCCAGATTTTATGTTGTCCTGGAGAGCTTGCAGAGCACTGGGGAAAGGCAGGCAGAGAATTCCCTGCTAGCACCTTCTCTGTGCCTGGGAAGCAGAAGTGTTCACATTGCTTCGCAGAATCGCTTTTGTGCAGAAAACAGTAACACTTGTTCAGAAGGAAAGAAAGCACAGCGCCCCAGATTCTATGTTGTCCTGGAGAGCTTGCAGAGCACTGGGGAAAGGCAGGCAGAGAATTCCCTGCTAGCACCTTCTCTGTGCCTGGGAAGCAGAAGTGTTCACATTGCTTCGCAGAATCGCTTTTGTGCAGAAAACAGTAACACTTGTTCAGAAGGAAAGAAAGCACAGAGCCCCAGATTTTATGTTGTCCTGGAGAGCTTGCAGAGCACTGGGGAAAGGCAGGCAGAGAATTCCCTGATAGCACCTTCTCTGTGCCTGTTCACATTGCTTCGCAAGAATCGCTTTTGTGCAGAAAACAGTAACAGTTGTTCACAACGAAAGAAAGCACAGAGCCCCAGATTCTATGTTGTCCTGGAGAGCTTGCAGAGCACTGGGGAAAGGTAGGCAGAGAATTCCCTGCTAGCACCTTCTCTGTGCCTGGGAAGCAGAAGTGTTCACATTGCTTCGCAGAATCGTTTTTGTGCAGAAAACAGTAACACTTGTTCAGAAGGAAAGAAAGCACAGAGCCCCAGATTTTATGTTGTCCTGGAGAGCTTGCAGAGCACTGGGGAAAGGCAGGCAGAGAATTCCCTGCTAGCACCTTCTCTGTGCCTGTTCACATTGCTTCGCAGAATCGCTTTTGTGCAGAAAACAGTAACACTTGTTCAGAAGGAAAGAAAGCACAGCGCCCCAGATTCTATGTTGTCCTGGAGAGCTTGCAGAGCACTGGGGAAAGGCAGGCAGAGAATTCCCTGCTAGCACCTTCTCTGTGCCTGGGAAGCAGAAGTGTTCACATTGCTTCGCAAGAATCGCTTTTGTGCAGAAAACAGTAACAGTTGTTCAGAACAAAAGAAAGCACAGAGCCCCAGATTCTATGTTGTCCTGGAGAGCTTGCAGAGCACTGGGTAAAGGCAGGCAGAGAATTCCCTGCTAGCACCTTCTCTGTGCCTGGGAAGCAAAAGTGTTCACATTGCTTCACAGAATCGCTTTTGTGCAGAAAACAGTAACACTTGTTCAGAAGGAAAGAAAGCACAGCGCCCCAGATTCTATGTTGTCCTGGAGAGCTTGCAGAGCACTGGGGAAAGGCAGGCAGAGAATTCCCTGCTAGCACCTTCTCTGTGCCTGGGAAGCAGAAGTGTTCACATTGCTTCGCAAGAATCGCTTTTGTGCAGAAAACAGTAACAGTTGTTCAGAACGAAAGAAAGCACAGAGCCCCAGATTCTATGTTGTCCTGGAGAGCTTGCAGAGCACTGGGGAAAGGCAGGCAGAGAATTCCCTGATAGCACCTTCTCTGTGCCTGGGAAGCAGAAGTGTTCACATTGCTTCGCAGAATCGCTTTTGTGCAGAAAACAGTAACACT
This sequence comes from Strix aluco, assembly GCF_031877795.1. Lineage (NCBI taxonomy): Eukaryota > Metazoa > Chordata > Aves > Strigiformes > Strigidae > Strix > Strix aluco. The sequence goes on along the minus strand of NW_027436615.1, from coordinate 609,316 downwards.
TGTTCAGAAGGAAAGAAAGCACAGAGCCCCAGATTTTATGTTGTCCTGGAGAGCTTGCAGAGCACTGGGGAAAGGCAGGCAGAGAATTCCCTGCTAGCACCTTCTCTGTGCCTGGGAAGCAGAAGTGTTCACATTGCTTCGCAGAATCACTTTTGTGCAGAAAACAGTAACACTTGTTCAGAAGGAAAGAAAGCACAGAGCCCCAGATTCTATGTTGTCCTGGAGAGCTTGCAGAGCACTGGGGAAAGGCAGGCAGAGAATTCCCTGCTAGCACCTTCTCTGTGCCTGGGAAGCAAAAGTGTTCACATTGCTTCACAGAATCGCTTTTGTGCAGAAAACAGTAACACTTGTTCAGAAGGAAAGAAAGCACAGCGCCCCAGATTCTATGTTGTCCTGGAGAGCTTGCAGAGCACTGGGGAAAGGCAGGCAGAGAATTCCCTGCTAGCACCTTCTCTGTGCCTGGGAAGCAGAAGTGTTCACATTTCTTCGCAGAATCGCTTTTGTGCAGAAAACAGTAACAGTTGTTCAGAAGGAAAGAAAGCACAGAGCCCCAGATTCTATGTTGTCCTGGAGAGCTTGCAGAGCACTGGGGAAAGGCAGGCAGAGAATTCCCTGATAGCACCTTCTCTGTGCCTGTTCACATTGTTTCGCAGAATCGCTTTTGTGCAGAAAACAGTAACACTTGTTCAGAAGGAAAGAAAGCACAGAGCCCCAGATTTTATGTTGTCCTGGAGAGCTTGCAGAGCACTGGGGAAAGGCAGGCAGAGAATTCCCTGATAGCACCTTCTCTGTGCCTGTTCACATTGCTTCGCAGAATCGCTTTTGTGCAGAAAACAGTAACACTTGTTCAGAAGGAAAGAAAGCACAGCGCCCCAGATTCTATGTTGTCCTGGAGAGCTTGCAGAGCACTGGGGAAAGGCAGGCAGAGAATTCCCTGCTAGCACCTTCTCTGTGCCTGGGAAGCAGAAGTGTTCACATTGCTTCGCAAGAATCGCTTTTGTGCAGAAAACAGTAACAGTTGTTCAGAACAAAAGAAAGCACAGAGCCCCAGATTCTATGTTGTCCTGGAGAGCTTGCAGAGCACTGGGGAAAGGCAGGCAGAGAATTCCCTGCTAGCACCTTCTCTGTGCCTGGGAAGCAGAAGTGTTCACATTGCTTCGCAGAATCGCTTTTGTGCAGAAAACAGTAACACTTGTTCAGAAGGAAAGAAAGCACAGCGCCCCAGATTCTATGTTGTCCTGGAGAGCTTGCAGAGCACTGGGGAAAGGCA